>NC_082671.1:74782500-75085000 GCF_025265405.1 Mesoplodon densirostris
ATGCAGCTGCAAGCCAAGGAACACCCAAGATTGCTGACAAACCATCAGAAGCTAGGAAGAAGCCAAGAAGGATTCCCCTGCAAGTTTCAGAGGGAGTGTGACCCTGACAATCTTTGATTTCAGAATTCTAGCCTCCAGAACTGTGAGACAGCACATTTCTGCTCTTTTAAGTCATCCAATCTGTCATGGTGACCCTAGGAAATTAATACAGGCATTCTAGGCAGAAGGAATGGTATAAGTAAGGGTTGATGGGATAAAATGTATGGCCATGGAAGCCTTGAGAGGAGAGGTTTCCAAGAAGGAAGGGCTTGGTCAGCTCGGTCACCTACCCTGGAATGTGGATGGCAGTAGAAATGGAGGAAAGGTGCACCAACAGCATCTACTACACTCGTCCCTCTCCCCAACCGAGGCAGAGTAGGACCACAGTATTGATGTGGCCGTGAATTACTCCATTGGCACAACCGAAACAGGTTCACTCTTCATCACTACTTGCTATAAGTCACCATTCTGGGATTTCATTGGCTCAGCTTCGTGCTCTCCTACAATCCCCCGTCACGTCTACTCGTTGGCTCTTGGATAGATGACCTTCCAGTCTTTGGAGGAAAGACCCTAATATAGACATTTTCAAGGGCTTGGCTCTGCCAGTAAAAATGACAACACCCTGGCTTCAGGTGCCCAGTGCAAGAGTCTATTCTTAACAGAATATGTAACAGACATCCTCATCAAGGTGCTTCTCAAGGGCATATTTACTGAATGATGACATAAGAAGACTATAGCAGAACTCCACCTGGGCACCCCTAAGAGGTTTCTTCATGTGCCTCTAGAAGGACATATGCCCAGGCATCTGCTCTATTGGTGTAGAAATAGCATCATCCAGAAAAACACTGAATGACCAGAAAGTATGAAATAAAAACACTCTTCTTTCTATTCAGAGCCTTGTTTGCATTCAGGGTTATCAAACTACTTAAGTGACTAAACTCCAATCTAAGTGCTGGGGCTAATAAAGATTAGATACAGTCTAAAAAGAAAATGAGTGTGGAAGTCTGGCACCCTCTAGGTGCTCAGCAGTGCTACTTTTCTCCCTACCTGGCTTCCAGGACCTTCCATGCTACAGATGGATGAGTTACCCTATATCTCACTCCTGGGTTCCGGCAGTAACCTCCAGGCTGGCCTCTCTGCTTCCTCCCTTGCCCCTTCCCCACATTCTATTTATTGTCAAAGCAGCAGCCAGAGGCTCCTTTCAGAATATAAATCAGGCCATGTCACTCCTCTGTTCAGGATCCCCAAAGGTGTACCATATTATTCACAGCAAAAGCCAAAGTCCTTTTGCAAAAGCAAAAGTCAAATTCACAACAGAATTTCTCACTCTCAGTGTTATTGGTATTTGGAGCCAGATAATTCTTTTTTTCCCAGGGGGCTGTCCTATGCATTGTAGGATGTTTAGCAGCATCCTTGGCCTTTATTCACTAGATGCCAGTAGCACCGCCTCCCAAAGTTGTGACGAACAAAAATGTCTCCAGACGTTGACAAATATCCCCTGGGGTAAAATCACCCCTTGTTGAGAACCACTGCCGTACACCATCTCAACCCCTGTTACCTCTGTGATATGATCTCCTATACTGTCTCACCCCTTACTCCACCAAGCTACATTAGCCTTTTGGCCATTCCTTGATCCTGCCAGGCGAGCTCCCACCTCAGAGCCTTTCCACCATCTGCCTACTCGAGATGTTCTTTCCCTAGAATGTTCCCCAGACTGTCTCCCCAATGCTATGTGACTCTCCTACCTCTTTCAAGTCTTAGCTCAAACATCACTGTCTAAATGTGGCTCTCAACAACCGTATTTGAAACTGCATTTACCACTCATGCCCTCAGGACTGTCTACCCCCTCACCCTGCTGGTTTTTTCCATACCACTTATTACTTTCTAGTACTTCATAGGTTTTTTATTCTTCTTATCATTCTTGTGTATCTCCCTCCACTAGAGTATAACCTCCATGAAGGCAGGAGCTTTTGTTTGCTATACCCACGAATGTATCCTGAGTGCTTAGAATAGTTCCTGGCATTTAGGAGGTATTTAATAAATATTTGTTGAATAAAGTCTTGTGCCACTGAGAATGGTGGATTGAGTCAGCAGCTGTGACACCTTAATACAGTGGAGAAAACACAGTCTTTCCAGTCAGGTAGAGCTGGATTCCAGTCTTGCCTGGTCACATACTAGCTGGGTATCCGTGGTTGAGTACCTCTGCCTCTCTGAGTGTTGGTTTTCTCATATGGTAAATGGGATAATATGTATGTCCATTGTTGTTGAGAATATTAGAGGTTGTGTGGGTAAAATCATTTAGGGCACAGCCAGGCACATAGTAGGTGCTCAATAACTAAGATTATTATGACAAAAGTGATAAGTGAAACATGGAGAGGATTACACTGTGCTGGGCCCTAAAGGATACATGGAATTTAACAAGTGAAGATGTGTGGAGAAGAGAAGGAACAATATTTTGCTGAACTTCACAACTTCTGAAAATGGAAGGAGTAACTTTGCCCAGTCTACATTTCCAGAACTGGGATATTTGATATTAGCGATAGCCTGGCCATATGGAAGAAACCGCAAGAGAGAAGAAAAAGATAAGTTTGGTAATCCTTTTATTCTTGACTTTAGATGTTAATTTTGAAATATGCCATGAGCATGAGAGAGAAAATAATGAATGGCATTAGACTTGTAGCTTGGCCATTGAAATTTACGACTCTGAACAGGTAGGAAAACCTGAATCCAAAAGGATGAAACCTATCTGGCAAGTTGAGTAGAGAGGATTGCCTTCTGGAACAGGGAGTGAACCTAGACCTAAGAAGGCTTTGTTGGGCAAAGCAGGTAAACCAGTTGGCCAGTCTGTGCAAGCAATGCTATGAGAGTGCCATCAGCCAGATTCCATCCTGTTCAACAAAGTACACTGAAGTGTAAGGCATGCTGAGCTAGGTGCTGGGGGAATACAGAGAAAAGTAGAGCATGACCTCTGTCCTCAGGGAGATTACAATCATCTAAGATACCAGATACTTAGATGGATACAATCCATCTAAGATTACAATCATCTAAGATACTTGCTCGGTGTTGATCCCAGTGGGACTTTCCCTTTTTCTTTGCCTTTTTACTCCACTATCCCTTCCTCAGTGCCTTGGACCACTCGATAGGGAGTGTTAATACAATAGCAGCCTGAATAAGAGCTGAACAATTTGTCTTGGGGACAAATATTAGTTCTTGCTGGACAAGCCACCCGTGGTCCTCGTGGAACAGCAACCCTTGAGCACTGATTCAGCTTCTAATGACTGATGGGCCTCCCAGGACAGAGGTAGCAATCTGGCCCCCTCAGTTGGTCCATCTGTGGCCTCACGTCCCCTCTCACCACTAGCTCAGGGAGGTTTTCACCAAGTCTGCAGTAAGAACCAACAGAACACAAGCAGGCAATTAAATCTGTCAGCCTGCACTTAGCTTAGCTGACTTTCAGCTTAATACTCGTAAATGTGGTGCCTTCAACTTAAGGTTCCATAGTAACCTCCTTCCTCCAAAGCAGTGACTCATCTCTGCAGAGGTTGCCCTCGGGTGCAAGAGAAGAGATTCAATGCTTTGGGGCTGGGGTCGGGGTACAGAATTGCATGGAACACGCTGCTCATAGCACCTCCAGTGTCAACCCAGTACACAGGACACCAGCCATTGCCTGATCCCCAAATCACCCCAGCCTAAGCTGCCATATCTGAGGCAGCCGGACAACAGCCCCAAATGTCCACCCTGTGATCCCTGCAGGGGACATCACAGGCACCTGCTCCTGGCTCTCCTCAGCAGAGCACTGAGTTGGGGGTGGTTTTGGAAAGAGACCCTGCAGGAGACAGTGTTCTGTTAGGTGTTGTGTCAGGTCTGGGAACTCTTTGACAAGGCCTGGGGGTGGGTGACAAAGAAACAAACCAACACGACACTACTCCCCTCTGAGGGCCCAGCCAGATCAGGATCAGGGGAGTTCTCAGCCCATTCGGACTCTAACAAACCAAGAGGCCTCCTGGGACATCACAGAGTTTTCTCTCAGCCCGTAGTCTGTGTTTCAACCATACTTTTGTTCCTTACCTGAGATGAGATCCTGGAAGAGGGGGAAGGTGACCTCAGAGTCAGAGAGGCCTGTGTTCACAACAGGACCTACTCCATAAGGTCGTGGTGACAATTAAGTGGGGTAATGTATATAAAGCGCCTGTGAGTTTGGTTCCTGGTGCATGTTAAAGTCTCAGACTTGTAATGATAATGATGCTGAGGATGACAATGAAACCATTGTAATGAAGTTATCAAGGGGTATGTATTTGCTTATCTATTATCTAGGTGTGTACTTTGTATATTCACATGTGCCTACATATGCCATCATCTTTCTTCTCCCCATCCTGGTCATTTCTGCCATCCTGGTCACCCTGTGATAAAAGAAAATGATGAAACCAGAGACACTTCTGTGACATCTCAAAAAGGTCCAGTCATTCCATCCCACTGATTACAGTGGCAAATCCCCTGATCCTGTGTCTGTAGCCTCCGTCATTTTTCCACTCAACAAATATTTTTTGCGAGTCTCCTGTGTGCCAGGCATTATTCTAGCAACTGGGGCACAATAGAAAATAACACCAAAAGTCTCTACCTTCATAGCATGAACATTCTAGTGGTAAAGACAGACAGTAAATATGCAAACCATGGTCTAGTCTTTCCATCAGGGCCACTCTCTATATTGGAACACCCTGTCCCCCCACCCCTGACCTCAGCTCCAGAACTTCCCTCAGGGACAGGTGGGCTGCAGAATTGGCTTCGTCAGAGCTCTAAGAGTTCTCAGCTTAGAAAACCTCAGTCTCTGCTAAGCTGTAAACCTGGCATCACCTTTGCCTCTCCCTTCTCCTTCCCCATCACCGCCCACATCCGCTCGCCCTCAGCCGGTGACCATCTCCCACTACCGCTGCCTAAGCTCCCGTTTTCACCAACTCTTGCCTGGGTTTCAGCAGTGGCCTTCCAGCCTTTAGTCTTATCCCCTGCAGATTCAGTGTCCATAGAGGAGCCACAGCGAGGCTTCCAAAGCTCACTTGTAATCATGCTGCTCTTGAGCTCAGTACTTATCAGGGGACCCCTTTGTGCCCAGGATAAAGTTCAGACTCCTCAGCACCATCCTGCATGATCAGGCCCAGGCTCACTTCTCTGGCGTCATTTCATCTCTCCTCAACCTACATGCAGTAAAATCTTCAGCCATATTGAATTCCGGGAGCTCACCATCTTTCTCTCGCCCCTAGTCTTTTGCGTGTGCAATACCTTCTGTCTTGAACATGCCCCACACACATGCCCCAACTCACCCTTGAATTCTCAGCTTGAACATCGCTTCCTCCAGGAAGCCTCTCTGGTTCCTCAGGTCCGGGTGAGGCTCCCCTGCTGGGTGCTCCATAGCACCCAGCACTCCTCTGTCATGGCACTGGATCCTGTGCACCTGCTGGCTGATCTGCCTTCCCTAAAACACAGAGAGCTCCTTGAGGTCAGGGGAAATCTCTCGTGTATTGTGCCTGGAACATGGAAGACAGACTTGGTCATTTCATCCATGTGAAGCCAGTGCTTTGCATCAAGGTCCATGGTGGTGAGGGTCCTGTTCAGCCATGTAGGGTGGGCAATTCTTGATTCTGCTGCTGGGTCCCATTCAAGAGGAAGGGACAGTTTTGGAGGAGAAGCCACCTGGCTTCTCCCTCTCCATTTCTGAAACAGCATCCTTTGCATGGCTATCTCCCCTCTTCTCTCTCCCCAACTAACTATCCACTGAGAAGCCCCCTCTCCAAGGCATGACCCCCCTTTGCCAAAGAACATCCCACCCACCCTCAATCCCAAGAAACTTTGTTTGTTTTGCTAAACCTACTCTACAAACAAAAACTAGGGTTTTTGTTTTGTTTTAGTACGTTACCCAGAAGGGGACCCACATCAGACTCCTCATGGAGATCCATTTTCCCCCGCTTACACACCACAGCCAGCCACGTTTCTCAGCCCACATCAGTGTCCGCGGCCAACCCATCTACGGCCTGATGGGAGGGGACTGTATCCACAAAGCTCTCTTTCTCTGGCCATCTCTGCATTGTATAGAATTCCCAGCGAGGGACCTAGGTCTGGCTCCTTGACCAAGGCCGAAGGGTTCCCCAGGCCCCACCCAGTTTCTCAATGTGAGAACCGCCCAGCTGGCCGCCTCCCCGGTTCTCAGGCTGCAGAGAGAAAGAAAGGGCTGTTGAGAGTGACTCTGAGTTCCCACAGGGAAGGTGCCAGCTCCAGACAGCGCAGCTTCGTGCTTGGGAGAATCTGTCTTCTCACAAGGGAGAGGGGAATCTGTCCTGTAGAGGGATCAGAGGGAACAGCAAGCATGGCAGGGCCGTCCCTGCCCCAAGCAACAGACAAACAGGAGACACACACCTGCCCTCTGGGAGAAGACTCCTGACCAAAAACTTAACTCAGGGAACAGCCATTCCCAGCCTTCTTTAAGATAATCAAAATTTCCCTCCAATCCCACACATTAGAGTTTCTCTACTTTAGTAACTGTTGATTAAGAAAATAGCCCCAGACCAAAAGATACCATACATCTTAATGTACACATGTTTAAAGATTGAGATATATGTGCACATAAATGGGCAAGATGTTGTGTATAAATAGGGCTAGTATACATCTTTTTTCATAAGTACACCTCCTCAGGGGGCTACTGATTGTACTTTGTCTTCTACCACTAGTGAAAGAACAAATCCTACCGCTGGCTATGGCAGGTGGGAGAGTAAGAGCAAAGGAGAATAGAAATTCCTAGACATTTGTTTGGACCTTCATAATTATTACCTCTCTCTGTATCAGCTGCTGTTCTCTAGAATTTAAGGCTCAAAGCCCCAGACAGTTCCCAATTTGTATAGACCCATGGACATTTGGAATTTATAAGGGACACTTGAGATCATCCAACCCAGAGAACTCTGAAGGACAAACATGATTCAGGATCCAACGTGTGTGTGTGTGTGTGTGTGATTGTGTCAGTGTGTGTATGGGTGCAGGTATGTGTGTTTTGTAGGGAATGAAAAGAAGATCTAGTGGGGATCCCCAACACCCTAACCAATACCCCAAGAAACTAAAACACTAATGTAAACTAAAAAAACTTTGAAAACACCAGAGCAAATTGAAATTAATTTAACCTCATTACTTTACAGATGTAGAAACTATAACTCACTGCAGAAAGAGATGTACCAAATAGCTTTATGTTGCCAGGGTTAGAAAGCAGGTTTCCTGACATCCACCCTGTCCACCACACTTTGCTCCATTGCCAATAGAATCGTTCTCACCATTCTTGAACATCTGCAGTGGTCACCTAATGGAGGTGCTGTCCAGCCTCACCTTTTTAGAAAGTGTGTCCACACCCTTATGCCCTCCTACTCCCCACTCCCTACACTTATCTCATTACTTCAAACATTTATCTCATCATTCATTATGAAAATAACACATACTCATTGTATAACATTCAATCTCCACATGGTATGAAATTCACACATACCCGTTCTCTTGCACAGTGTGCTTCATGGCAATGACTAACTGGTCTGCAGAGAGAGAAGCTGAGCCAAGATGGACCAATCAGAGTTCTTCCCTGAGAGTATTGACAATAGAATGAAAAAAGAGAGTCATCCCTTTAAAATGGCTAAAGCTGTTAAGTTGTGAAACTTGCCTTGTGTTAGAAAAAAGTCTACAGCAACAAAAACTGAATATGAAATACAGAGTAGTAGAGTTAAGAGACATAGAGAATCCCTGTTTCCACCTTTTCTGGGGCCCACCTTCATCTCTGGACTTCCTGTAGCTTGAATGTTTATCCCTTGGATTTTGTACACTCTCCTTTGCACTTAAATTAATTGATTAAAGTGGAGTCTCTTCCCTTTGGTAATCCAAAGCCAAAGAACAACAGTGTAAGCATATCCCCTCAACTTTTTTGGCATCTACTTCCCAAATTTCTGTTCTCTTTGTTATTAAATATAGTTTACTATAAAAACCAATGTATGTGAAGGAACTATATTTTGTTCTAACTTCTAGATTAGGAATAAGAGAACTTAGAATCATATAATAAGTTAGAGGCAAAAGCAGAAATAAAACAAGTCTTCTTACTACCAATTCTAGACTCCTTCAAAGAAACCATGATGATGTATACTAATTGGTGTAACAGAGACTCAAAATAATACACCTTAAATATGATGGAAGTTTAATTTTCTTTTGCGTTGAGGCCCTGAAGAAGGCAGTGCAGGACTAGCATGATGGCTCTGCTCCATGAAAACCTCAAGGACTCAAGCTCCTTCTAGCTTATTGCCCTCATTCCATTCTTAGTTTCCTTATCTGCAAAAGGTAGATATTGATGTACATGCCTCATGGCCCAAGATAGCTGCTTTAGTCCCTGCCATCACATCTGTATTTCAGCCAGCAGGAAGGAGGAAAGATGAAGAAGAGGGGGGAAAGATATGTGTCACCTTCCCCTTAAGGAAGTTTCTCAGAAGCTATCATATGAAACTTCCACTTAAATCTCACTTGCCAGAACATAGTCATATGGCCACATCTAATTTGAAAGGAGCCTGGTAGGTATAGCTTTGACTCTGGGCAGCCATATGTACAACTACAAAGTAGTGGTTCTTTAACCATGGAAGAAGAGGAGAATGGATACGAGAAAGCGAGGTGCCCGCCATCATTATCATTCTTTTAACAGTTCTGCCATCTTTCTAGTGATTACTCCAACTTTTGCAGGTGGAAAAAGTGGTTTTCTCATGGACCTTCTTTTCCCACTGCCTTCTTTGTATATACCTTGCATTTATGACTCCAAACTAATGGTTTGCAGAACCAGGGAGGGTAGAATGAAACTTACTTGGAGGTTGGGGCCAAGTGAATCTGTTAGAGAATTCTGGAACAGACCCACAATTCAGTCTGTGTGTTCCCCAAAGATTTTTGGCCCTAACCTTAGCTGGCCTACCAGTTCATGAGGGATGACAAGCTGGAAAGTGTGAATGACTCAGTTCTTATACACAGCTACTCCCACCTCCATTTTATTACAGAAATATCTTCTGGTGGGACCTTCATAAGGGCAAGTCTGATGTACTCATCATTCATTTATTTATTTGACACATAGTTTTTAGAGGCAGGTTAAAAGGACTACCCCTAGATTCTAAGAACCTCATTGCAAATCCCAGACCTACAAGCCTGGGAAAATCACTTCGCCTGTCTATGACTCTGTTTCCTTACCTGTAAAATATAGGTTTACCTACCTGCCTCATAGGATTATTGCGAGGTTATATCAGGTAATCCAGGTCTGACATATAATAGTAAGAGGTCAATAAATGCCAACTATTTTCATTTAAGGCCTGCTGTGTTCCAGGATTGTAGGAAGTACAAAAGTGAGTCCTTGCAATTATGTGGTTTCTAGAAACATAGGGAACCATGAGCTGGGACCCACTGTAGATCCAGTGGGGGCGGTCAGCAGCAGCATCTGAACACTGAGGCCTTTTACGGAGCAGACAGCGAGGTCCTGGAGGCCGAGGGACGCGGGAAGTGACAGACCATGCGTCTCTTCCTCCTCCTTACCCTCCTCCCCACAGAGGCTCACCTAAAGCATTTTGTGTACTGGGCCTTATGTGTGGTTGGTCCATGCTCCCGGTCAGTGCCTTTACATCATTTTTTGCCTTCTTGAAGCTAACAACTTCCAACAACAACAACAACAAACCGTTACACAGAAATGGAAGAAGGAGGGAGGAAGGGAGGGAGGGCGGGAGGGAGGGAGAAGAGAAAACACCTATTGTCATTTTCGTTGAAAAGACAATACAATTTAACTTCCACAGTGTCTTTTTTTGTTATTGAGGTAGAGTTGATTTACCATATTAGTTTCAGGTGTGCAGCATAGTGATTCAAAATTTTTATAGATTATTCTTCATTTATAGGTATTATAAAGTATTGACTATATTCCCTGTGCTGTATGATATATCCTTATAGCTTATTTATTTTATACATAGTAGTTTGTACCCCTTAATCCCCTCCACAGTCTCTTTTTAACACTTCTAAACAATTGGTTCCTTAAAAAATTAACGTAAGAATCTTGATGTATACTTTATATTTCTACATCTTTGCGGTGATTTTTTTCAAACATTTATCTCATTACTCATTATAAAAGAAATAGACACTCATACAAAATTCAAGCACTGGAAAGGAGTATAAAGTAAAAAGCAAGTGGCACGTGCATATGCGTAGTAGAGTCACATCAAACACATTTAATATGCTCGGAGAAAAGACAGGCATAATGGAGGGATAGAGATAATCAATTTGAACAGTGCAGGAAATTCCTCCCTCCTTTCTCCTCAATGAACATATTCTCCAGAGGAGGCTCCAGAAGAGAGATGTGGACCTGCTGCTTCCGCAGGAACTGATAACCAGCTGAGGGGCAGGCTAGTGTCTTACGACACAGAAGGTATTTTTCATGCAGTAGGGCCCCAAAGTACAGCATAGTAATTACTTTATCTAGTGCTACATGGAAAAACCAGAAATCTGTTCCAATATGGGAGGAAAACATTGAGAAATGGTGGAATTTTGTACTGTCTTTTATGGGTGGTATTAGGGGTTTTCAAGAGTAATTTTTACCATATGCATTCTTTTTTGTCTTATTCTCATACTTTAGAACCAAAATTCCAGTATAACATACAGCTCCTTCCTTTCTTCCTTCCTTCCTTCCTTCCTTCCTTCCTTCCTTCCTCCCTCCCTCCCTCTTTCCTTTTGTCCTTCCTTTCTTCTTACCTTCCTTCTATCACTTTTTTCTTTAATACCAGTGGGATAATATTTTGCAATTCGTTTTTGCTTAACATCTTGACACATTTTTGACAGTTAGTTTTTGCTTAACATCTTGACAAATCTTTCCATCAGCATGGAGTAGTCTGTAGAATTAAAAGTTTATTAAACCAGCTCCTGCTGATAGTACAAAAGTACTACAAAGTCTTGGCACACATACCTTTGTACACTTGCTTGGGTTTTCTGGTAGGACAAGTTCCTTGTAGTGGATTACTGAGTCAAAGTAAAATTAGCATATTAATTTGCTAAATTGCCTTCCAAATAGATACCATTGTATACTTTGGTGTGGATTCATTTTCATTTCCATGAGCAGTCACAGAAAGGGTCTTACCTGTCTTGTATTTGCTTAGTTTTCTGATAGAGTGAAGGTCAATCAAGGTCATGGAAGGTGAGAGTCAGGGAAGGCATCCAAGAGGAAGTCACTGTTAAACTAGACCTTGAGGGATGGCCTGATTTTCAAGCCAGAGTAACAGGCAAAGGACCTGCCAGATAGAGGCTGGAATATGAAGTCACAGAGGCTCCTTGGGCTGAGCGTGGAAGGTGGTCCAGTTATACCTTGGCAAATTGTTGGCCATAAGGTGGTGTAGGCCCCAACCCTTAGCATGGCAAGTTCAGACACTTAAGTAAAATGCACAAAAAACAGACAGACAAGCAATTACGTTCTAATAGGGAAAAATGGACAATCAACAGAATGTAAAATCCAACTATATGGCATGTTAGATGGTGATAAGTGTTATAGGGAATGAAAATCAGAGAAAAGGGACAGAGAATGTGCTTGGGAATGGGAGCAGGTGGAAGTTTTCAAAAAGGTGATCAAGGCAGGCCTCATGAGAAGCTGACATTTAATAACAACCTGTAGGGAGTGAGCCTTGCAGATTTCTGTGGAAAGAGTATTCTGGAAAGGGGACAGCAGGCCCTAAGGTGGGCGGGAGAGTGTCTGGAGACTTGGAGGAAGAGCAAGGAGGCCACGTGGATGGAACAGAGCAAGCAAGCAAGGGGCACAAGTGAGAGCTGAGGTCCAAGAGGCCCGGGACTGGACGCTATAAGGCTGTGTGGTCCTTGTAAGGTTTGTGCGCTGCTTTGCAGAGGAAGATGAGAAACCATTGAGAGCTTCTGAGCAGAGGGGCAACACGGTCTGACTTACGGTTTAAGGAAATCATTCTGGCTCAAAGAGAGATGTGGGCCAAAATGGGGAGACCAGTTTCGAGGTTATGAGAATGATCCAGGTGAGTGATGACAGTGATGTGGACAAAGGCAAAGCAGTGATGGGGTGGAAAACGATCAGATTCTGATATATTTTGAAGGCAGAGCCTTTAGAATTTGCCCATGGATTGGATGTGCAGTGTGAAAGAGAAAAGGGAATCAGGACAACTCTAAGGTTTTGACCTGAGAGACTGGAGGGACTGAGCTGTCATTAACCAAGGCAGGGAGCAGCGGGGGTCGGGAGGATATTCGAGGGCTCAGGTTTGGATTTTAAACATGTGATTCCTGTCAGACATCAGAGTGGAGATGTCGAGTAGACAGTTGGATATGTTAGAAGGAATTCAGGGGGAGGTCAGGGCTAGAAATATAAATAGGTGAGTCATCACCATGTAGATGGTTATTAAGGGTCATTAGACTAGATGAGATCACTACACGAATGAGCATGGACAGAAAAAGAGAAAAGATTGGAGAACTGACTCCCAGGGCCCTTGAATGTTACAAAGTCAGGAAGGTGGGAGGAACCTGCAATGGAGCCAAAGGGATGTGGAACGTAGTAGGCCAAGCGAAGCGAAGCGAAACGAAACGAGTGTTGGAAGGAAGAGGAAGAGATTAAATACTGCTGCTAAGTCAAGAAAGATAAGGACCAAAAAGCTGACTACTTGATTTTCCCCTGAATACAATGTATTACTTTTAACCTAGTGCTGGTCATGCCTCCCTGGCCTTGGAAGGAAACCGTATCACTTTGCATATCATCCCTCATGTACCCATTGGATGGTTTAACTTGCAAAGGAGTAGCTTATTTCCAAGTCCTAAAGTGGGATTCTTAACAGAAGGGAGAGCGCATATTATGTGTCTGGACTAAGAAGAAATGGGGTCAGGCAACCTGGGCTCCAGTCCTGGCTTATCCACTTGTGTCTTGGGTGACCTTGAGACCCCCTCTGGTTCTTAGCTTCTTCACATGCAATATGGCAGGTGGTAAACAGGGAGGGCTTGGCCAAGGGACCACTGAGATACTTTTCATCTCTGCTACTCAAGTCTAAAATTCAAACACTTCCCTCTCTCACACTGAGGGCTGGCTACGTAATTTGCAGGGTCCTTTGTTCGAAATGCAGGGAAAAACTGAGTGCTCTTATAGGTACTAAAATAGAAAGCATTTTCCTTTCTTCTACCATCTGTTCCTCAACTTGTCATGGTGTTTTTTATTTGCTACTTAATATCATTCTAAGTACAAAAATTAAATAAATACAATTTTATTAGAATGAATCTTACCATTTACTTTTATATTGTATAATGCCAACTTTATTTTTTTAAGAACTTTATTTTTTTTAATAAATGTATTTATTTTATTTTTGGCTGTATTGGGTCTTTGTTGCTGCGCACGGGCTTCCTCTAGTTGCAGCGAGCCTGGGCTACTCTTCATTGCAGTGCACGGGCTTCTCATCTTGGTGGCTTCTCTTGTTGCAGAGCACGGGCTCTAGGCACACGGGCTTCAGTAGTCGTGGCATGCGGGCTCAGTAGTTGTGGCTCACGGGCTCTAGAGCGCAGGCTCAGTAGTTGTGGCGCATGGGTTTAGTTGCTCCGTGGCATGTGGGATCTTCGCAGACTAGGGCTCGAACCCATGTCCCCTGCATTGGCAGGCGTATTCTTAACCACTGTGCCACCAGGAAAGTCCTGTATGATGCCAACTTTAAATGCAACTTTGACTCATATGCAGAATCAATGAAATTAAACAATTCTTATTTCATAGCTCATATATGCATATGTATTTCCTTCTTAGAAGAGTAGTGGAAATACAGCTGAAAACTAACTCAGCTGTTTTATTTCACTTCTTGATATGCATGCATTCTCTACTTTTGGCTTACTAATGAGTAAGAAAGGACTAGAAGAAGCAACTATGGGTTACCTTGTCTTTCCCTTTCCTCTGTGTCATCATTTTCAGCATAAGTTGTTGACTAGTGAGAAAGAATATAAGAGGGTTTCTTGGTTGTTTGTTTTTCTTAGAACATCATTGCCTTCTTTCTGCCTTTGAAGCAAGTCAAGTTCTTGTTTAAACAGAAAGCATGGCCTCTCGGGGCTGTCAGCACTCACTGCTTACTTAGCTGTAGATGTAACACACTTACCTGTGCTCACTTTGAGTCCCGCTGAATTCCCACACATCACAGGTCCCCTGGGATTCTGTGCTCATGGGGCATCAGGGAGGCTGTTTGCATTTGGGACAGCAAGGGACAGCAGTGGGTGTACACACTGCACATATCTCCTTTCCTCACACACATGCTTCACTGTCCCATCAGTCATCACTTACAAAACACAAGTTCAAAAGTTCAACTTGTTAAGAATTTCAAGATGGCAACAAGAAGAGAATTAAAACAAGTGAGGCCCTTCTGAGTGTGAGGCTCTGTGTCACTGCCAAGGTCCAACACCCAGGAAGCTGGCCCTACTGTCAGTCTCCCTGTGCAAACACCGTCGTGGCAGTGACCAAGCTACCCCATAAGGTTTGGTTTTCTTAGTCTGTCTTCGCCATTAGACTGTGAGGAATCTTGTTCAGTTATAGCTCTATTACCTAGCACGGTGCATGGTACATAGTAGGCACTCATTAAGTATAGGTGGGATGAACTTACTATAAGATCAAGCCATTCTCTAATGCCTAACCCATGACCATTGGTGGATCTTTTCCTCAACAGTTCCCATCTCCTCTCATTTTATTCATTCATTCAGCATCTTCAGTGTACCCCCAAGAAGCTCACAGTCTAGGGGGAGAATAGACATTGAAACAGAAAATTCATTCATCCACTCATGCAATTTAGTACCAAGCACAGTTCCTGGTACATAGCACATAATCAATGAATATTTGTTATGGGTAAGACACAGTAAAGTGTAATGAAGATGACATAATTTGGCGTTAAAAATGGAATACAGTGAGTTGTATCATGGAAATTCATTGAAGGCACTATGGAGGCACAAAGAAAGCATAGCTAGCCCATCCTTGGGCTTCCAGGAAAGTTTTCCAGAGGAAGTATCTTCTCAGAGGGTGACATACCCTGAGAAGAAAGGCTTTCCAAGCGGGGTGAGCAGCATATGGAAAGGCATCACGATGTGCAAGAACAGGACTATCTGGGGTGGTTGTTTGCCATTGGAGTAGTGTTATGGGAGAAGCAGTGAGAGATGGGGCAAGATATAGGTAATTAGGACTCAGTGTAATAATTGCTATGGCAGTGGAAGAAACGAAGTACTCTATAAGAACAAAGGAAGGAGCTGTTAACTTCCTATTAAGGCAATGACAGTTGGACTCCATCTGAAGGGTGAGTCAGAGTTTGCCTCAGAGCAGAGTATAAAGAGCATCCTAAACCAGGAGAATGGCCTGGAATCATAAAAGGCCCAGTTGTCCATAAGAAATGGTAAGAATCCCGTGTGGTTCAATGGAAGGGTGCTGAGATGCATTATGAAAATAACAGCCCAACACTTATAGCATTTACTATGTGCCAGGCATTGTGCTAACGCTATTAACTCATTTCCTCTTAATGACAGCCTTATGAAGTAGGTATTTTTATTATGCCCATTTTACAGATGAGGAAATTGGAAGGATAAGCAGCGTGGCCAAGGCCCCTTAGCTAGTTAAGTGGCATATCTGCGAGTCAAGCCCAGGCCTATCAGATTCCAAAGCTCATGCTTCAAAACACTAACTGTACTGGTCCCATAGTTGCTTGGCAATAAAATCAACGTAGTCAAAAAGCTTTGGAGGAAAATGGTGAGATCAGTTTGGGGCATCCAAAGAAGGTGCTGAGAATGCAGCTACATATACACCTCTGTAGCTAAGAAAATATGAGCAGGCTGTAGATAAGATCTGGGAGCCATCAGCTAATGGGTAGTTGCTAAAACCATGAACATGGATATGAATAAAAAGAGAAGAGGGCCTAGGACAGAGCTCTGTGCAACTTGGACATTTGAGAGCCAGTTGAGGGGGGACAAGCGAAAGATGCTGAAAAGAGGAAGCTGCAGAGGTAGGAAGGGAAAACAAAGGGCTGCTGCCTAGAAGCCAGTGGGCACCAGTGTCACATGCTACAGAGTTGGCCAATCAGATGAGGACTGGAAAAAGGCCTGTAGAACTTGCAGATGACCTCACAAGTGACCTTGTGCAGACCAGTTTCCCAAGACTGGTAGATAAGGGGAAAGGGACAATTGATAGATTTATAATGAAACTTCATACGACTTCTCATTTTTCAGTATTCATAAAAAAAAATCATCCTTGTCAAACTACATTTCCTGATTTGGGGTACAGGAAAGTGCAGTTGCTGCAGCAAAATGCAAGATGTAATGTGGCTGTAGGGTATTTGGCAAGCCACTTACTTTTCTTCTTGGGGCCTCAGTTTCCTCATCTGTAGACAATGATATTAGAAGAGACAGACTCTAAGTTTTCTCCCAGATCCAAAATTCTATTCTCTGCCATTCCAGATGCTCTTTGAGCGTGCTGGTGTTGATGGGGAAGGTGAAATAGGACTCGGGTGCGGTGAAAGAGAAGCCCTCCACCCCACTTTAACCGCTGCAGTTCCCCTGTGGTCTCTTCCCTCTCAGTCTTGTTTTCTCCCCAGTGCTATTGGAGCCAGTGATGAGAAACACATGTTTCTGGGCAGCTCTGGTGTTGCGCAATGCCGCCAAGGGGAGGGAAAAAAAGAGAAAAAAAAAGGAGAAAGGAAGGAAAGAAAAGAGCTTTGGTATTCTCAGCCTCCACAGACAATTCCCCCATTGATGTGCTGTGAGTCACGGCGGGCCGCCAGGCCATCGCGGTTTCTGAATCACTTCCTCCAAGAGAGGCTCTCCACTTGTTCCTGGGCTGGCTTTGGCCAGGGCTGGAATGCAAGGAGGTTGGGCCCTTCAGAGTGCCTCTGACTGCTTTCCTCTTTGCTGGAGCTCCAGCCGCAGAGGTGGAAAGGCCTGGCTGGAAGGATACAGGGAAGCAGGTTGAAGCTGCTTGTTCCAACTGGTGGACCCGCCCTTACAGAACCAAAATTCATGCCCCCTCCCTGGTCGGAGATGGATGTGAGGTGAAAACCCAGATTAAAGGCCAGAGTTTTCTCCAGTGGGCACCAGACTCAGCCAGATCTGGATTTTCCATCTTCTCCACCTTGATTCTCTGGCTGATGTGGACAAGAGATGCTGACATCTTTTGGGCAGAAGTAGATGTAAAGTGGATGCTGGTCATTCCTCCAACGACTCCCATTAGGGTATCTTGGACTGCATCTCTTGGTCTCCCATCTTGCAATTTCCATCTTTGAAGACAAGGCTATTAGTGGCCTGAGATGCCCTCACCAGGCTTACGGTACTCAAATGAGAGTCTGTTTTAAGTTCTTGCTTAGAATAAGCTTCATTCATTCAACAAAGAACTTTAATCCTCACTCTGGGCCACATTTTGTGTAGGCATCAGGGGTCCAAGAGGAAACGGATATGGTCCCAGCTGTACGAAAGAGAAAGAAATGGTAAATCAGTGATGCAGATTCAATGTGGCAGGTGCTCAGGTAGAGGGACCCAAAGAAGATCTTCAGACACAGACTTGGGGTCAGGGGAACTCAGGGAGGGCATCCAGAAAGGTTTGTTGGATTTGATAAGGCAACATTTAGCACCATTTTCCTTTGTCCAGCATCATCGCCCTCTCCCCTCCTCCCTGGCCTCAGGACTTTCCAGGTCAGTACCTTGACAGAACGCTGGAGGTGAGACCCACTGTCAGCCCCTATAAGAGACGAAGTGGTGTCTCCCCTCCTTGCCAACAGAAGGCACTGTTTCCCAATAACCCCAGCAGTTGGGAATGTGCTAGAATGCCGCCACCTTGTGGGCTCACTGAGCCTTGCCTCTTTCACAACTAGTGCCTCTGGGGCATTTCTCAGAGGTGGATTGACCTGGAAGGAATCCTACAAAGAAACAGGGTCTACTTAATCTGATTGTAGTTACAGACGAAGGGTAAAAGGAGCACATTTTAAGAAATCCTCCTGTCCACATCAGCTGGCTGAAGTCTCCCCTTAAGGGGGTAGATTTGAATAAAAAGCTCCTTTACAGCAGGCACCATATCTTAACCTTCTCAGTGTCTCTCATAGGCTCTACCAGGAGGTCAGGCAGGTAATAGGTGCTCAGCACATGGATGTTAGATGGAATCAATTACTGTAAATAATCAGCCAGAATGACAACAAGGGCTCTCTCTGTCTTGTACCAATATGTCCCTAACACCTAGCACAGTGCCTGGCCATACAAATATATGCTGAACAAGTGAATGAAATCAAACACTGAAAAGTAAAGTTCTGGAAACAGCAAACATTGTTGGAGATGAGTATATACATATTTTCTGTATTGTCTAGTAGAGCCTCCTATTTCTTGGGTACATCCCAGAAAGGTACAATAACTGGCTAAGGTCACACAGCTGGGAACCCGAGGGCATGTCAGTTGATTTACCACTGTGCTTGCCTGGCAGGGTCAGCCCACACTTACATGAGGAACAAAGCAAGGCAGGACATTTGTCTAGAGTTATACCTAGTGGAAGAGCTTTCCACCGAGGATTTCTGAAATACCTTTTCAAGGCCTCTAAGACGGGCCTATGCTCCTAGGGAAATAAGGAATCCTAGCTAGCGTGTTGAATACAAAAGTAAAGAATGTCTAGCAATCCAAGGAATATAGAAAGAGCTGAAACACAGGCACTGGGCACACAGAATGTGATGCAGGAGGTGCCACAGGCATGCTATAGGGCCATGTGGAGCTTTTGTCTCCCAGGAAAAGCTTGTGAAATAGTACAGCCCATGTCCGATGATGAACTTGAGCTCCAGGATGGGTGATGATCATGCAGATGGAGAGCATTCTGGCCCACATGTAAGAACAAAGTGTCTGGCCATCTCCGCAGCACACCGTCAAAGACCTCATTCTCTCCGGTTCACCCTCTGCCCTGTGCCACACTCCCCAGCTTAGACCATCAGTGGGTCCCCATTGCCCACAGGATAGAATCCAGGTACCTTCACCTCCTTACCATCTGGCCGCACGCCACCTCTAGCCATATGGTTCATCCCTAACTGCCTAGCCCTGCACACCTTGATCACACTCTCTGCCAGTCTTGAGTGTCTTCCAGTCCTGGCTCCACCACTTATAATCATTGTGACCTTAAGGAAATCACTTAAACTTTCTGTGCCTGTTTTCTCACCTGTAAAATGGAGATCCCAATAGCATTTCCTGGAATGTGTTGTTGAGTTCAGCATGTGATACCCTTTGAACAGTGCCCGGCACGTGTATGCTCTCAGTATGTTAGCAGTAGTTACCGTCACTATCACCGAATCCCCCGTGCTTCCTCATGCTCCCATCCCTTTGCATATTCTATTCCCTGTGCCTGAAATGTCCTTCTCTGCCTTCTCCCTCAGATAAGCACATCTTTCTTCAAGATGCAGCTCAACGTCCCCTGTAGCCACAGGGGAAGTTAATTGTGCCCTCATCTCTGTACACACCCTTACTGCATGTTCATCAGAAGTCCCATTGGTACCCTGAACCTCCTTGCATGGGAGTAATGGCATCTGTTGATCATGATACCACGTGGATCAGATGGGCAACTCCATAGTCATACCACAGGCTGTGTGAATTACAAAGCCCTTGACAAGCATGAGACATGTGTATTTTTATAATTACAGAAGGGATGTCAGCTGCCTGGCTTCTGACCTGCCAGAGCAGGGCCAGACTGTCCCCAGAGCCCCAGCCTACAGCAGGGCAGGGCCCCCTCCCTCTCATTCACGCAAGCTTGCTCTGCAGCCCTGCTCCCCCACACTTGCTTCACAGGCGCTGGTAGCTCAGCTCCTTGCCCACCTGCCAGGGCCCAGGGGAGTCACCAGCTGGCTCTTAGCACAGCCAGCCCAGGGGCCCCCACTCACTCCTCACCCCCCACCTTCCTCTGGTTTCTCCCGCACTCTGGGGTCCTCCCAGACTGCCTTCCTCTCTGCCCCCTCTGCCTTGGCTTGGACTATGTTTACAGTAAAAATGGAAGGGTCCCCTCCTGGCTCCCCACCCACTCTCCCTTGTTCCTCTGTACCCTGCAGCCCTCTTTAATGTCCTCAATCCATCCCAGGGCATTTAACAAGCCTTCCTTCAAGCACTCATCAAGCATTGTGTGAAGCACTTACTCTCTGCAAGGCATTGTGGGAGATTCAGCAATGAATAAGATGCAAACACTGAGCTGGTGAGGGGAGGGGAGGGCAAACATTTGTTGAGGGCCTGCTCTGTGCCTGCACAATGCCAAATACTTAGGTTATTCCCCTGAATTTGCACCTCTGGCGTAGGCTCTGTTATATAATCCCTACTTCACTGCAGACACAGCTGAGATTTAGGAGACTCACCTGAAGTTACTCCATTACTACATGGCAGAGATAAAATTTTAAACCTGCATCATTTCCCTAAGCCATACCCTCAAGCAGCATATGGCACAGTAAGACAGATGCATGTAATACAGAGATAATAGATAATAGATAATACAGGGATCCAGAACCCAGTAATGAGCATTCTAAAGGCAATTTCAAGCCAGATGTTGTCTGTGTTGACTGTCATCACATATGTCCAAGATTGCTGAATTTCTCCTGTATTCTTCAGCCTGAAACTTGTGGGAACTACAGATCTGTCTGTCATTTTAGTTAGACCCAAGGGACTGGGTGGTGGCAAGAAAGTTAACAAAAACTTATTAAAAATGAATTATAGTTATACTCCAATAAAGATGTTTTTTAAAAAATGAATTATAGGACTTCCCTGGTGGCGCAGTGGTTAAGAATCCACCTGCCAATGCAGGGGACACGGGTTCGAGCCCTGGTCCAGGAAGATCCCACATGCCACGGAGCAACTAAGCCCGTGCGCCACAACTACTGAGTCTGTGAGCCACAACTACTGAAGCCCATATGCCTGGAGCCCACGCGCCGCAACAAGAGAAGCACGCACATGGCAATGAAGGGTAGCCCCCGCTTGCCACAACTAGAGAAAGCCCGTGTGCAGCAACGAAGACCCAATGCAGCCATAAATAAATAAATAAATAAAGTTATTTTAAAAATAATGAATTGTATATGAGAGTTTCATCTAAGTGCTTTGCATGTACTAATTCAGTTCATGCAGCAAGCCAATGAAGTTGGTACTGTTATCGCCATTTTAGTGATAAAGAAACCGAGACATACCAAGATGAAGGAACTTGCCCAAGATTACAGAGCTGGAAGTGGCTGGGCTGGGGTTTGACCCTGGAGAGGCTGACTCTGGAGTTTGGGCTCCTGGTAACTTTACTGTACTGTCTCTTAATGCTTAAAACAGCAAATACTCTATGGGTGGGACGCTTGCTATATGCCGGACACTGTGCTGATGCTGGAGATTCAGTGGTTAAACAATTATGCATGATCCCTGCCCTGAAGTAACCCAAGGCCTAAAGGGGGAATCAGCTATAAACGGGCAATTTCAGTACAGTACCGTCAGTGCCCTGGAGGCTGCAGGGTACAGGATTAGGCGTGGGCTCTGGAATCTGCCTGAGTTAGAATCACTGTTCCTCCACTTGCAAGCTGTGTGATCTTTGCCATATTAACTAACCTTTCTGTGCCTCTGTGATACCACTACCTACAGTTGAGAGCATCACTGTAAGGATTAAATAAGGTAATTTGGAGCGATGGGTACCATAGTGTGACGTACTGCTTAGATTTGATTCCTGGTTCCATCACATCCTAGCTGTGTGGCCTTGAACAGGTTACTTCTCATGTCCCAGTTTCCTCATCTATAGACTGGGAATAATAGTATCTACCTTGCAGAGTCATAATCAAAATAGGATGGGTAAACCGCATGATTTGTGAACACTCTTTGTGTAATAACTGGCATTATTGGTTGGGTTTGTCCACCTGGATATCGCCAGGTGTTACTATCACTGAATATACTGTGCTTCCTCATACTCCTGTTTGCACATGCTGTTCCCTGTACCTTCTCTACCTTCTCCCTCAGATGGACAACAGCTCATTCTTCAAGGTCCAGCTCAGTGTCCCCTGTGTTGCTTCTTATGGCTCCTGCAGGGGAAATTATGCTCTCATCTTTGTATATACCCCTAGTTTCTAACACCCACCCTTGTCCCTGACACAGACATAGGAGTAAGTTCTGAGGAGACCCTGACAACTTTTTCCTACTTCCCCATTGAGCTGTGTTGCTTAGGATCACAGAGGACTGTGAGTGGACTCTGAAATTATTATGAACTTAAGGAGGAAGTTGTCAGAAACTGCCACAAAATACAGTACCTGTCTATTACTGAATGTGCACTTAATCCATATTTAATATCACTATTAGTCTACTATCTCATGTTACATGTTGGCTAATGTTCTAGTGCATTCTGTTTTCTAATACAAATCATTTGTATTCTGGTTGGGTATGTTTTGTTTTTTGCTTCTAAGACCCTGAAGATAGTATAATACAGGTATTTAGCAGGAACTAAGAAACAGTCTTACAATCAATCCTACATTCTCTCATGTATTCATGCTTGTACCCATTTGTTCACAGGGATTTATTATGCACGTGTTATAACAATTATGTATCAGGGAGTCAGGCTTACACCTACACTCAGATGTGCAAAGAAAATGCCATTGCTTTATTTTCTAGAATTTCATAAGCATCCTTACCCCACAGTTGGTGGAGAAACTTGGACATACCAATTAATGATATCTCAGCCTCTTGTGGTCTGAACAGTCTCTTTTCAGTTTAGAAATTCAGTCTATCCCAGTTCTAACTCTACAGCAGAGCTGGGTGAAGTTGTCTCTTTGGGATGACTTGATCCCTTTAGAGAAACACTCAGTCTTTCCAATTTTCACTCTTCCCCCCTTCTCCTCCCCAAGGTGGTGTCTGGGTTTATAGTGGCCAGCTGTGTCTTTGGGGCACTGGGGGTGGCAAGGAGAGAAGTGTGGAGGTCTCCTGATCTCCTAGTGGTCCTTGGCTGGTCTCCACCAGGGACCTATGGGTCTGACTTTGGCTGTGTTTGGCTGGCAACCATTGAGGAGTGGTCAGCCTGATCTTGTCTTGGGTGTTCGGCTGATGAGTGACACTGGAGCATTACTCCGGCCATCTGTTCTCTGAGCACAGGCAAGGCCCCCTAGGAGCATGGCCTGCCACCCTTGCTGACCAAGCTCCACCTCACTCTTGCTGGCGCTTCCAGCCCCCTGAGGTCTGCCTGGGCTCTTGTGTGGTTTCCAGTCTGGGCAGCCTGCATGTGAGTGGTCCCTGGCTGAAAGCTCACTTGGCCTGATGGCAGCAACCTTCCTCAGCAACAGCCCTGCCCTGAATCTCCACTAACTTCTAAATCCCCCTCGGTACTCACAGAAGCCTCTGGTTCCTTTCCATGTCACTCGAGACTTGAGGAGGGCTCCAGAGAGCAAACTCAGGCTCTCTCAGGCTGAGACTAACAGAGGGTGGGGGAGGGCACCTGCAAGGGGGTCTGTGTGCCCAGAATCCCATATGAGAATGGGACAGAAGCACCCCCTCTTCATCAGCTTTCTCCTCAACCCAACAAGGTCCCCTGTCCCGACACTTCAGCTCAGAGGCGATGTTAGCAAACCCCACTTCTCACTGGCCCCTCCCTCTGCATCTCTCTCTCCCTGTCTTCCTCCCCCAGTCCCCTGAGGTGGGGAAGGTGACTTCGTTCTTTTTCTTTTTTTAAAAATTTTATTTATTTATTTATTTATTTATTTATTTATTTATTTATTTATTTATGGCTGTGTTGGGTCTTCATTTCTATGCGAGGGCTTTCTCTAGTTGTGGCAAGTGGGGGCCACTCTTCATTGCAGCGCGCGGGGCCTCTCACTATCACGGCCTCTCTTGTTGCAGAGCACAGGCTCCAGACGCGCAGGCTCAGTAATTGTGGCTCACGGGCCTAGTTGCTCCGCGGCATGTGGGATCTTCCCAGACCAGGGCTCGAACCCATGTCCCCTGCATTGGCAGGCAGATTCTCAACCACTGCGCCACCAGGGAAGCCCGACTTAGTTCTTCATTCTCTCTGGCGTGGACATCCCAATATCGTGTCTTCCTCCCGTGGGCATTCATCTCGTGGTTCAGCCTAAAGAGCAGAAGAAATAACCCACTCTATCCCTTAAAAGAAAGTCTACATCCCACTCCCCATCTGTAAATAACATCAAAAAGAATTTAGAAAAGTCTGTTTTTACTTGATACTATGATCCTATAACAGACTCAAAAATTCCTCTGAATGTTAAAAGCTGAATATTGATCCCCTATCACTTCCATGTGCTTGTTTTTTGACTCTAGACTAAGGAAGTCAGGTTTGCTCATCTGTAAAATGGGGACATAATAGAACCCACCTCATAGACTCTTGAGAGGATTAAATGAGATGATGTAGATTTAATGCTCAGCCCATGGTAAATGCTCAATAAATATTCCGCTGCTGTCATACTCCTCATCCTCCCCAGGATGAGCACATGCTGGGCAAGTCACAGGGAGATTCCACACAAGGAAATGCAAACGAAAGGACATTCTGCATTGTTATCTTTCAAAAAACCTACTGATGGTTCAGTGTCCTTGTTCATGAAACCTGTATCACTTGTTACATTCCGTGGACCAGAGATCAAGGAGGGTAGACAAGGAAGCAGGGAACACTCACTGTATTCCTCAATAACCCAATGAGCACAGGATTTGCAGATTTAAAAATTGAGGCTGAGAGATGGTGAGCAATTTTCTCAAGGTCACAAAGCTAGTAAAAGAGTCAGCATTTGCACCCAAGACTTGCTAACCACACTCACTGGACTCACTGTCTTCTCCAAGCACTCTTCCCACCTCCCCAACCCCAACCTTGCACCTCCTGTGTCTCCTGATCGGAAGCTGTCTTCCATCTATGGGCAAACTAAAATTGTTCCCATTGGAAGCCTCCCCCCAAAGTATAGTATCAGCCTGGTCCCTGCAGACCCTCCAGGGATGCTAACTCTGGGTTTGGTTGGAAGGAGGGTCCCAATATTTTTTTTCTTAACTTGCTTTCTTACCTTTTTTTTTTTTTTTTAAAGGAAAGAGGGGGAAATGTATCCGGGCTGGGAAAATCAGTGGCGGGAAGGCAACTTGATAACTGATGATTTTCTGAGTGCTTCAGCCTGAAGGAAGCCAACAGCTGCAACATATTGGTTACATGGAAATCATTAAGTCATTCTGGGAAGGAATGACAAATGTGTGTGCCTGTGTGTGTATGGTAGACATGTGTTTACGTGTGGAGCAAGGCACCCACAGAGGGAATTGCTTCAATATTGCCTCCAGACCAAGAGGGGAAAAAAGCCCCATTGCAGGAGAAGATTCTGAAAATCAAATTCTTGGTTAGTGTGAAGCTTGAACTGAAAACTTAGGGGGTAATCATCTATTCCTTGGCATCTAACCTGATAGGGACTCCCTTTGGAAAGAGGCACCACAGTGGGGTGGAACCAGCCTGGACAGGGTGTCAGGAACCCTCGGTTCTAATTCTTCTCTCTCGGTAACCTGGGTGTGACCCTGAGGAAGTTTCTCCTCCGTTTCAGGCCTCAGTTTCTCAAACGTGAAATGGGGTTTGGCGAGATGTTCTCTGGTGGCACTTCCTGCTCTGACATTCTATCAATGTGCAATAAATTTTTGTAGCATAAAGTCTGTGAGACTGAACTTGTGCTTCTTAGAATAGAGCTGCCTGTTGCCACGACCTTTACTAAAGGTAAAGTGTTTCCTTTAGTAAAACCAAATTTTTTATATAAATAGCAGTTTGCCTAGTTGCGTATAATGAATTGCATTCACACTTTTGTTATGCTCCCTAAACTAACCCCCCAGAGTGTAAGACAATTAAAGAAAAAATAACTTTTTTTAAGTTAAAGTCACTTCCAGCAAAAATGCTCCCATCCCAGACTTGGGTGCATGGAAGGGCTGAAGCATGCCATGGCTCACGGGACAGAGAACTAGCTTCCCTAGGTTTGGCCTCTGAACTAATAACACGTGGACCTTGAAACACCTGAATTCGAGCTGTCCCTGGGCCATGGAGAATCTGGCTATCTGTTCTACATTGAGTGTATGTGCTGGGTTGGGGACTCGGGGAAGGAGAAGGCAGGAGCCAGTTGTTGCTCAAACTCAGTTTGATCCTCTTGATGACCCTAAAGGTAGAATTTGATCCTCTTGATGACCCTAAAGGTAGATCCTCTTGATGTTTGATCCTCTTGATGACCCTAAAGGTAGAATTTTCATCTCTGTCTTAAAGTAAGTGGCAGAGTCAGGAGCCAAACCAGTTCTTTTACATTCCAATAAGTATGCTCTTAACCACAATACTCTAATGCAGAATCTCTCAACCTCAGCATGTTAACCTTTAGACTGGTTAACTCTTTGTTTGGGGTGTGTTATGGGCTGAATGTTTGTGTCTCCCCAAAATTCATATGTTGAAGCCCTAACCTCCAATATGATGGTATTTGAAAGTAGGGGCTTTGTGAGATAATTAGGTTTAGATGAGGTCAAGAGGGTGGGACCCTCATGATGGGATTAGTGCCCTTATAAGAAGAGGAAGCATGAGAGAGAGAGAGAGAGAGAGAGAGAGAGATTTCTCTATCTTTCTACACTCACTCACCTAGGAATAGCCACGTGAGCACCAATGAGACAGCCAGTGAGAAGACGGCTGTCTACAAGCCAGGAAAAAGACTCTCAGGAATCAAATCTGCCAGCAGATTTGATCTTGCACTTCCCAGCTTTCAGAACTGTGAGAAATAAATGTCTGCTGCTTAAGCCACCCAGTCTATGGTAGTTTGTTATATAGCAAATCAAGCAGACCAAGAAGGGGGACTGTGCTATGTATGCATTGTAGGATGTTTGGAAGCATCCCTGGCCTCTACCCACTAGATGCCAGTAGCAGTCTCCCTAGTTGTGACAAGTATGTCTGGATATTGCCAAATGTTTACTAAAGGGGAAAATTTTCCCCAGGTGAGAACCACTGCTCTAATGTCAGTCCAAGGAAGGAGGAGAAAATGGCAGCAACAAAACCCATACAACATGATGCTCAAATTCAAGCCTAAAAACTGAGCCCAGAGATGGAATTGGGTTGGCATCAGTGGCAGTTAGGGAAGCACAGAGCAGGTCAGGGCAAGCAGTTCTATGACTTCAGATATGGACAAACTGAACCAACCAAAGCACCTTCTTGTGATGAGGTGTCAAGAATGACTGAGCTGGCATTCATGCGAGCAGGTACCAGTGATCCTTAGTTCAGAGACTTTCATTCATTCGCTCAAGAGCCATGTGTCAAAAGCCTGCTGAGTTCCAAGGACCGAGCTGGCCCTGGGAAGCCGAGATGAACGAGCAGAGCCAGCCCTGCCCTCCCAGAGCATGCATTCTATGGAGAGAGAAGGGCATGTTAACAATGGCACAGGTAACAACAACTTCACCCAGAAGCTGTCAGCTGGAGACCTCCTGACCCTTGAGGAGCCAAGGGAAGTTCCTCGGCCTCCCTCAGATGTTGCTAATCCCGGTGGGCTCATCTTCTCCAGAACCCACAGCCTCTGGGGCACTGGCTCCCCCATGGCTATCGTCTTCCAACACATCGACTCTAGCATATGTTCAGCTGCTTCTCCTGCTCCCATCACAAACAGTAATCTCCCACCAAGGACGGTATGCTTAGTGGACTCGCTGACCTCCTTAGTCAGGTCCCAGGGAGGAGTCTCATCTCACAAAACACAGCCTTCCTCCACCTTGTTGGCCTTCCTTGCTCTCCCATCTCTGCTCCTCAGCCCCCTCCCAGTTCACCAAAATCTCCCATTTCTTCTCATCTTCCTTTGCCGGGCATTCCCTGCCACCCATAAGACCCTGGCTCCAGCTGGACCCATGTCCTTGGGAGGCTCTTTTCTATCCCAATCAGATACCAAAGTATTTTCCCCACAAAAACTCCCTCCCTAAGGAGAACTATGGAAGAAGCCATTATAAAGTAATAAAATAGATTCATATCAGTGTACTAATACTTGGTATTATAATATGTTTGTCCTCTAATGTTAGGCAATGAGCTAAGTGCTTAACACGCATTATCTCATTTAGTGATAGGATCAGATCTTTACAATGCTGTGCAAAGAACACACAGCAAAGTGATTCAGACTGTACTCTCTGGAGTTCGAATCCCAGCGCTGTTTCTTAATAGCTTTGTGAGTCTGGGTTTTTTTCACTTCACTCCTCTGAGCCTCTGTTTTCTCCTTCATTTGTAAAATGGGGATAATGGGAATATCTTCCACTTCGGGTTGTCCTGAGAATTGAGAGGGTAAATAAAGGTGTAAAGTGCTCAGAACAGTGTCTGGCACTTACTACAAGCTCAGTAAATGTTGGCTGTTACTGTAATCACTGAAGAATAGAGAGATGTGAGATTGAGTCTGCTGTATGACAAGGACAATTCACAGGGCAGGGGAACTGGAAGAAGAGATCTATAGCCAGAGTTTGCCCCCAGGAATATCTGATGCCCTGAATTTTGTGCAATCAAGCCCTGATGACCATGCCTTCCCAGCCTTGTCAGCGTTCCCTCTTGGCTTTCCCCAATTGATTTTTTCATTCCCACAAGGCTCAGTGAGACACTTTGGAAAATATTTTCCAAAATAAATTTCAAGTCATATTTGACCCAAACCACCCAATTCTGTGGCCCAGCCCTGTCTACTAATGTTCCCGCCCTGTCCCTATTTAGACTGAGGTTTATAACTGACCAGCCCTTCACCAGGGCTTCCCTGTCCTGCCACCTCCTGCCTGAGTCATCCCGTGATGTCACAACCCTAGGTTTATAATACTGGCCAGCGTGGTCTCAGGGATGACTATAGACAGGCCCTGCCTGAAGCCCAGCTGTGAAATCAGTCATGTTGGATTCCACACCCCCTCACCCCTTTCTTTCATGAAGTAATGGAAAGGGACATTCTGGGAGTCAGACAGAACAGGGCTGCCTCCAAGCTCTGCTCTTTCCTTTCTGTGTGATCTTGGACCAGGAGGGCTTATGAAGTCTGTTTCCTCATTAGCAAATGGGGATGTTGGAGGATCAAATTAAACAGCCTACCTAAGTCAAAGCACCTAAGCTGGTACATAGCAGGTCATCAGCATCATAGCAGTGCCACAACTATGATGCCTAACAAAACACCCCAAAACTCAGTGGCTTAAAAAATAACCATTAATCTTGCTCTCGCTGGTTGGGTGGGAATCGGCTGACCTAGACTGGGCCTGGTTGGACTTGGCTCCACGTGGACCAGCAAGCTAGCTGGGGCACATTCTCAGCATGGCAAGCGCAGAGGTTCAAGAGGACATGCCCAAGCACACAAGCTCACGTTAAGCCACTACTTGCATCATGTCTACCGGTATCCTGTTGGCCAAAGCAAGTCAAATGGCCAAGCCCAAAATTAAGGACAGAGTATGTTTACTCCTCCTCTAATGGAAGAAATTACAGAGTTTCTTGCCAAAAGGTACTGGTACAGAGAAGCATGGAGAATTAGCAACAGTGATGCAAAATAGTACAGTAGATGGTCAGGAAATATTTGTTTCCTTATTTCCAACTTTGCTCCACACCCAGGGCCTCTTGGCTTCTCTTCACGCTCTTAAAACTCACCATGAGGAAAGAGTGTAAAATTCACGCACATTGTGTAAGTGACCAGTGACTGTCAGATAGCATCTCAGCATTTAGCGAGTGCTTTTCTAACAACAACAAAAACATCGTCGCTCACCTTAGTGTTTACTGTGCAGCAGGTTCTGTGTTCAGCCTCTACTCTGTGTGTATTATATCATTTAATCCTTACTGCAGTCCCGCAAGGCAGGTGGCAGGTAGCAGTACGTTCTCATTTTACAGCTAAAGAAACCAAGGCTTTGAAATCAGCCCAAGGTCATTTAGCTAAGTCCCAAAGAGGCCTTACAAAGTCAAGTCTCGAATGCAGATATAGTGCACCTTTCCATTCAACCCCTGAGGGCAGGGTTCTCACTGGGACCAAAACTTTAAGTCTGAGTTTCCTCAAACTTCATTCATCCGTCACCAACTTTATAATTTTTACCGTATTTATGTATTATCCGTACTATAATTTATGTAGTTCATCTAATTATTGGCTCTTCTTTAAATTTGATACATTTTAACTTAAATAAATGTATTTTTAAAGAAACTCCATATGACTACCATAAACAGAAAACCAGTGTCTCCTGCCATAAACAAAGGAAGGTAACCACAAAAAGGTTTACAAAAACAAAGCAACATCATGAAATTCATGCCAGATACTCTTGCCTGCTGTGAGCTCCAAGAGAAAGTTACAAGTTTGCAGGTGTGGAGGACACTTAAAGAGCACCAAATTGAGACTCTCCTTGATGGAATCTGAAGGCTGGAAAATTACTTGAAAAGGGAATAACCTTCTCACTATGTGCTTCTATTTGATGCTAATCCAAGCATCACCAAAAGTCATTTCAGGGGCCACGGGAACTTCAGCCCAGCCTCATATGTCTGCAGCCTTAGAGGAAGAACCCTCAGTAGGTTCTGAGAAAAGAACACCAAGGTACCTTTCTGGAGGTCCTTTAATCCCTCCCCTGCTGACCTCTTGGATTTGGTCTTCATAGACCGGAAGGGGAATATTCTTGATGGTGTCTTCCAAGGGCAAAGGCCAGTTTTCTAGTGACACGGAGAATAAGTAGAAGAGAGAAAACGCAGGCACGCCAAACAGGTGACCAGATCAGCCCCCAAGCCTTTAGCCCTGATAGAGATATACAGACCTGGGCTGATTCCAATCCAAGGGAAGTTCACTTGGTTCCCCAGCCAAGTAGGACAGGGAGCTTCAGGGGAGTCGGCCCTCATCTTTCTTCCTGATGACTTCTTACTGTCTGTGCAGAATTGCTCACCAAAAATCCCTCCCACAAACCCATCAGGTCTCCACTCATGCCCACTGCTCTACTTGAAATATCCACCATTAGCATATCTCCTCCAGCACAGAGCCAGAGAGGGGACACAGTTATGTGCTGTCCCTGTATTCCTACAATATCCGCCTCCATTCTTCCCACCAATTCTTTGTTTCTCAGACTCTGCTCACAAAGGCAGTCCCATCAGAAGTACCTCAATCCCTCACTCATACCTCAACAAACCTTGCCCAGAGTCTGTAGTGCCTGGGAGACCTTCTCAAGGCCTTCCTGCTTCTGTAACACTGCATTTGCAACCCTCCTGGAGCACCTCTTATAGTACATTCTGTTCCATCTTTATTCATCTATTATCCCAAAAAGATCTAGTGCAGAGAAGTGCTCAAGAAATGTTTAAAACTCAGATGTAAATCTCTATGAAAATTGCCAGCACTAAGCAAGCAGGTGAGTAGGACTCTCAGTCCACCACCATCTCAGGAGGACTCACATGTAAGAAATGGAACTAGATTTTTCTGTGGTTCAACTTATTTCCTGTTTCAAGCACCAGCAGGAACAAAACTCAGCACCGTGTGTATCCCTCCCCTTCTCTCAGAGTTGTGATGAAGTTTTGGAGCTTTAGTTGGCTCTAAGGGTTTGAGAGACAAGAGTCAATGTCAGTGTCATTGGTCCAAGAGATATGCATTGCCCTGTGGCCTTCAGTTGATGGTCCACACAGGTTGAATCCAATCCATTCCATCTCTGGGTTCCTTTCAGGTCTCTCTGTTGCATCTGTGCCCCTCCCGGATGCACAGGAATCTTTCTGCTCTTCTCAGACCTCGTTTGGCACAGGAAATCCTGTTGGAGGCTCTGTCCATCTTGGTGTTTCATGTAGCAATTTCTTCTCTAGGGTCTTGCTCCCTCCCCAGTGATACAGTTCTGCCAGAAAAGAGTGCACTGGTCCCCTCTGCACCTGCATCCCAGAGAACCTCCTTGGGGTTTGCCACCTACCCTAGGGCTCATGCTCTGGAAGCAGGTACAGCTCCCCACCTCCTCCCCGTGAAAATATCCACCTTTACAGTTTTACCTGCTTGTCTCTCCTCTCCCTACGAACTGGGAAATCCTTTTTCTCATCTGAGGTGAGAAGCCTTGCTCTCACTCACCATATTTCTCCCAAATCTGTGGCCTACTAGGCCAAGAGTCGTTTCGGTTTTCCTAAGGACTTAGGTTTTTGAAACTCAAAAGCCAGGAGGTGCCTCCTCTCCTCTCTGCTTTCTAGCATCACATCCCTTTCCTGAGGCAGTGACCACAGCACAGACAAGTGGCTCAAATTGGGGAGGGTCTCAAGAGACAAAGGACAGACCAGAGTGGAAAAAAAATGACTAGTTAACTTTTCAGAAATATCATCCAGCCTCACAAACATTAAACAAACATGAAAGCACGTGTTACTTTTAGAGCAATAAGTTAATGAAGCCAAGTTTAAGACACAAGGAAGTATTTTTCTGCCATTCCTAGACCCTTCCCTCTCTTTTAACTATTCTTTGGCTTTAGGAAAGGATACTGGATACCTTCTTAATTTTTAAGAAGAGTGTTCTGAAGGAAGGAATGTCACTGTCAGAACCCCCATTTTTACCTCTGAGCCCTCTCCTGGCTGTGCTCCTTCTGTATTTTCTCAGACCTGTGGAAACCGCTCCTCTCCCCCCACACTGTCATCTCTCGCCATCCTCCTCTCCGCCCCCCGCAACCCGTTTAAAATGATTCTCAAGAATTGAGACGGGAGGGAGGTGAGAGGGGCTTGGGAGGCACAGAGGCTCAGTGATTCCAAAAAGAGAGCTGACCCAAGCTTTCCCCCCACTCCCTCCACTTTCCGGGAACAGCCAGAGGAAGAGGAGAAAGTCATCAAGGCTTTGACACTGAGAGGTCCCCATGCAGCCTCCCCGGGAGTGGAAGGAGGGAGCAGGCCGGAGGTGGAGAGAGGCTGCTTGTACTGTTCCAAGGGGGATTTCTCAACTTCCTGGCAGCCTCCAGTACATAAGCGTGTTTGTTTAGGAGGGGAAGGAATGTCATTGATTGCCCCGGTGGTGGTGGGGAGAGGAAAACAAAAATAATCTGCCCAGCGGTTCACTCTGTATCCTGTGCATGTGTCTGTGTGTGTGAGTGTCTGTCTGCAGGCCTAGCGAGCTCCCTGCTTGTTTGGGCTGGAAAGGATTCCTTTGGAAGAGTTAAATGGAGCCAGAGCTCCATTTGCTGAATGGAATGGAGCTCGGGGTGCTGAAAAGGCACCCCGAGGGCCCCTGACACTCACCTGGCAGGACAGCTGCCACCCGGCGCCCAGAAGAAGCAACTTTATTCTCAGCTGTAGCTTCTGGGAGTGATGGAGAACACCTCCCCCCTCCTCCTCCGCTCTCTCTGCCCAGCCCTCTCCACTGTCAGTATCTAGCCTTTTGGATGTGTGGTTTGTAGGACCCTCCCTTTATGTCTCTTGTCTCCCCAGTAAACCATGGGCCCCCTGAAGGGTAGCAACTCAGGCAAATTTCTCTTTGTTTCCCCTGCCTAGCACAGTTTGGGCACACAGTAGGTGCTCAATATGTCTGTGGGCCTGAACTCTGCCTCCTGTCTCCCTCCTTTAATATTTCTTTCCTCCCACCATCTGTCTTACCTCTTTCTTTAAGCACATTCTCTTAGTTAATGCTCTGAACAAATAAGCAGTGTTATCCCCATTTTACAAATGAGAAGCTGAAGCTCAAGGTCAGTTTCATCCAGCTAGTAAAATGCTGGAGCTTTGAAATATTGGGATTTGAACATGGGTCCTTCTGATCCCTTTCCACTACAGTTCTCTCCCCCCAACCCCTCCTCTGTTCTTCATTTGTCCTCCCCTTATGAGCCCGCTCTGCCTGCCCACACACACATTTCTAATTCCCCTCCTACGTGTTCCGAGAGACCTCACTCAGTGGTTTCAAGGACTCTCTGGGTCTCCAACAGAGGATGTAAGGAGACCCTTGAGGGATAAGATACGGTGGCAGGAAGAAAGTGTGAGAATAAACTTCATGCTGATCTCTGCTCAAATCTCAACCCCTCAAAGAGGGTTTTCCTGTTCCTGTTTTTAAAGCTAATCTTTTAAAATGCGAATTATGTGCGTACTTTATCATGTTCATAGTGAATCCACATAGTCATACAAGTAAAATTTTTAAATAGATAAGAAGCACAAATAACTAGTCATATATTGAGATGCATCCTCAAATGTTTTGATAGGACACTGACCATGCTTCAAGTCCCTTCGCAGTTTTGTGCCTCAGATTACACCTCTGGAATATGGGGCGAATCCTTACACTGGGAGGCTGTCCAGAAGAAGTGCTCTGGGAGTGGGGGGGGTTCTCATCTTTGGAGGCCTGGGAAGGGCAGGCTGCAGTCCTGTGAATCCTGCATGGTTTAACCTGGAAAATCAGAAAAGGGTTTCTCAAATAGTGGGGTCCCCTACCTCCCTCGGAGGAACTTGTTTAGGATTTTTTAATAACAGCTTTATTGAGATTTAATTCACATATCATACATTTCACCCACTGAAAGTGTACAATTCAGTTGTTTTTAGTATATTCACAGATCTGTGCAACCATTACCACCTTCAATTTTAGAACATTTTCCTCACCCCAAAAAGAAACCCCATATCTTTTAAGAAGTCACTCCTCATTTCCTCCTTCTCCTCCTCCCCCAGTGCTAAGCAACCACAGATTTGTTTTCTGTCTCTGTAGATGTGCCTATTCTGGACAGTTCATAAGAATGGAATCACACAATATATGGCCTTGTGTGTCTGGCTTTTTTTTTAATTTACCATAATCTTTTCAAGGTTCATTGATGTTGTAACATATATCGGTATTTCATTCCTTTTTATGGTTGAATAATATGTAGATATACCGTATTTTGTTTATCCACTTGTCCATTAATGGGCATTTGGGTTATTTCCACCTTTAGCTAATATGAATAAGGCTGCTGTGAACACTTTCACAGCTTTTGGGGTGGACGTAGACATCTAGGGGTGGAATTGGGTTGATGTAGACATCTAGGGGTGGAATTGCTGGGTCAAGGGTACTTGTTTAAAATGCAAATTCCTGGGCCTACAGATCCTGTGGGAGGAGGCCTGGAATAGGCATTTTTAACACCCTCCCCAGGGATTCTGAAGTACACTTGAGCATTAGAACCACTGGACTCAGGGGGGCCCCTGCTTATTCTAATCACATATCAGATCGCCAGTTAGAGGGAGGCCAGCCCTGCACGACTGCCTATAATTTAATCACCATTGGTTGACATTTGTGCGTCATTTATTTAGGCTTTTCTCATGTGTGATATGGTGCCGTGGAACCACATTTAGTCCTCACAACCAGTCTTAGAGGTCAGCATGATTTCCCCATGTAACTGCAAAGAGACAGAGGTGAGCCAATGCCCAGGCACACCCAGCTGTAAGCTTCAGGGCAAACCAGGGCCTCCTGACTTGAAGCCCAGTGCTTATCTATAATACCTCTTCTGACTCTGTTTTCTAAATCAAAGAGGAATCCATGTTATGGAGACTGTGAGGGGCTGGGGGCTGGGGTCCTACCTGCTCAGCCCCTTCCCCACTCCCACATTGGCCCTTGTGGCCCCTTAATGGAATCCTTAGTGCCTGAGGAACACAGTTTGAAAACCACTGGTCTAGGAACTCTAAGTCATTCCTCAAGGAGATTTTAATCTAGGTGAGATTAATATCATTTTATTAATTCATCAAATATTTCTGAATAGCTGCCTTGTGCCAGGCACTGTGGTAGATTCTGGGCACACAACAACAACAAAACAGAGTCCCTGCTTCCAAGAGGCCTGTAGTCTAGCAGGGAGGCAGGTAACAATGCACATGATAAATGCATGATCCCAGAGGTTTATAGCTGGGAGTGTGGGCAGAGGAGGCAGTTACTGTGGCCTGGGGGTGCCAAGGAAGGCTTCCTGGAAGAGCTGAGGGCTGAACTGAAACTTGAAGACCGAATGGTCCTTCACCACGAAGAGGGAAGAGGGAGAGGGCATTTCAGGCACAGGATCCCAGGAGATGTAAAGATAAGGAGGCAAGAAGAAGCCTGCGTGTTACCTCTGGTATGACCTAGAAGGTCAGAGCCCCTCGAACTTCCTGGGCAGAACAAAACAGTGTTCAGCAGATGTTAATTGTTGTTGTTGTTTCTAGTTCAGTGTTCTCAGGCTGTGCACTTCAACCTCTGCAAGTAGTTTTTTGGTTCTAGAACTCATGGTTTGTAGAGTGGAAAGGCAGAAAGAGCGTGAGGCTGAAGAGGTGGGTCAAGATAGAGTGGGAAGGCGGTGGGACCTAATACCACCTGAGAACCACCACGAGTTCTGATAACAGTCCTTCTCCAATAAAAAGAACTTGATCCGTGGGCATTAAAGAAGCCAAGGAAATGCCAGGGAGAAGGTGGAGATAAATGATAATGCCTGACATGTCCACAGCACAGACTGTGTACTTGGCATGCTTATAAACACACAGTATATAAGAACTGGTCACATTCTCACAGCATCCCTGTGAAAATGGAGCTGTCATTATCCTCACTTTGCAGATGAGGAACCTGAGGTACAGAGAGGTTAGGAAACTTGTGCCAGGCCACATGGCAAAGCAAGCAAGAGTATCAGGACATAAACCAAGCAGTCTGGCTCTAGAGGTCATGCTTTAACCTCTTTACCTCTGATATGATTTAGAACCTCAAAGTCCCTCAGACTCCCCGGGGAAGAACAAAACAGTGTTCAGTAAACGTTAATTGTTGTTGTTGTTTCTAGTTCAGTGTTCTCTGACTGCACCCTTCAACCTCTGCAGGGGTGACTCAGGCTCATGGTGGAGGCCGGACAGGGAAGAGCAGCTCCATTTTTATCTGTTTTATGTACTGGGACACTGGGTACAATTTGATTTTTTTCAAAAAGGGAACCACTGCTTTAAAAAAAAGTGGAAAGCTACCTGTCCTATCACACCATCTCATTTTTTAGATGAAGAAGTTGAGGCCCAGAAAAGTTGAGCAAGTAGTCCAGAGTCACACAGCAAATCAGGGATAGAATTGAGCCTGTGGTCCAGGTTTCCTAACACCCATTGAACGAGCCCATTTTCTCTTTTTAGGGCTTCCAGATATTTTCCAGGGAAAAAGAGATGAAAGAAATCAAAGATCCTCAGCCAAGTTTTTTGTCCCATTCCAAATATATTGAGTATTTGGGCATAGTTGCCCGCCCAAGATCAAGTTCACCATTACTGAACCTCACTGAAAAGGAAGGGAGGTCAAGGTGTAAAGATTATTTAGCAATGGCCTGTCACAGGGGCAGCCCCTTTTAAATTGGATCTTCTCTCTCACCAGTGGCTAGGGAAGGTTGTAACACCAGGTCTAGCAAAATAATGTTAACTTTCTAACAGGTCTTGCCAGGGTTCTCAGCAGGCTCCCTCAGAATGAAAAGATGGCTCATTTTAGTTAGGAAGGTATTCAGAAACATATTCCTCCTATATAGGACTTTTATAGGCCTCCCTCTAACTGGCGATCTGATATGTGATTAGAATAAGCAGGGGCCCCCCTGAGTCCAGTGGTTCTAATGCTCAAGTGTACTTCAGAATCCCTGGGGAGGGTGTTAAAAATGCCTATTCCAGGCCTCCTCCCACAGGATCTGTAGGCCCAGGAATTTGCATTTTAAACAAGTACCCTTGACCCAGCAATTCCACCCCTAGATGTGTACATCAACCCAATTCCACCCCTAGACCCACCTCTTCAGCCTCACGCTCTTTCTGCCTTTCCACTCTACAAGATATTCAGAAACATATTCCTCCTATATAGGACTTTTATGGGAAAAAATATGTGTGTAGAGTTTCAAGTTCAAAAACACTTGTATTGCTGGAGGCGATGGGGAGCTGCCTAATGGTTTTAAGCAGGCGACTAGTCAGTAGAGCTTTTTCTTTTTCATTTCTTAAATTAAAAAAAAATTAACTCAATTAGAGCAAAAGTAACCTTTGGGTTCAGTTCGGGAGATTCAGGAAATTTCCTGGACTTGTTTGGGCGTCTGTTTAAGTCCATCGCCTCCCTCTGGTTTAGAGAGCAGATTCCTAGAAGACATCCCTCAAGTGGTGGGTTTCTGAGTAAGGTGACTTGTTCCTTCATTCAGTGTATACCTGCTGAGCACTTGCTCTGAGCTGGGCAGTGAGCCAGATGCCAGGAAATTCACTATCAGCTGAAACCCAGGATTATTCTAGGGGCCTTTAAAGCTTCTGGCAAACATTTGCTCTGATTTCCCTGAATGTCCTTCCTTCAAATACTTGGCCCCACTGTCTGTGGATATACCCTGATTTGGGTTGAGAAAATGAAGTCAGTGGCTTGATGCCGTATCAGCTATGAGCAAACGTCTCCCTCTATCATAGTCACTGGAAATCCTGAGCCATTTATTTCAACCAATATCAACTGAGCCCCCAAATATATGCCAAATACAGTACCAGATTCTGAAGATGAAAATTAAAAAGATAGGGGAAATTTCCTGGTGGTCCAGGGGCCATTAGCACTCTGCGCTTTCACTGCTGAGGGCCTGGGTTCAATCCCTGGTTGGGGAACTAAGATCTCACAAGCCACGTGGAGCGGCCAAAAAAATAAAAATAGAATTTAAAAGCCTTTCCAGTTTTCACGTTCTATAATTTAATTGTCTATTAAAAAAAAGAAATTTAAAAAGATGGAAGATAGTGAATATGATATTGATAGATAGATAGGAGATAGATGATAGATAGGAGATAGATAATAGATAGATGATAGATAGATAGATAGATAGATAGGAGATAGATATAGACAGATAACTGATTGCTAAGTAAGCAGCACAGAGTGCATGCCCCTGACGGACATCATCTCTGCCCTGGGTGGTAAAAAGGTAGAGGTTGGCAGAGGGTTCACTGACAGCACAGAGGGGGCCACGGGACCCAACCTGGGAAACCAAGGAATGCTTCCTGGGGAGAAGGCAATGCCTGGGGGCAGTCTTGAAGGATAAATAGGAATCGGATGAGGAGGAGGGTAAAAGGAGAACAGGTAAGCAAAAACCCAGGAAGCCATGAGATCCCTTGGGGTAAAAAGGGAACCACAAACACTTGTATTGCTGGGGGCTACCTAGTGAATTTAACAAGGCAGTGAAGTGGTCGGAAATGCATTTTAGATCTTAGCTGAAAGTCCTTTTCCAGGACTGCAATGCCTTTCCCTTTCCTTCCACCACAGATGTCCAAACCTATTGTCCTCAGGGTCCTACCCAAGGCCTAAAGGCCTTCCCCAGCCACCAGGATTCCCCCTCTTTTCCTAATGCCTAAGCACTTGGGACCTGCCTTGCTTTGGGGGGCACTTCATCATACTGCTTTATGATTCCACAGAGAAGTCAAGTCCTTGGGCGACAGTGGAAGATGGCCTCACCTTGGTTTCAGAAATCCTAGGGTGGAAAACAGGGGCACTGCCACTTACTAACTGTGTGCCTTGCCCCTCTGAGCCTGTTTCCTCAGCTAGAAATAGGGGTAACAAAATCATATCAGCCTGACAGAGCCAATAAGTATGTCAAGTCAGGAAATGAATACAAAGTGCTCCATAGAAATAATAGCCAACGCATTAATTATTACTCTGAGCCTAATACTAACTGCTGCACATGATGCCAAATCTATTAATCCTGGTAACGGCCCTATGGGGCAAAGTGCTGTTATTTCTCCATTTTATAGATGAGGAAACCAAGGTACAGAGTGGAAGAAGTCACTTGCCTAAAGTCACACCCCTTTATGTGAATGAGCTGGGATAGAACCTGAGGGTTGGAGCTTCACAGCCAACACTGTTGACCACTGAATAAACTGTCAGGTGCTGGTCAAATGACGTGTATTATATTATTATCCATAACTACCCAGTGAACAAATGGGAGTGAGTGCCAGAGACATCCACGGCAGTCCTGGGTCTTACAAACCTTGTGTGCATTACGTAAGTAGAAAACGAGATTGAGAAAATACAGCAAAGCAGTGATTGCCCCTGCTTTTTGGTTTATTTCTGTACCAGTAATATATCAACACTTGAACCGAGCTGAAAAATACATAGGAAGGAGAACGTTAAGTAGGGTTTGCCAAACAGATGCCTAGAGGGCCTCTGCCCCAGCCCTGACTGTCGTGCCCCAAACCCTTGAGCACAGAGCAACAGATCCACAGTCACAAAATCTGAGGGCAGGAAGGAACTTTGGAGATCATCTGGCCCATTCCTAATAGCTGACACATAAGAAGGCTAAGGCCCCAAGGGTCTTGCCCAAGGTCATAGTGCTATTTCCCATTAATTTAGGACTTACCAAATACTGCACACTCACAAACACTGTCTCATTTATGGATGAAACCCCAAGACCCTGAAAGAAGTAATTTGCCTGAGGTCACAGAGCTATCAGATGTCAGATCTGGGATTCTAAATGTCCAGGCAAGGGCTCCACCCGCCACAGCACATTGCCCAGTAGAGAGAATAACCCCATATACAAGTTGCCAGTTCAAGTCTCTTTTCTTAACACCAAGCTGCCGCTTCCTGTGTCCTGGGAAATTCACCACCTCCTCCTCCTACCACATCCTGGCTGCCAGTGCTGGGACACCCGAGGTTCTGTGATGTGCCTGGTGACATGGGTGCACACCCATTCATATACCCCAATACCCCTGCATTGTGCAACAAAGCCACTGGCCTAAGAGTTGCTGTAACACCTTTATCTGCCCCAGGCAGCCTCCATCTGCCAATGTGCAGCGACACTCTGGCGCCTGGTAAACCAACAGAAGGGGTGACAAGATCCTGGCCCTTCACTATCTGACTTGTTTTTGTAGGAAGTAAAATTAAGAGCCAAAAGCAAGTTCCTCACCTCTTAGACTATTCATTCACTGCCTTCAGTGGCATAAAAAGGGCTCTGGCTTGGACAAAGCAGACTTCAGGGTAGAGGTGCTAGAGTCTGATTACTCCAGGTTCAGATACTACATCCCCACTTGTTGCTGTGTAACCTTGGGCAAGTGACTTACCCTTTCTGGGCCTCAGTGTCTTCATCCATTAAGCAAAAATCTTAACAGTGCCCACCTCATAGGGTGGTAGGAAGACTAAATAGGGTAATGAATGAAGAGCACTTTGATGCCTAGCAAATAGTAGCTGTTCAATAAAAAATGTAATTACTGGTGAGACCTTAGGAAAGACACAGCACCTCTATTGCCCATCTTTGAAAGCCCAGAGTTGTATCAGGTAATTTCCAAAGGTCCCTCCTGCTCTCAGGATCTGTGAATGATTTGACTCCAGGTGAATTTTGATTCTCTTCTCTTTGCCCCTGAAGGAACTTCAGGCTCCCCAGTCATAAGCTTTAAGCAGAGCAGTGCAGATGTGCTCAGATGACTTAAGGACCTGAAGAGCTGAAGATTTCAATAGGTGCAAAACATGACACCTCAAACATCATCTGGCCTTTGAAGCTGTCTTAAAATGCCTCTTGGTCTAGGGTTAGTGTTTGTGTTGGGGTCAGTGTTGCTGTCTAATTCAGGGTCAAGTTTGGCCTGAAGAGGCTTGACAGTGTGGTATGCTAGACATACTGGAGTTTTCAGGTGAAACACACCTGTATCTGGCTTCCCATAGAAAATTAGGGGGTGCACCTGCAGCCCAGAAAGGAGCCAGGACAAAGGGGTCTGATCTTTCTTCTGGCAGCAGGAAAAACCCATCGAAGGGTTTTAAGCAAGAAACGGTGCCTAAGAGGGAATTTTCCGGAGTGATGGAAATGTCTTCTATTTTGATCAAGTGGTGACTTGCAGCTGTACACATTTATAAACAGTTATGGAGACATACTCTTTAGAGGTATTCATTTTACTGTGTGTAAACTATATATCAATGCCAAGACTCAAGTCCACAAAGGGCCAGGATTAGGGTGAGGCAAGTCAGGCATGATCATGCAAGTGAAGGGTCAGATCCTGCCTTTATTTTAAATGTAGGTATGTTGTTCATCATGAACTTATTTGCACTGATCTTTATTGTAAAAAATATTACACTACAATACGTATTTTGATTACTGAGTTTGAGGCACCCCCTTAAATTTTGTATCTCACTCTCCTTACCCTAGTCCCGGCCCTAATGATCCAGCCCTGGCCCTCTCCAGGGTGCACACTCTTAACCACTGCGCATGTGGCTTCCCTCTCCTGGTCAGCAGCACCACTGTGGTTTCAGGAGCTTTGAAGAACAAATGTGCAAAAGAGATACTTAGACTAAGGAGCTAGACAAGACTGCAACAGAGACTCCCAGGGATCGGCTCTGGCAAAATATAAAGAAAATCATTTAGGAAGGGTTTAAAGAAATCTGTGCACGACACAAAAGATAGTGAGAGAAAGGGGAGCTGTTGGGACCTGGTCAACAGGGAGAGGTTAGCTGCTCTTGGGGGAAGAAACTCCCACTGGCCAACCTCCCCCAACCTGGTGCTGCCTGCTAGACAAAGCCCAAGCTAGCTGTCCCAGGGATCGGACCCAGGGAGTCAGCCTTTTTTTTAGCTACGTTTGTAATTATCAACCACTCAACACAAATGTTTTGATGATGGTTTGTATATATTATAACAAGTACAGCAAATGATTCTATGCATTGCAGCAGTGCTTTAGAGTTTGCAAATATTTTTACATATGTTGCCCAGATGTCAGAGGGGGGCCTCTCTCCTTGCCTCTCTAAGATCTAGATGTAGTTTTCTTGGCTCTTCACCCATTTCACAATCTCCCGGGAGATCTGTGCAAGACCAGGAAACCTCCATTTCTACTTCCAGGGCTGCTATTCTGCTATCACTGACCCAGGCCTCACACTCGAACCCCAAGCAATCGCTGATTCTACTGGATTTCACCAAAGATTTGGGGAACACACTGGAAGGGTTGCACCTGGGGGACTTCCTCTTCCACCTCTCAGGCTCTAAGCTCCTTAACCTCCCCAGATTTCTTAGAGAGCTATAGATTGTCTAACAGGCAGAGCAATGCCACAGACCCCAGGTGCCAGATCCAGCTGGGTCTGAGTCCCTCCCTAGAGGGCCCACAGCTTACCTGGGCCTCTCCTCAAGGAGAAATGAGCTTTCTCCTCCAGAGAAAGGCCCCCGCTTTCCCACTGCAATTAGAGAAGTTGAACACACACCAAAGGAAACATTCCCACTGACAGCACAGGTTACAGGAGGGAGAATCAGGTCTCTCCCACATGGTAGCTAAAGATTCCAGTGACTTCTCATCTTCTTTTCTCGTTTTGTTGTCAGAAGAATTGTGGAGCCCCCTTCCCTCCAGAACTTCTCTTCCAACTTCTTTTCTCCAACCCCTTTTGGGCACCAACTTGGAAACGTACAGAACTCCCCAGGGTTTCTGTAGATGACACGACTGCGCCAACCAGCCCCAGATGCCTCTTCCTCGGCCTCTCCCTGCCGCTCTCCCCTCACTTCTCCTTAATTGTAAAGAGTTTACTTTGTGAAAGAAGAATTCAAACTTGTAAAGTAAACGAGGACACTACGTGGAACATTCTAGAAACATAAATACCCCAGGGAAAAGTGGAAAGGCAAAAGGACTCGCCCTCTGCACCATGGAGCCTTTTGAACCTTTGTCTTGCCTGCCCACTCTCTCCAGAGGGCTGAGGGCCTGAGCCTAGTGGGCAGCAGGCTGAGGGATGTGTGGGGATGAGAGCTGCAGGTCTCCTTTCAAGATGCAGAGTCCCCAGGGTCAGCTGGCTCGTCGGCCCCTTGGAGGAATACTCCCCTGGGTTTGTACAAATGAAGCCGGGCGTAGGAAAAAGGAATGAGTGAGTGTGTGTGTGTCGGAGTGGGATGGTTCAGTCTGTGAATGTCTTTGTGAAAATGGCTGTCTCAGAGTTTCCGAGTGTGTCTCTGTGTGTCCACGTGTCTGGATGTCTTTGGGGTAGCGATGTGCATCTGAGGGCTGGTGTGTATCTCTGCACAGGGATCTCCATGTTTCCAGTTGTATGTTTTTGTTTGCCATCTGCGTGTGTGGATGTCCCTCTGTTGTTAGCAGTGTGGTGTCTGTATGCACAGAAACCTCAGCTTGTGCATCTCTGCATGCCTGAGGAAGGTGCATGCAAAGGATGTGTGTATTTGGATGTGTAGGTGTGCATATGTGTACAGGGACAGGGGCACATTAGGACTCACAGAAGCAGCAGCAAATGTACACACTGTCCTTGCAAAGGAAGTCATCTGTTTTCCTGGTTTTGTTTTCCTCCTGCCTGTGGGCTCCAGACCCTCCTTAAAAACAAAGGGAACTTAAAAAACGCAGCCCTTCCTGTGTTCCCAAATGTTCAGAATGCTGCGGTGAGCTTGAACAGTGCCAGCTCGGATGCCCAGCCCTGCCGCTGCTGCAGGAAGCCACCAGCCTGCTGGGCTACCACCACCCACTTACATAACATGCCTGGGAGGAGGGTGGGCAGGAAGGGGGAGCCACCCAGCTCACTGCACCCCAACTCCTGAGCTAACTTGGGGCCCTACATGGGAACTGGGAGCCCTTGTGGGGGTGTAAGTGTATCATTTGGGGGCTTCCCCCAAAGAGGAGGGCTCCCTGTGCGTGATGGGAGGGGAGGCAGGAGAGGAAGCCTTCACGTGGAAATTATTACCAACCAACCAACCTTACTTTCCATTTTACCAGGTCTGTTCTAGGCAGAAATCAGCATTTTAACCATTTCAACACAATTTTCCGAATAATGACTATGTGTTAGACACTGTGAAAGATAAAACAACTCAGCTTTACCACCTCCAGGATCCTGTTTCCCGTGCCCCACTCGGGGTCTCTCAGTGTCCTCCAAAGCAACAAGAGGAGGTTGGGCTGGATGTTTCCAAAGCCACTTGCAGATTGGAAGTTCTTAGCATGATTCTTAGCATGGCAACTTCATAACCCCAGAGCCTCATACTTGCCTCCCTTCTCCGCCTTCCCTGGTTGGAGCGTGTCAGCGGCGTTCCCTCCCCTCCTGCTGCTGCCCAAATGCTCATCTGCTTTCTCCCCTTTCTTTCTTCCCTCTACAAAATAAGCTGTCGGTCCTCCTTGACTTGAAGGTATAAATTACTAACCCCTCTCCCTTGTCTGCACTCTAATGGGGTTTCCAGCCTCTACCCGGGCAATCAAAGCCCTCCCAAGCATGGCGCCACCCGTCTCTCCAGCCTGAGGTCCTACACCACCTTCTGCTTGCCAGCCACACCTGCTGTGCCCACACCCTCCCCACGCCAGCCTCTCCTCAAGCCCTTCCCTCTGCCTGCCTGCAACACTCCTTCCTCCCCTCACCACCACCCAGTTCCCGTCCCTTGAGCTCCTAGTCATCCTTCAAGGCCCATCGCAAACACTTCTTCCTTCATCAAGCCTCCCTGATTCCTCCCATCCCTTCCCCAGTGGATGGGAGCCGTTGTTTTTGAAACCTTTCCTATGAGGCAGCATATTTGGTCTTTGCTTTTAGTCATCCCTATCTTCGTCTGCTCCCCACAACATGACTGAGATCCTTAAAACTTAACGTCAGAAATGTGTCTCTCATGCTTGAATCCTCATGCATAACCTCTCGTCGTGGGTGTTCTGCAAATGTCTGTACGATGTCATGGTCCAGGTGCAGCTCTCAGTCATGGGATGGCAGGAGTTGGGTAGCCTGGGTGGAAAGAATGACACTGCTGGGGAGGGAGGTGGGCAGAGAGGAAGGGAGGAACCTCAGAAATCACAGCATTGGTCAGCTGAGACAGCCCTGAGACCCTGAAATCCCCTGCACCCAAAGGGGTCTGAACTTGGGGAGAAAGATCATGAATGCTGAAGTGGTCTACGTATTGCATCCAGAGCACAGATTTCCCCAGAAACAAAAAGCAAGGCAGGGTCATGCAGCAAGAAGACTCTGGCCAGGGATGACAAACAAGTGCCCCTGGACTAGCAAATGACTGAAGCCAGTGGGGAGATGGTGGGGGGGGGGCGGGGCAAACAGGAATACATTCCCCATCTAAAAGGAGCTGGCCCTGCCTACGGAAACACGGGTACACAGGTGGCCAGATCCTAAGAATTATTCAAGAAAATCCCGGTGTCCAAGTTTTTATATGAAATCTCCCCCTTCATAAGTGTTGGTGACTTCTTCAATTTTACAAAGATCAACAACACTGGGTAGCCCTAAGGAAGTAGATCTGCAGCCACATGCAGCCCACGCATTGCCAAATCGAGACCTCTGCTTAGGTGCCTACCGGGTTACTGGGTAATGTGACTGTGACTGACTAGGGCTAAGTTTGAAATCCACTCAAACTAGAGAAAATGACGGCTGTTCTGCTAAACTGACCTGGTGCAGAAAGGGAGCCGACAAGAGTAAGAGAAACATCTCAAATGTCTTCATGGTCTTTGCTCACCTCCTCCCCCCGCCCCGGCATCAGTCACTCATTGGTGACTCTAAGCATTCAAGTTTGCCACCCTGGCCCAGAGTTTTCTCAGTGCAGCCTGACACTGCCTTGATTTACTTTTGGGGGAAATTTGTCCTCTAGATGGACTAAAGACATCACTTCAATATTCCTGATCTTTCCCCCCAGGCTCAGGCCCTTTTGAGTATGGGAGATGTTCCCTTGGATATCATGACCTAAAGGACAGTCAGAAGGCTTGGATGGGTCACCAACTTGCTATGATTTGAACAAATGACTTCCCTTCTGCGCTGCAGGTTCTCCTCTGTGCAAAGAGTGGGCTGGACTAGAACACCTCTGAGGTGCCTTCCAGCTTCTGGCAAAGGATGTGTTAAACCTTGATTATGCAAGGACTGTGCACCACAGTGGCAAGAGAGAATTCTTGTTGGCAGGTCCCAAGCCTGGGAGCCCAAGAAGCAGACTTTGACCCTGACTCACATGGCAGTGCCTTCCTGCAGGTGTCTGGCCAACAGGCCAGCCAGAGTTCTCACATCCCTCTGTGAGGAGTAGTAACCACACTTTATCCACAGTATGGCACAGGCATCAACTATCAGGGGGCTATTAGACTGGTCCCTGGAGGTGCTGGGTGGTAGGAATTATGGGATGTTGGCCCAGGGAGAGGCCAGGGCAGCTGAGGTGTCAGGAAAGCACCCCAGCAAATGATCACCAATGAGAATGAAGTTATTTAAATATTTTAACAACTCGTATAGCCAGGCAGGTGTGTATCCACTGAACGTCAGCTCAGCCCTCACCATAATGCTGCCTGTCCCGTGTACAGCAAGGCAGACCCAGATGCCGGCAACAGAATGGAAAGCGAATCCCCCCTCCCAGCCCCTGGGGACCTCACAGCATCCACCCCTCCCTCACAAGCTTGCCTCACTACAGGGCCCCCACCCCAGGCCTCCCTGGGCATTGGCAAAGAGCAGGCACCATTCCAAACCCTGACTTCATGCTGACCATCAAATCCCCAAGCCAGGGAGGGAGCAATGATGTCATTGTCCCTGTGTTTCAGAAAAGCAATAATCAGACTCAGAAGAGGATCAACTTTCAAGGCAGAAGGCCAAACAGTTTATCTTGGCAGAGGCCTCCGAGGATTGCCTCATAGAAGGAAAGGGCTGGCATGCTCATGAACATCATTTGTTATGAGTTGGGAATCTGCAGTGTCCTTGGACTCAGGAAAACCTCGGGGACCCTGTTGAGATGGAGGATGTCGAATCCGAAACAATTGAGTGTTAGGATCATCTATTCCCGTCTGAACCCCCTCTCTTGGGGAAGGAGGGGGCACCTCAAAGCTCAAGGAGGAGCCCCTTTCCAACAAGGTTGTGCCACTCCACCCTGGACCCAAGTCTCCTCTTATTATTATAAAGATGTCACCAGTTTCCTCAGTTTGAATAAGTTCCATGAAGGCAGGGACTTTGTTCATTACTGTGTGTAGGTATCTGGTACAGACTTGAGAAATCAATAAATATTGGCTGAATGAATGGCTAGGCGGAAAGAGCATGGATTGGGAAGTAGACTCCCAGATTCCAGGGATCCGGGGGCGTATCCAGGTCTGCCAGCTGGGCCTGGGCGGGCAGGTTGGGGTGGTGAGGAGACTGCCATTGGTTGGTGCAGGTGTGTATTATACATTTAAAACCTTCAGCTGCCTTCTCCCCATGGTTCACAATCTCTCCTTCATGCTACTGCAAAAGTCTTTAATCTTACTCATAATGGCTGTCTGGTCAACCTCTGGTGGTAAATCCTGTTGAAAAGGCCCCACTCTGGGAACATGTGTTCAGGAGGAACAAGTCTCCCCCACCACCCCTTTTCCTGGGCCCTGACCTGAGCTTGAGCACATCAATAACCTCGAGCATGACACCTCCCTCTATGGGCCTCCGTTTCCCCTCCTACAAAAAAGGCAAGATAAACTAGAAGTATCCAGTGTTCTTAACTTTTAGGGGGAAGTGTCTCAGCTTCCTTTTAGAAACAGAAGAAGCCCATGGAACCTCCCCTAAAAAAATGCAATTCCTTGCACGCACAGAGGAACACTTTTGCATCTGGTGTCTGGAGGTCCACAGCCCCCTTGCAGCCCGGTGGTGAGGGAGCCCGGGGTCAGAGCCTTTTAGACTTGCGGATCTGTAAGTTCCCTGCAGCTCTGACTTTCTGGAATGTTAACCAAAGTGTGACTGTGAGAAAACACATTCCAGCTGCACTCCTCGGAGCCGCTTCCTCCACAACTGCCCCTCGGGAAAGAAGGAGCTTGGACCTCACTAATGGCCCCACATACAGCCCCTAGTTTCCTCCAGACCCAGACCTCAAGTCAATAAAGGTAGCCCTCCCGGAAATGAGGTGGGAAGCAAAAGGAAATCCAGGCCACTCAGCCCAAAAGGAATTTCCTCCTCTCTGCTTCTCCTTCCAATTTGGTCTTTCAAGAGTTTGACAAAGGTAGGGGTGGGGGTAGGAAAAATGCGAAAAGATTTTTTTGATTGAGGCCCAGAGAAGGAGATGGAGATGGGCCACAAAATAGAGAGGTCAGGCACAGGATGCCAGGCAGGGGACCCTGATGAGTGCGGGCGGGGCCTCTGTGCCCTCTCCAGGACAAATTGGACTTTTCCAGTCCACTGGTTTTTGAAAGCTATTTGCGAAGCTGGACTAATCCACCTCAGCTGTGAGACTATAAGTAAACAGGAGGGCCTTTAGTGGAGAGTCAGAAACACCATTCCTCCCACCCTCCATCACCTGTACTTACAGAGCTCACTCCATCCTGTCTGTAGGGGATGCAGTGAGATGTCAAGGTGAGGCAGGTGAAGCTGAATCTGAGTCCAGGACTCATTCCTATCTGTCATCACTCTCAACCCTAACAAGTCTCACCTGGGCGTCAGATGACCACACAGAGCTGAGTCAGGATGCCTGTTCCCCTACTTCTGAGCTGGGTAATCTTGCGTGTGCTTCTTAACCTCTCTGAGCCTCAGTTTTCTCCATCCGCAAAATGGCCATAATAAGGCCTAACTTGAAGATTTACTGGGCAGAATAATGAAGAAATGGAAGTAAAAGTGTTGCAGACAGTGCTCAACACAGTTGGTCCCCAAGAGGTGCTGCAGGCAAGCCCCTCTTAGCCACCCCATAGCCCCTTTGTCCTTCTCTTTGGAGTAGAGATTAACATATACAAATTAGGAAAGAGGGACCCACAACAAGGCGGGTGATTTGGAAAAGGCAGCACTCCCTTCAAGCTAAAAGCAGTCCCCACCCCAGATGCATGGCTCAGCAAATGAAGCATGGACTGGACTGAGTCCCCATTCTCGCCCCCTCAGCCGGGCACCCTTGTACAGACCACCACCCATGCAGCTGTGTGCAAACAGCCACCACAAAATCCAGACTATCCTGCCTACCTTGGGGCTGAGATTTTTTTCTCTTAGAGCTCCAGTCTTCTAGCAAAGTCTCTGATCCCCTTTTAAAATGCCTAACAAGGGTTAAAATTGGAGAAAGTCATTTTCACCTTAGTGTGAATGAGTTTCTGGTTCATTCCTGCTCTAAGAAAGAGGCAGAAAAAGACCAAAGTAATGAGAACCCAGCCTTACCTGACAGTCCTGTGCTGCCTCTCCTTCCTAAAGTAGCAGGTCCTACCCTTTAACACAGGTGGCTCAGCAAAGGGAGCCGTCCCTGCTGCTCTCCTGCTGTGCCCACGGGCTCTAGGCTTAGAACCCCGTCATCACTTCTGCTGCACTGTCTTGACCAGAGAAAGTCACAAGGCCATCCCAGAGTCAAGGGGTGGGGAATGGACTTCATCTCTTGTTGGAGGGACCTGTAAAATCACATGGTAAAGGACATGGAGGCAGGGAAGCCATCAATACAGTCAATCTACCAGGAATTGGGACTGTGTCTAATGCTGCTGGAGCCTATGTTTTCCAAAACAAAATTTAGGACTAAAGGGTTGATAATATGACACAATGTTTTCAAACAGGGCTGTGTCAGATACTCCAGGATGCATGGTCATATCTATACCTCCACATCACCCTAACACAGCCCAGCCCAGTGACCTCCCCTGAACACATGCTCAGTGGTTATCTGGCCAGTTCAAAACCTGATATTTCAGAACAGGGATGGAACTCCTGTGTACATTTTGGGATCAAAGTTTGGCATTTATTAGCAGGCCTTGAATTTTATAGAACTTCAGACCTAGAAGCCATTTAAAGTAATACCTTTCACTTTATAAATGAATAAATTGAAGTCGAGAGGTAAAGTGACTCAGCCAAGATAATATGGTTAGGGAGACCTGTGTTTCTCAAACTGTAACAGACACGCAAATCCCCGAGCATCTTGTTAAAATGAAGAATCTGAGCAGCAGGTCTGGGGTGGGGCTTGAGATTTAGCATTTCTAACAAGATCCCAGGTGACACTGATGTTGCTGATCGTAGAACCACACTCTGAATATCACAGCTCTAGACCTCGCAGATTCTAGAGAGGAGATGGTAGGTAGATACCTGCGTTTAGATCGTTTCTCTATTTTTGCAGTCTTTCACCAAGACCCATTTTATCAATGAGTAAACTGAAGTTCAGAAAGGAGGCATTGGCATTGGACCAACTTCCTGAAATTTTACAGAAGGGGCCCACTTTCCTCATCACTAGGCAGCTCGTAGAGAGGTGAACTCAAGGAACTATGGGGCACTCAGAATTCCCGGTTCCTCAAGGTAGGGGTGTCCTTTCCTGCTGGGACCACAGGCTGTGGGTCATCTTTTCACTTGCTGGGGACTCTTGGTGCTGGCCCTGGGGTCTCTAAGTCCCGAGGGCTGAGATTGTCCTGTCTGGTTAGTGATTTAGGAGCTTGGCAGCCTCTGTTGTTCTATTATGTGGCTTCTGAACATTTTGTCCAACTGCCTTTTGGCACGCCACACATTTTCAAAATGAAAGGGGGAAAAGAATGAACATTGCCCTTGCTCATTTGCCTAATTTAAAAGCATCTAGAAGCTTTTTTTAGAAGGGGGAAAAGAACACCATCCATCTGAAATGGAGGAAGCACCTCATCAAGGGGCCAAGAGAGAAATGGAGACATAAGTTTCGAGGGCTGACATATTAATGGACAAACCTTGAACCCGGTTTGTTTTTTCCCATCCCCTTTGGGCTTAGAAACCACTGCCTGTTGGAAGCTCTTGTGCTGAGAGGAAATTGCTTTTTCCTAAAGGGAGATCTGAACCTTGGGTATCGGTGTCCTGCAATTTCACATCAGTTCAGTCCCACCCACAGACATCTATTGAGGGGGTACTATGTGTCAGGTGCTGCGCTGGATTTATTCATTCATGAAGCAGAGATTTAGTGATTGGGGAAATCCCTGCTATACTAATTCATCCATTCACTCAACAGTTGACTATTGCCAGGCATCAGGCCAGCTCAGGGGATAAGGAGGGAGGGAGATAGCCATGGTTTGGTTACACCTAGTCTAGCCAGAGACACAGTCGGTAAGTAATCCTTATTGACATATTGTGCTAAGTAATCAGTTGTTGTGACAAAGAACCACAAATAAGTGTGATGTCGGGAAGACAAAGATAAAAGAGGTCTTGCTCAGATCCATCCTTCCTTTCTGCTCCCTGGTCCTTGTGTTAGGTCGGGTCTTCCCTGGAGGCACAGCCTAGGGACAGTGTAGAGGGGAAGGCAGGTTTACCACTTACAGGCCTTGGGCTGGGCCCTCCACCTGACCCCAACCCTCCTCCTCAAACACTCACACATAGCCCTACTGTCTTCCAGACGCCAGCTAGAAGCATTCATTCCCAGATGCAAACCTAATGGTGTCATTCCCCTACTAAGAATTCTTTCCTGGCCTTCCCATCATTTGCAGGATCAAGTCCAAACCTCTCAGAAGAGTTTACAAGGGTTTTTACAGTTTGGCTCCAATTCACTTTTCAGCCCGTGTCCCCTCCTTCCCCATCATTCATCCTTCTCTCTCACCAGAAGGAACATCCTGGGGCTCCCCAGGACCACTCAGAGTGAGGGGGGCCCTCTCTAAAAAATTATGTTATTACAGAAATGTTCAAACATACATAGAAGCAGAGAGAGTAAAATGATCAACCTCCATGTACCCACCACCCAGCTTCAATACATGTGCAATCTTGTCCCCTACATGCCCACCCCACATTGGATTATTTTAAAGCAAATCTAAGACAGTATGTCTTTTTATCTGAAAATACTTCAGTATGTATTTCTAAAAGATGAGGACAGTGGTTCCTTTTTTTTTTTTTTTGAGACTCCAGGTTTGTTTTTTAAAATTCCAAAACAGGATAACCAAATTTGTGGTACAGTTTTAATTTGTACATTTAACAAACCATAGTTTTTTACACACACACACACACACACACACACACACACACACAGGACAATGACTGTGTGTATATCTTTACTTTGGAGGGGGCATTCAAGAGCCCAAATTTGAGGTCCTTGAATGTGAAACCCTGACAGCCCTGCTCTCCCAGGATGACCCTCTACTGACCTTCTATCCCTGTGGTTGGCTCTGATGTTTCCTGAGTGCTCCAGGAAATTGCCCTCCTTTGTGCCCTTTCCCTTGTGGATACTTGTGCATGGAAGGCCCTTTCCTCTGCTTGGCAAACTCCTGCTTGACGTCAAAGCCCAATGCAAATGCCACCTTGTCGATGATGCCTCTTCCAACAAACGCCCCCTCTCCCACAGGTGACACTGACTCTTTTTTGCTTCCACAGCATTTTCTTCTTAATTCTCTCGAATGTTTACGTTGTTGAGTTGAAATCATTCATTTATAGATCTGCCATCCCCAATAGCCTGTGAGTCCCTTGAGGGTGGCCTGGGTCTTCTCTTCGTCTCTGGGGCTGGTGGGAAAGGTAGTCTGGTTCCAGAGCCTGTACTCTGGCCTTGGCCAACCTGGGCAGGATATTTAATTCAATCTCAGTTTTCTCATTTGTAAATTAGGCATAACGGTAGCACTATGACATGAGGCTTAAATGAGGTGTGTCTGTTCAGCCGCTGTGGAGTCCACCAGGGGTAGACACTGCATAACTGCTGGCCTCTATCATCTCTCAGTGTGATTCCTTCCTTAAATGGGTCCCTACATCCAGAGACATGTCTCGCCCTCTGGCACAAGGCCCCAGGGTCTGTTCGGCTCCTGGTAGTTTTCCCCTCTGTGAGAGATGATGGAAATTTCCCCGCTCATCCTGGGCTGCAGCCCCTGCAGTGGAGAGCCAGGGGCCAGCTTGCTGCAGTGCTGCCCCAGGGGCCTGCTCACCCCTCACCCTCTGCCTCCCCCAAGCCAGAGAGCAGCCTGGGGACCCTGCACCCTTCCCACAGGGTCCCATCCACAGATACTCCTCCCTCCCCCTCCCAGCTGGGTGCAGAGTGCTCCCCTCCTCCCCTGATGCTCAGAACTCTTGTCACCCAGCATTCCCCAGAAGCCTCCCTTCTGGAAAGTCTTACCTTGCAGGTCAGTCATGACCCAGGGTTCAGGTGTGTCTCATGGCTTTGCTTCCAGCTGCCACCATTCCCCACCTTCTCCCACAACTTAGGGAGACTCCAAGCCCCGTTGGCTCCCCATGCTTTGTCACTGAGATGCTGTCCCAGGCCAGTCTGGGCACCCACCCCTTCTCCCCCCACTGACTCCTGAGTACCAGGGGTGCTCCGGCCTGGCCCAGCTGTGCAGCGTAGAAAGGAGGGTAAGAATGAGCCCAGATTGGCCCGCCTCTTCCCATTCTCCACTGCCTGCAGGCAAGTGGGAAAAAAGAAGACCGTCTGATATCTTCTGTGAACACTGAGGCGACGTTAGCTGGTTTTAAAACTGAGCAACAGCCAGCCTTTGAGACCAGCATTCTTCCTTTATTACAGCATACTCTCCCTGTAGCATGGACCCCAAACGAGAGCAGCGTTTCCACTGGTGGTTGTTCTCACTTCCTCTAGAAGGAAGGAGGGCTGGGATGGAACCGAGGCTCCTCCAGTGACTCTCACTGTGACTGTGTGTGTGGACCCCATCCATCCATTTCATAGGGCTGTTACATGGCTCCAAGGAGAAATGCTCATCAGCACTTAGCATCAGCTCTTGACAAAGGGTGGGGTGTCTTTTAAGCTTCCAACCTTTCTTCCTCACTGAACAATTGTTTTTCAACATTTGTCTGGAACTTGCAGAATAAAAGGCTCCTTGGAGTCAGGGGCCACTTCCATGGGTCAGGCACAGCATGTGTTCCATAAAAGAATTTTTTTTAAGTGGAGAAGACAGGGGCTGGGGCAGAAATAATTCTGATTCAGACAGGGACCCTCACCCTGGAGTTGAAGCCTTGGTTTCACAGCTTCGTTCTGTAGCCTCAGGCAAGTGCTTTCTCTCTGCACCTCGGTTTCCTTACCTATAAAGGATGGTAGCTGGAGATGGGACCTACACAGGGTCTCTGCCTCTCAGCCTCGGTTTCCCCCCCTGTAGGCAATGAAGGGGCTCTGCTATGCTGATTGGTCTGGGGGTCCCTTCCCACATGTGACCCCCTTGGATGGGACAGGGCTCATCTTTCTGTCAGGTCAGGCAGGAGACCCTGATACAGGGTAATGAAGAAGAATGAGGGTCTTGGTGGCTGGGATAACCCTTGAGGGTCATCATATCCCTTCCCTGTGTCCAAGCAGTGCTGCCTGACCCCAGCCCAGGAAAGAGCTGGAATGACCCTCATCCATCTTTCTTTTTGGGCTCAGAGTCCTCACCTCATGATGTCCTTCCCTGTTGCCAACACACATTCCTCTGCTGCAGATTTATGGCCACGTGGGTAACCCATTAAACCCCTACCAGCCTCTAACATGGAAACCCAGATTCCTCCCGGCAGGTGCCGTCTTGGAAAGTCAAGAGCAGTGAGGGAGGGAAACAAAGCAGTAGTTGCAAGAATGGCATTGTGTTAACATGACGAATACCAATAACCAGCATGATTCTAGCACTCCCTGTGTACCCAGCTAAGTGCTTCATGTATATTAAGTCATTTAAACCCCGAGACAACCTATGTGGAACATACTACTTTTAGCCCTGTTTATAAATGCAGAAATTGAGGCACAGAGAAGTGAAGTAACTTCCCCAAGGACACACAGCTCAGCAGTGGTAGAGCCCAGTGCTCGGCCCAGGCCACCTGTACCTTTAAGTGCTCACTATTCTCTGCAGCCTCTTCCATAGATAGAAGGAAATGAGAAGGAGGGGCTAAAGAAAGGACAGTGCTCTAGTGGGGCCCGAATAAGGACAGAGACACCAAGAGAAAACCAGTCACTTAGAATGGCAATACAGGAGAGAGGGCGCCTCTAAAAGCAGCTCAGTCGATACGTAACAATGATGATGGTGGTGGTAATAATAACAGCACCCAAGATTTATACAGCTCTTATCACTGTGTTTCGCCATTCGCTCAATAAGTTCAGTCAACAAATACAGAACACTTGCTATATACTCGGCAAACAATGAACAAAATAAATACTAGCCTTGCCCTCATGGAGCTCAAATGAATAAATGTGAAAATCAACGTATATGAGCCATCACAATTTCAGCTTTGTTGGTAGGATTGTAAAATCCACACCTCAAAGCTTCCTCTCTGAATGGCTTCAAAGTTAGCCATGACGGTTTGGAAAATTAAGGTGGTTTACAGACAAGAAGGGGCAGTGGTCTTGTAAGGGGGAGGGGGCACCAGATATAATTTTCTCTCTCTTACTCTGCTCATGGGTCCCCAATACCAGTATTTCTTGATACTTCTTTCTTTGGCCCCTAGACATTTTTCCCTCTTAGCCCTTGTCTTTATCAACTTGTTCACGGGATGACAAATTCAGTAATGATCTGGCTCAGGCCCTCTGCTTGTAAGGGCTGAAGAAACAGTGGGGAATGAGCAGACAAGGTTTGGCGCACACAGAATGCAAGTCCCTGCAAGCCAGTGTCACTTTACCAGTAAAAAATCCTCCTCCTTCCCAAGTATTATAAATTCATAAGATGCCCAACTGGATATTATATTTATTTCAGATCCATGGTGTTGCCAAAGTATTATCCTTATTCATTGAAATTTGCTAAGACATTCATTTGCCTTCATGGTTTGCAGTCACTGGAGATACACATCTAGCCCATTCCAAGATGTACTTAAAAGTCAGGCACCATTCATACAAGCGGATATTATTAGGCAATAAAAAAGAATGAAGTACTGATACAGGCTACAACACGGGGGTACTTTGAAAACATAGGCTAAATGAAAGAAGCCAGTCACAAAAGATCACATATTGTATGACTCCATTCAGATGAAATTTCCAGAATACGCAAATCGATAGAGACAGAAAGAAGTAGACCATTGGTTGCCAAGGGTTGGGAGGAGGGACAAATGGGGGGTGACTGGTAATGGGTATGGGGTTTCTTTTGAGTGATGAAAATGTTCAGAAACTAGATAGTGATAATGGTTGCACAATTCTGTGAATATGCTACAGTCACTGAATTGTACACTGTAAAATGGGTGAAGTTTATGGTATATGAATTTTATCTCTGAGACTGTCCTCTGTTCTTTTCATTCTTTTTTCTTTATTTTGCTCTGCATCACTTATTTCCACTATTTTATCTTCCACCTCACTTATCCGTTCTTCTGCCTCAGTTATTCTGCTATTGATCCCATCTAGAGTACTTTTCGTTTCATTTATTGTGTTTTTAATCGATGCTTGATTCATCTTTAGTTCTTCTAGGTCCTTGTTAACTGTTTCTTGCATTTTGTCTATTCTATTTCCAAGATTTTGGATCTTGGAAATAGAATCTTGGATCATCTTTACTATCATTGTTCTGAATTCTTTTTCAGGTAGACTGCCTATTACCTCTTCATTTGTTAGGTCTGGTAGGTTTTTATCTTGCTCCTTCACCTGCTGTGTGTTTTTCTGTCTTCTCATTTTGCTTATCTTACTGTGTTTGGGGTCTCCTTTTTGCAGGCTGCAGATTCGTAGTTCCCGTTGTTTTTGGTGTCTGTCCCCAGTGGCTAAGGTTGTTTCAGTAGGTTGTGTAGGCTTCCTGGTGGGGGGGACTAGTGCCTGTGTTCTGGTGGTTGAGGCTCGATCTTGTCTTTCTGGTGGACAGGTCCACGTCTGGTGGTGTGTTTTGGGGTGCCTGTGGCCTTATTATGTTTTTAGGCAGCCTCTCTGCTAATGGGTGGAGTTGTGTTCCTGTCTTGCTAGTTGCTTGGCATAGGGTGACCAGCACTGTAGCTTGCTGGTCGTTGACTGAAGCTGGGTGCTGGTGTTGAGATGGAGATCTCTGGGAGATTTTCGCCACTTGATATTATGTGGAGCTGGGAGGTCTCTTGTGGACCCGTGTCCTGAAGTTGGCTCTCCCACTTCAGAGGCACAGCACTGACTCCTAGCTGCAGCACCAAGAGCCTTTCATCTACCTGGCTCAGACCAGGTATGTGGGGAGTTTCTTGCCTTTTGGGGGGTCTGAGGTCTTCTGTCAGCGTTCAGTAGGTGTTCTGTAGGAGTTGCTCTACGTGTAGATGAATTTCTGATGTATCTTTGGGGAGGAAGGTGATCTCCGCGTCTTACTCTTCAGCCATCTTCCTCCTGACCGTCCACCCCTTTTTCCCCGTGGTGCGTAGTCTGGTTCCACTTGCCCACAGGGTGCCGCTCGCAGAGGCCTCTAATCCAGCGTTTCAGACCACAGCTCCCCGTGAGAAACGCCGACCCCGGCACCTCAGCTCGGCGGACTGTGTGCAAAAGCCGAATTTTATCTCAATTAAACTGTTTTTAAAAAACAAAAAACAAAAAAAAAAAACAAGTCAGGCACCATCACTGCAACTGTGGTAGGTCAGATCTCACAGTATTAAATAAAATGTTATGCAAGGTTTACAGTATAAAAAACCAGGCAGCGTGCAGTCATCAGAGTTTGAGTACATTTCTGCACAGGAAAATAAGTACAGAGTCATTCTATAGATAAGGAATATCAGGTCAATCCATTATATCAATTTAATGATTTTTAAAATAATTTCAGAGCAGATTTTTATAATACATAGTACAAAAAGGAAAACTTTCGAAAAGAAAAAAAAATCCATAACTATGTCAGGTGGTAATTTGGGGGTTTTAGATTGATTTTATTTTATTTATTTTTTTTTTCTTTTTGCGGTATGTGGGCCTCTCACTGTCGTGGCCTCTCCCGTTGCGGAGCACAGGCTCCGGACGCGCAGGCCCAGCGGCCATGGCTCACGGGCCCAGCCGCTCCGCGGCATATGGGATCCTCCCAGACCGGGGCACGAACCCGTATCCCCTGCATCGGCAGGCGGACTCTCAACCACTGCGCCACCAGGGAGGCCCTAGATTGATTTTAAATGAATGTTAGTTCAAATTATCCCCAGAGAATTTCTGGCCAAGAATCCAGCTATATGTAGCATGTATTTTACATACAAACTCATATCTTCACAATAACTTTAATTGCTGGTATGCCTATTCCCACTTACAAAAGAACCACCCGAGAACTGAGTTGTCCAAAGGTGCTCCAAGAGGAAGTGATACAGCTGTATTTAAGCTCCTCTGTCTGGCTTCAAAGCCTACGTTCGCTTTTCCTCCTCCTTCTATGGCATTCCACAAATAGCCCTTCCCTGAACCGGAGGAAATGATATGTCCCTTTGCTTGTAGCCCCCAGTAAGCAAGTTCTATGCAACGTCAACAAAGGTAGCTTTAACCAAAATATTACATTTATCTTTAATCTTAAGACATTACACTGTGAACATAAACTGAAGCAAAGAAATGCAGATCCTGAAGGAGCACAATTATTATTTAGCTATTTTCTGAAGTAATTAATTTCCCTTGTTAGGGATCATCTGATTGTAAAGGGGGCTTTTCCACACCTAGAGATGGAGCTGGAACAAGATTGCGAATAAAAGTAAATTATGATGGAAAACCTAGGGAACTTAAAATCACATGGCTGCGCATATCCATGAGTTCACGGTGGTCTTCAGCACCTTGGATCATTCAGACCCTTCCCAGAGCCACAGTTTTGCTGGGATGTTGTCCGAACTGTGGGCAGCACCCAGGAGAACCCTCACGGGAGGAGAGCTGGCAGCGCAAGCCTGTTCGATGCCGTCAGCATCACAGGGGTGAGAACAAGAAGAGTGCATTTTCAGACAAATAATGCCATCCTATCGGTGTGTTTATTTTTGACTATTCCATTTCTCAGAGAAACAGGAAACTTAAGAGAAAGGAATGTTTGTATTTTGGTAGGGAAGGTTTAGTTTAATTTTTCTAAATATGCTACCAGTGTTTTTCCAAGAGACACTAAAATAGGAGGAGGTGATGCAGAGAGTTCAGAGGTGGGGTTCTAAGGGCAGAGAGCATTAAGCTGGGCGGTGAGGCCACAGACCTCATTCAGCAAACATTTCCTGGGCCCCTCCTATATGCCAGACCTGGGTCTAGGGCAGATACAAAAAGGGAGAAGGCAGGCGGGACCTCCATCTCAGGCACCTGGGTGGGTGGTAGGACTGTTGACTGAGTTCGGGATATAGGAAGAGGAGAGAGCCTTTCTGATGGGAAGTTCATGAGGTTGCTTGGAAACGTTGGGTTGGAGGTGCCTGTGGGACCATCTGGGGCTGGGTTCGGGAGGCAGGTCTGTAACTCAGGAGAGGCCTGAGGGTTCAGTGATGAGCAACCACAGACACAGACCCACAGCTTCTCACGGAGCTTACAGGCTAGTGAGGGAGTCAGACTTTTGTCCAGCAATCATACAGATAAATTTAAAATGGCAAAGTGCTAAGAAAGAAACAGAGGTGAGCGGGCCATGACCTAGGCAGGAAAGTGAGTGCCAGCTTCTCAGGGAAGTGACATTGGAGCTGTGATCTGATGCATGGAAAGGAGGATCAGGGAGAGTGGTCCAGGCAATGAGAACAGCATGTTCAAAGGCCCTGTGGCTGGAAGGAACAAAGCTAGTATCAGGGTCAGAAAGAAAGCCAGTAAGGCTGGGATAGAGAGGCTGATGGGGGAGCATGGGTAAGATGGGGTTGGGGGGAAAGGCTGGAGCCAGATCACAGAGCCCTGTAAGCTGTGATCAGGAGTTTTGTCATGACATGTTTCAGTCACCTAGGTGGTATTTTGTAGATGTCACAATATTAAAGGATTGGAAAGGATTGTCAAAGGTCATCTTGTCCATTCTCTTCCCGCCACACAGAAATTTCTTGGTGTGCAGTGCTTAAACTCCAAGGAGATTCTGTCAGATACTACATATCAAGGTTAAGGTTTTTCAAGCAGCTGTCGGGATGTTTCTGTTCTCTCTTTTAAATGAATCTTTTTAAATGCCTGTAACAAGCCCTGTTTCTGGGCTACTCCATTTCTGTCAAAGCTTCATCGTGTTCCCTGCTGACAATATGGCATCAGCCCCCTTCTCTCCCATTCCCGTGTCCCAGGAACGACTGAGTTCTGTCCTTCAGCCTTTGATATCCCCCTACCCACACTGGTCACTGTGCCACTGAGATCACAGATATGAAGGGAATGGGAACTAGTATGGACTGCTGTCCTACTATGTGCCAGGCCTTGGACATCCCCGAACTTGATTTAAGCCTCTTCACTGGCAGTGACCATTTAGTGACAGACACCTATTATAATGTCAATTCATCAAGTGATCTTACTTGGGATATGAGGAAACTGGGTCACAGAGCGGCCAGTGAGCTGCCCAAGGGCTCATAAGCATAGGTTTCGGAGCTAGACGTGAAATCTGGGGACTTTCTGGCTCCACAGCTCATGCTGCTCACCGTGTCCCAAGATGCTTGGTTATTACAGCAGCCAGTCATGTCCTAATGAGTCTGCTGGCCTCCACCTACCCTCTCCAACAAAGTCAATGAGTAGACACAGTTCTAGGCACATGGAAGCCCTTGATGATGGATAACATGATTTTCCAGAAGCAGCAGCAGGACAGTGGGCTCTGGCCAAATCCTATTTCTTCCCCTTTCTTGCTAAGTGATCCTAGGCAAGAAACTTCACCTCTCTCAGCCTTCACTTCCTTGTATATAAAATGGGGCTAAAAATAGGAGCTACCTCATAGAAGTGTCAAGAGATTTAAATGAGGCGATATATGTAAAGTGCTTAGCACCATGAGTGGTATACTGTAAGTGCTCCAAAAATGGGAACTGCTGTTAACACAGCCTCCAGAAGAGTCTTCCTGAACCTGCTTTGTCTGTGTCTACCCTCTGCACCCAAACCTTCCATGGCTGCCCAGTGCCCACAGAATACATCCTAAATTCCTTCCTCTGGTGTAAGGGCCCCCCAAGCTTGCCACTGCCCATATTTTCACCCTAATTCCCACTGCTTCCCCAACAAGCCTCTACACAAACCAACTTTATTAACAGCTTTTCCCCAAATTCTGTCTGACTCTGCCTGTATGTGTGTGACATCTCTCCCTGTCATGGAAGGCTTTGTGTAACACCCATCCAACAAATACACTGCATACACAGTCTACTGTATGCCAGGCCTTGGATGGAGCCTGGAGATACAGTGGTAAACAAAACATGCAAAGCCCCTTGTTTTGTCAGAGCACCTACAGGGGAGTTGAGAGATGGACACAAAAGAAATAAATGTGCAATTACAAATAGTGGCTGTCACTATGAAGGGAGAGTTCACGGTGTGATAAAGAAGACTACAGGAAGCACCTACTTGAGACCAGTGGCCAGGGAAGCACTCTCTCGGGATAGAGCATTTCAACCGAGACCTCAAGTATGAAAAGGGGTGGCCTAGAAGAGTGCTAGGTAGAATCTTTCGGAGAAAAGGGGCAGCATGTGCAAAGACCCTGTGGCTGGAGGGAATGTGGCCCATTCGGTAAAGAACTGAAAGGCCCATGGGTTGGAGCATAGCTTGTAGACAGAAGTTGGGGTGGGGAGGAGGGAGAAGCACAGGATGAAGCAGAGGAGGTAGGCAAGAACTAGATCAGGCAGCGCTTCAAGGCATGGAATGGAGGCCCAGCTCCTCCTTGAAATCTCCCCAGTTGTTTTTGGTCCTTGATTTCCTCCTCCAGACTCTTCCAGGCCTTGCTTTCTCCATCACTTAGCCAGGACCAGACACTACGTATTTAAATCTGCAGAGAGTCATGAATGTAGAGGGAAGTGCCTCCTTCACTGGGAAACTGCACCGGGCCACTCAGGTCCCAGCTCTCCACTTCCCGGGCTCGTACTGTCCCGACTCCACCCCCTCAAGAGAATGCCCAGCATGAGCACTGGGCCACCCCCACTTATTTTGGTTTCTTGGGAGACTTTTTGAATAGGGCCCTTATCAGGGTGGGGATCTCTGGTTTCAAAAATTGATCTGCCCCTTCTAACAGGATGTCAGGTCTCTCACGCCATTGGGCAGTGCTGAACTCTGGAGCCCCTGGGGGCATGTGAGCGGGGACAGGGAGCCTGTGAGAGCCTGGTGCAGGCCTCGCCATCCCCAGGGGAACTAAATAAAGCTATTGTTGGGAAGGGAAGAGAGAAAATAGCCGACAAGATGTATTTTGTTCTCTGTGACCTGTCTGTGTTCGAGGAGGGGCTGGCATGTTGCAGATGAGTGGAAATGAGAGTGGCCTTTGAAACCCATTTGAACAGCTTGGGGAAGGAAAGGGGGAAAGTGGGGAGAAGACCTGGGTGGCAGTGGGGAAGTTCTACCATTTCTTAACTGCCTGACCTTGATAGATGTCTTGCCTCTGATTCCTTATCTATCACATGGGGAAAGGGAAGAATGCTCACATATATAAAGTGCCTAGGACCATCCCTGGCCCTTATGAGACCCTCAGTAAGTATAGTTGTCATTAGCTTGGGAGAGCATGTGGTGGGTAGACTCACCCAGTGTGCAGTACCATGGACATTTCTTGAGCTCTAACAAATGACTTCAGAGACCTATCAGAATGTCTCCAAATTCTGCTGATTCTACCCTTGAAAAGCTTTTGGCCTGGCCACTAGATATTAAGATGTTAGTTTACAAGCTCATGTGTACAAAATATTTAGTGGTCTTCCTTGTAGTAGCAGAGAGAGAGAAAGAAAATGACACAAATGTCCATTATAGGAAAATGGTCAAAGAATTGCAGCCCATGTACCCTGTGGAATATTGTGAAGTTATTGAAACTGTTGGGTCAGGAGTGTAGCTACTGACATGGGGAAAGGGGGTCCACATGGTGTGATGTGAAGTGAAAAGAGCCATTTCTAAAAAAAAAAAATCAACCTCAACCATATATGTGCATACACGTTTGCAAAGATGGAGCATAACAAGTGTTGGGCAGAAATCACCAAGAAGGTGAGATCAGTTACCTGGGCTGGGAAGTGGGGGAAGATATAAGGAAAAAAAGAAAAAAGAAAAAAAGATTGTGGCAAAATAGGAGAAAACTTATGGTGTAATGTTAAGTGAATAAACTTCAAATTCTATCTCTAATATTATTGCAGAATATCCCTTTTTTTAATTGGACATTTAAATGAGGATTATAAAGTAAAGTGGGCCAAAGCAAACACTGATTTGACTAGATGCTGAAGTCGTAGACAAAACTAGCCTTGAATTTCTAAGGTCATTTGAAGAAAATATTTCTATTTTTCAAAAGTGTCACTTGAAAAAAAGAAAAACTCTTGGGAGTGCCCCCACTCTCTCCACCATCCCCACCCCAGTCCAAGCCCAACCAGTGGCACTTTGTGTTGGTTGTAACTAATTCCAAATTGGTCTCTGGCCCTTCAGCCTCTCCAGATGCAATTTAACCTTCCCTCAGCTTACAGGTCACGCTCGTGTCCCAGAACTGAGCTATTTCCCCAGCCCATTCAAGCAACCTAAATTCTTCCCTTCAGCTTTGAAGGCCCCCAGTAATCTGGCCTCACATTGCCTCTACCTCAACCTAACACCAGCCCAGAGCCTTGCCAGTTGGTTCTAAAAACAATGCTCTTCTCAACCAAAGCAAAACATGGCAAAGGAAACTTTCCCATGGTATCAGGAAAATTCATTGCCTTAAACATATTCTCAAAATGCTTTCTTTGAAATATCTTACTGTAAATTCTCAGATTTTTCTAGATTGACTTTCTGTGTCCTGTAAATCCAGATGCAATTTCTACTCCCACTATTTTTGACAATTAATATGTTCCTCCAGTTTCATTTAAGAGTGTTGGAGAAGGGCACTCAGTTCAAATATATCATTCCACTTAGCAATTATGTCCAAAATAACTTTATTGATGATAAACTCATATTAAGTATCATAAAATAAATCCTCCCTTCCTGTGAGTCTTTGTTCATTAGAGCTCATGAAGAATCTCTACATATTTCATGAGAAGACCACAAGACTCTACACCATTCAGCCCTTAAGGAATGCTGAGCCTTCCCTCCACCCAGCCACAAACTACTCGTCCTTCAGAATCCTTCACTGAGTCTTCCTTTCCTATGAAGACTAGCTCATGACTCCACCTACCCAGACTTACCCACCATGCTGCTTGTTCTGCTCTTTCATTGCATAGCTCATCTCTCTAAGATAGGAAATCTTGTCTCAATCTTCTGTGTGTCCTGCACAGCATGAAATACAGAGCCAGCCACAGAGTTCTCATTCAGTTAGTGCCCACTGAATTTGTTAGATTTGTTAGATTTAATATTATTTTATTGATTCTTATGATTAGGGAGAAGCATTTATTGTATCCCAGAGATGCATATCCCTAGGAAGTGTGCCTGGGTAGAGAGAGGGCTTGATTAAGAGTCAAAACACATGAGCTTGACCGGTTCTCCAATTGTGTGGCATGAAAACAATCACTTCACTCTTTGGGCTTCAGCATCTAAGAGGACACATGTATTAGTTTCCTATTGCTGCTCTAACAAATTTAGCAGCTTGAGAGAACACCTCTTTATTATTTCACAGTTATGTATATCAGACATCTGGGATGGCGTTCTCTGCTTAGGGCCTCATCCAGCTGAAATCAAGGTGCTGGCATGCTGCATTTTCCTCAGGAGCTCAAGGTCCTCTCCCAAGTTCATTCTTGGTATTGGCATAATTCACTTCTTTGCAGCTGTAGGTCTGAGGCCACCAGTTCCTTGCTGGCTATCAGCCGGGGGCTGCCTTCAGCTCCTGGAGCAGGAATGGTATGTTGAGTCTTTCTCACGCTTGGAATCTCTCTGCCTTCCTCTTCCGCCGCCAGCCTGAGAAAGTTCTCTGCTTTTAAGGGCTCAATGTAATTTGATTAAGATAATCTCCCTGTTTTAAGGTCACCTGTGCATATAATAGAACAATCGTTGTATGACAATCTCATCATATTCACAGGCTCCAGAGATTAGGGTGGGACATCTTGGGGAGCATTCCTAGAAATTCTACTTGCTGCATCATGGTAGCATGGGGGATAGGCAAGTAGATTACTAAGGTTCTTACAGATTAAAATTGCCAAGCTTTAATCACCTCTGATGACTCGCTCTGGTGTAGCTCCCTGATTTTCCCTCACTGAACTTCATTTCACTCCCTCCCCGGCTATTAATCAAATACTGCCAAGCTAGAGCCTCTGCTCTCCTTCCTCCATCATCCAGCCTTCCTTTATCTCTCTCCTTGCCCCACAAAGCCAGAATCATCTCCTTCCTCCTCTCAATTCTACTTCACACTTTGATTTTGAACCTCCACTTGGTGCTAAGCAGCTTTACATTCTTTATGTCATTTCTTCTTCCCCCAGTTATCCTGTGAGTTGGTCATTATTGTCCCCATTTTGCAGATTAGAGCACTAAGGTTCAGAGAGGTTAAATATCTAGTCCAAGGTCAAACAAAGAGTAAGTTTAACTCCAACATTCAATTCTTTTCAGTACCTGTCAGCGTGTCACAAAATGATCAGGCTGGGAGGGATGGAGAGGAAGAGAGAGCACAACGTTTCCCCTCACCTCAAGCTTCACCTTAAAATGTGATGAAGATGAAGCCCCAGTAGTGACCTGGGCAGTTCTTGGACTGCTGGGGGTGGGGAAGTCGATATCTAGGGTCTGTGGGTGAATGGCTGGGTGTGACGATGCTGCCGGGGAACAATAGCCGCTTGGTGAAAATGCGCCCATTCATTCCACTTCATAGCCCTTGGGTTGGTAAAATTTAAGTCTTTCAACCTCAAGTGTTGGGATCTCTTTTCCTGTCCATGAGAGCATAAGTGGGTACCACCACTTAGGAGAGCAATTTCACAATATCTAACAAAGCTGAGACGAGCATTGCCCAACCCCAGCAATTCTGCTCCGGTGCATGTGCCCTGGAGAAATTCCCCTACTAGTATTTTTTATAATTGGAAAAAACAGAAATCACCTAAATGTTCATCAGCAGTAAATGAACAAATGGCAGAGTGTTCATGAAGTGGAATACTTTGCAGTAGTTAAACATGAATCTGAGCTGTATACATCAACATACATGAGCCTCACAAACATAATGTACCCCAAAGTTGTAAAAGAATAGATTCTTTTGGCGGGGGTTAGGGGGGCTTCCCTGGTGTCACAGTGGTTAAGAATCCGCCTACCAGTGCAGGGGACACAGGTTCGATCCCTGGTCCGGGAAGATCCCACATGCCGAGGAGCAACTAAGCCCGTGCGCCACAATAACTGAGCCTGTGCTCTAGAGCCCGCGAGCCACAGCTACTGAGCCTGCATGCCACAACTACTGAAGCCCACGCGCCTAGAGCCCATGCTCCACAACAAGAGAAGCCACCGCAATGAAAAGCCCATGCACCACAACAAAGAGTAGCCCCTGCTCGCCACAACTAGAGAAAGCCCACACGCAGCAACGAAAACCCAACGCAGCCAAAAATAAATAAATAAAATACATTTTTTAAAAAGCTTATGTATTTAGATTTTTTAAAAAGTAGAGGGTCAGGGCCTCCCTGGTGGCGCAGTGGTTGAGAGTCCGCCTGCCGATGCAGGGGATACGGGTTCGTGCCCCGGTCTGGGAGGATCCCATATGCCGCGGAGTGGCTGGGCCCGTGAGCCATGGCCGCTGAGCCTGCGCGTCCGGAGCCTGTGCTCCGCAACGGGAGAGGCCACGGCAGTGAGAGGCCCGCATACCGAAAAAAAAAAAAGTAGAGGGTCAAATTTAAATTATTTAAAAAAAGAATAGATTCTTTTTTTAATTTTTAGGGGAGTATAGTTGCTTTACAATGTTGTGTTAGTTTCTACTGTACAGCAAAGTAAATCAGCTATATGTATACATATATCACCTCTTTTTTAGATTTCCTTCCCATTTAGGTCACCACAGAGTACTGAGTAGAGTTCCCTGTGCTATATAGTAGGTTCTCATTAGTTATCTATTTTATACATGGTATCAATAGTGTATATATGTCAATCCCAATCTCCCGATAAGAATAGGTTCTTTTGATGACACTTACATAAAGTTTAACATGTGTAATGCATATTGACTGGGAATCATATGTAATAGTTAAAATATGAATAAATACAAGGAAATTTGGTAAGAAAGAAGTACATCGGGGCTTCAACTGTTTGGACAATGGCTTATTTCTTAAGCTAGATGATGTCCACAATATTGCTCTTTAAGTCTTCTTTCATATGTGAAATATTCCATAATAACTCTTAAACTGACAAGTAATTACCGCCAGGAATTACTTACCACTTATAACGTTAAGTGGAAAGAGCAACAAGCAAAATTGGGTATGCACTTACTCCCAATTTTGTGAGAACAGAACAAATCGAAAGAAAAAATTTAGATTAAAAAAAAAAACAAGACGATCAGATAATACACCAAAACTGCTCAGATTTTGAGGGTGATTTTTATTGTCTTCTTTGTACATAACAACATAGAACTTTATTATATTTTACAAACTCTTTATAATGAGTACATATTGCTTTTGGAATCAAAAATAAATATTGCCTTTTTTTAAAAAGATGCATTTGTTAACTCTAGAACCAGGATATGATCAATTTTAGCCTGAAATCAGGGAGGAAATTTTTTATTCAGCATCTACTACAGGAAGCCCTTGTACTAGATCTTAGAGGAAACCATTCACATCAGGCTTTTTTTTCTTTCTTTTTTTTTTTTTTTTGCTGTACACGGGCCTCTCACTGTTGTGGCCTCTCCCGTTGCGGAGCACAGGCTCCAGACACGCAGGCTCAGCGGCCATGGCTCACGGGCCCAGCCGCTCCACGGCATGTGGGACCTTCCCAGACCGGGGCACGAACCCGTGTCCCCTGCATCGGCAGGCGGACTCTCAACCACTGCGCCACCAGGGAAGCCCTCACGTCAGGCTTGAAGTCTGACAGACCTAAGTTCAAGAGCCAGCGCCACCCCTTCCCAGCAGCTTCCTTGAGTCTCAATTTTCTGCCTGTGAAATGGTAACAAGAATACCTTCCCTGCTCGCCTCATGGGACCATTGTGGTGGTAAAATGAGATGAGGTCCATCCCGTGGGATTGTGACCCACAGCAGACCCTTCTACGCAGCTATAGCCACTCCTAAGTGTCAGACTAGGTGCTGGGCACCAGGAGGGAAGAGCTGGGTTCCTCCTCTCAGAGCATCCAGAGTGTCGGGGGGAATCCAGGACAGAGCAACAGGCACCAGAGAGTGGGACGTGATTACCTCTGGCTAGGGCTGACTCAAGTCAGAGGAGTGGTATTATTACTAAATAACAAGAAGGGATAACCTTTGCCCTCAAGCAACTCCAAATATACTTCTAGACACCAAGCAAACCCATCTCAAGCAATATATGAACAGAATGAGGAGGAAATGCATAGCCTAGGTTCAAACCTGGTCCCCTCACTTGCTGGCTGAGTAAGCGTGGGCATGGGGGAGCACCTAACCATTTGAGCCCCTCTCCTCCTCTGTATCATAGGGAGAGGCATCCATGCCTCGTAGGTCTTGCTCAGCGGACTGATTAAGGCACAGATTCCGTATCGAGCACCTTCCCTGGACCAGGCAGTGTTCTAATGGCTGGGGATGCAACAGGGAACCAACCAGGACAGGCTGCTGCCCTGTTGCTCTCTGAAGGAGATGATCCAGGGCAGTTGCTCAGCACAGCACCCACACAGCGCAGACCATAAATGCTTGTGCTGTAGCATGACCACTATCATTAAGAAAACTCACAGCGTGGCCTGGAGAGGGCTTGGGGGAGGGAATGAGAGTTTCCAGAAACAAGAAGGTTGTTGTCGGGAATCACGCAAGGCAGAGCCAAGACAGGAATATTTAAGCTGCCATTCATTGAGTGTTTACAATGTAAAGCCTTCACATGTGGTAACTCATTTAATCCTCATAGCAACCCTGTGGGATGGATACTCATCATCCCCATTTTACAGATGAGGACCCTGAAGCACAGATCCATGTGGTAGCTTATCTGAGGTTGCACAAGTGGTAAAGCCAGGATTTGAATCCAGTCAGTTTGCTCTGCTCTGCATTGTCCCCAGATTGGTGGATGCCCCGGGCAGGCTGGTTTTAGGAGCTCGGGGCTGCCTTTGGAAGCTGAAAGCAATGGCATTTAGGGTGTTTAAGCCACAGAGAGATGACCATCTGTCCAAGCATTCTTTTGGGCATTGCTGGTGATATCAGATGACCATATCTTTCTACAAAACCGGCAGTAAACAATGTCTTGGTGGTGATGCTCTGGGATGCTAATGAGTAATTTCTTCTTGTCTCTTTCAGCTCACAGCCCCACACTTCCCTGTGGTGGTCAAGCTGGGACACGCCCACGCCGGAATGGGAAAGGTATGAGAAGCAGCTCTTCCGCTTATGTTAATACTCACACGGCTTCCGCAGACTACCTGTTCTCCTCTCCCTGTATCCCCCGTCACCCCCACCTGAGCCCAGCCACCCAGATCAGAGTATTAGAGGAGACCAAAATTCACTCCTTGTCCTCCCCAACCCACCTTTCTCTGAGCTCCCACAGAGCTCTCTCCAGCTCAGGCCATACTAGCCAAACCCTACCTGGCTAATTGTTTCCTGTCATTGTGTATTCAGAGAAACAGATGTAAAGCATTTTGCAGATGGTGATTCTTCTGTTCCTGTCATCATCTCCACAGCTACATGTAAGCTCATGTCTTACTCATCTCTTTATCACCTGCAGCGTTAGCACCGGAAGGTGGCAAATGCATATGGCTCCCAGGAGGAAGCCCCTGGAGTCAGTTTCTACAAAAGTAAATAACATATTTTACATAGTCACAGTTGACGCTGCTACCAAACCAAACTTGGGTCTGCTCACCCGCGTGCAGTAAAGCCAATCTACTGACACTGGGTTGTGGTGAAGGAAAGTGCAGCTTTTATTGTAAAGGTGCCAATACAAGGAGGACGGGTGGCTCCTGCTCTAAAACCCCGAACTCCCCCTGAAGGGCTTCAGCAGAGCATTTTTAAAGGCCAGGTGAGGGAGGGGGTCGCAGGGAATGTCATCAGCTCATGCACAATTCTCTGATTGGTTGATGGTGAGGCAACAGAGTGGTTAACATGATCAATCCTTAGGCACCAGTAGGTCTGGGGACTCATGATCATCGAATAGTTCATTTCTTCCATTTGGTGGTGGTTTTAGCATCTGTAAAACAATTCAAGAAGTGTGCATCAGATACTATTATCTAGGTCCTTCAGAGAGGAGCTACAGCAGAAGATATGGGGGAGGAGTCTGTCCCAGAAAGGCCTTATAGGGTCCTGCTCGGTTACAACATATTATGACAAATTGTACTGGTCAGATTTTTGCAGTTGCAAGTGTAGAAACGCAAATCAAATTAGGGGGCAAAAGATAATTCATTGGTTCAAGGATCAGGAAGTCTGGGATAGTTCTTGATAGATTCAGGCAGAGCTGGATCCAGGAGCTCAAATGATATCAGAGCTCTTGGCTCTGTTTATCTCTACTTGGTGTTTCTTCAGATAGTCGAGATAGATGGCTGTGGGTGGCCCATTCTGGTCCCTAAGCTCACCGTCCCAGAGGAAGAAAGACCCTGTCTCTTTCCAGCATCTCTGTATAAATCTCATGGAGGGATACTGGTCAGTGCTTGGGCTTCTGGAGATTTACTCCTAAATAAGGGGAGTGGGGATGGGGAAGTGTCGGGGGCTACCACAGGCCACCCCTCAAGCTTCTGGCTCAAACAGAACCGTGTGAGAACATGTGGATCTCAGTGCCTGCCGTCCCCACTGGAGGGACCTGAGCCCATGCCCAAGGCCCAGCCCGGGCGTCCTAGATAAAGGGCAGCAGGGACCAGTAGAAACCTTGCTTTGTGTAGGCTCAGCCCAGCCATGAATAACCCTAAACCCTGCACCTTCGTTCTTCCCACCCCATTATGCCTTCTGTATCACCTCTTTCCACCTAAACTCCATCCCCTTCAAGCAGCAAAGGATGGAAAGGGTCAGACAGGTCAGGGCGTGACCTCAGCTCTGACCTTTGTGTGAAGTGGAGCAAGTTGCCATCTAACTTCTCTTGGCCTCCTCATCTGACAAATGATGACACTTTTTTTTATTGAAGTCTAGTTGATTTACAATGCTGTGCCAATCTCTGCTGTAGAGCAAAGTGACTCAGTTATACACATATAGACATTCTTTTTTCATATTCTTTTCCATTATGGTTTATCACAGGGTACTGAGGATAGTTCCCTGTGCTATACGTTAGGACCTTGTTGTTTATCCATTCTAAATGTAATAGTTTGCACAAACAATGATACTCCTTATAACCACCTTTAAAATGAATCCTTGTCTATTATATCTCAGTAAAACTGGAAGAAAAAAAATTTCTTTAATCCTCCCGACATACTACCTCTCCCTACAAAGGACACATTGTGAGGGCAGAGATTTTTACCTGTGTGCCCACTACTGCACCTACGGCTCCAAATGGCTCCTGGTGTACCCTAGCCCCTCAGTTTGTTGGTCGAGTGGATAAATGAGTAACTCCCTCTTCAGATGCCACCCTCAGTCTGCTCCCCACTGCTTGTTCTCCCAACCCCTCCTCCATCCCCTGTCATCTGGCTATAGCTCCCTCCACTCCTGAGGCTGCCCTCCCCATGGTCCTCAATGACCCTCTGCTGCTAATTCAGCTGTCACTTTTCTATCCATAGCTGAATTTACCTTTCTATATCATTTAAACCTGCTGGCCGTCCTTTCTGCCCTGAAACTCATGCCCCTCTCCGGGCTCTCTGCTCTCTCTCTGACCCCTCCTTCACAGTCTCCTTCAAGTGCTTTCCTTCCTGCTCCATCTTTAGCCGCATCTATTCCATCAGCACACGCTATCTGAGCTCTCGTCTGCCCTTTCAGCTTCAGCTCCCATCTACACACCAACAGCCCGCCAGTCACATTTCCTGTGCAGAACATCAGGCTCTTATACCCAGTTACCTCCTCTACATCTCCACTGCATGCCCCGTGGAAACCTCAGACTCTAAACTTCCCAGACCATGCCCATTTGGTTTTCAGACAGCCCGCCCTCCTTCCTCATCTTTATCCTCCTCCTCTTCCTGGGACCATCTCTACAACAGGAACCACCAGTCCCTCCATTGTCTTGGAACAGAAATCTGGGAGTCATCTCCCCTCCCCTGTGTCCAAATGGTCATCAAGTCTTGTCACTTGCCCTTTTGTTAATGTTTCTCAAACCTGTCCCTTTCTTTCCGCCTACTGTCACCATCTTGGACAGCTTTGGTAAAGTTAGAGGGTTCCCAAGAATTAAATTCCGTTTCTAAAGCTTAAAATAATCCCAGACAGGAAATAAAATGAAGGAAATACTTAAAGAGACTGATGCAATGTCGGGGGAGGGGATGCCTCTGAGAAACTCAAGCCCAAAAGGAACTCCCAGAACATGGAAAGGAGGCCACATCTCCGAGGATAAGAAGTGTCACCCGCTGGAATAAACTGAGGTTTGCAAAAATGCTGAGATCAAGGGGAAAGGACTTTTCTCCTTCTGTCTGGAATGAGAAAAGTATCAGGAACGGCCTGGACATGCCAACTGAGCAAATGATGTCATATTCATGGCTGAGGGGGAGAAAAACAGAACGGTATCTTCTACAGTACTTCCACTTTCTCTCCAGAAGGAAGATTGTCTGTCTGGAGAGAAGCAAGGAGAACATTTCTAGGAGGAAACTGGTGAAGAGGCTGTCAATTAACTCAGTCTTACTGGAAATCCACCCAGGATCCCATGATTGAAATTCCTGACCCTCCTCAATTATATTTTGCTTCTCTGTTCACACATATTAATTTGTACCTACTCTGTGCTAAGAATCGGAGGATGAATAGGACCCAGTCCTTGCTCTCAGAAACTGAGGAGACAACCACATAAGTAAATAAGTATAAGATGTGCTGAGGATCTGATAGAAGGCTGTGCAGGGAGTGTGGAGATTGAAGGAAGGAGCTTAATTCCACCTAAGGGATGGAAAGAAGTTCCCTGTCAGGGTAACTACGTGGTTTGGTGTGCCTGGAGATTTAAGGAATTCTAACAAACGAGAAAGGCTCGAAGACAAGAGGTGGACCAATACCCTCTTTATTAAAACAAAGAATAGTGGATGTCACAAGGCACAGAAATCAAAATATAGTGCGTGCAGTTTGGGGAGCACTTAGATAGTCAGGAGGTAATCATGGGACACACTAGGAGTTCTAAGAAACCAGTAAGGCTAGACCAATTTAAGAGGGTGGTGTTCTTCCCCCAGGGGCATTTGGTCTGGAGGCAGTTTTGGTTGTCACAGCTGGGGGTGAGGGAAGTGCTAGGGACATCTGGTATCTACCCGGTGGGAGCCAAGGATGCTGCTGATCACCCTAAATGCCCCCTACAACAAAGAATTATCCAGCCCAAAATGTCAAGAGCGTCAAGGTTAAGAAACCCTGGACAAAACTAATTTCATTTCCTTTGTGGAAAGTTTTACCAGATTAGAAACCAGAGGAAGCAGTGGTTATTATGGAGTTCAGCATGTTTCAAAGTCTGTTCCAAAGGACTATGCTAAAGACTATTTTAGTCAAATATGAAAATTCCTTGTTAAAGTAGGTTTTTAGTGCAGAACTTCTCAGAGTTGTAAATTTGCTCATATACCTCCTAGGGGCACAAGCACATAAAAACTTGTGCAGAATTTTCCAGATTTACCTGACTCAAGAAATTTTTCACCATTTTTAAATTGAGATGCGTGTCCTTTCCCTAATTTGTAAAAACTCTTCACACATTAAGAACGTTCATCCTTTGTCATACTTTGCAATGATTTTTCTCCATTTGACAGTTACATATCCATTTTATTATTCAGTATTTAACCATTTTTAAAGGTTTTTTTTCAATTGTAGTCACATGTTTCCAACTTTGGGAGGCAGTTTGTTATAGTGGCTAAGGGTGTTGATTTGAATCTACTTGTTAGTTGTGAGACCTTAGGTTAAGTTACTTACCCTCCCCAACCCTAGTTTCATCTTATGTAAAAGGAGGATATTAATAGTATCAACCTAATATGCTGGTTGTGAAGATTAAGAGACATTATTCATGTCAAACACATAGTTCAGTGCCTGGAACACAATAGGCACTCAATAAATATTAGCTGTCATTATTAATAAGAATGTTTGGACCTGCTCTGGGAACCCAAAATCCAATTGAAGTCAATAGGGGAGATGTGACTAAACAGCATCCTCTGTCAGAGACTTTATTTCATTTGGCTGCAAGTTCAATGTGAATCAGATGAGTAAGGAGTTGCCAAAAGCTCTAATCCATAAACACCTAATAAATAGGTGAAAATGGGCTCAACCTCATTCATCACTAGGGAAATGCAAATGAAAACTATGATGAGATGCCACTATATAACCACTAGACTAGCTCAAACTAAAAAGATTAATAATACTAAGTGTTGGCAAGGACATGGAACATTTGGAACACAAACACAGAGCTAGTGAAAGTGTCAATTGATACAACTGCTTTGGAATACAGATTGTTATCATCTACTAAGCTGAAGTTACACAGAAGTTCTTCTTTTAGGTATACCCAACCTAAATGCATGCGTGTGTGCTCCAGTGTTTATAGCAGCTTGTTCATAGTTACCAAAATCTGGACACAGTCCATGTGTCCGTTAGAAATAGAATAGGTAAATAAATCACAGTATATTCAGACAAATGGAAAATTTCCAGCAGTGAAAATGAATGAACTACAACTATATACAACAACGTGCATGAATTTCACAAATACACCATTGAATGAAATAAGTCAGATACAAAAGGATGCCTATTTATATGATTCCATTTATATAAAATTCAAAACCAGGGAAACTAAACTATAGTGTTAAGTGGGATACATAACTAAGGTGATAAAACTTTTAAGAAAAGCAAGAAAATTACTACCATAAAAAAATAGAAGTTACCTTTGTGGAGGAGGGAGGTGTGGTCATTGGGATGCAGCAGGAGTGGTCCAAGTTGTAGTTCTTGACTTGGGTAGTAGTTATGTGGATGTTTGCTTTGTGATTGACAGCTCATTGAACTGTCATTTTTTATACTGGGCAATTCTCCATGTATGTTATATTTCAAAATAAAATAAGGTTTTTTAAACCTTGTTTAGGACATATTAATGGAGATCTGATTTCCAAAATAAAGTGAGAGTCCTGCACTGCACTGATTCCTCCATGGCTAGAACATTGTATTCGGTTCTGGGCTGTAAACCAGTTCTGGATGTTTGAAAGAGCCATTGGCACGTGAGTATGTCCAGTGGAAAATGAACTGAGCAATAGAGGGCAGAGGCTTCCAGGCTAGGAGGGCTAGAGACAGTGTGGCCACCGTCCCCAGAAACATGGAGAATTGTCCTGGGAAGGTAAGCTGGGCTGCTTCTATATAACATGTAGCAGCCAAAAACGGGACCAAGGTTGGGGGAAATGCATGAGGGTTGTGTTGAAAGAGCAACTTTCTGACACTCAGAGGCGAATATTAATGGAATGAAGAGCCCCTTTGGGTAGGAAGTTCTCATCATTGCAGAACTGGAGCAAAGATGAATACTTACTGGAGAGTTTCAAGGGAATTTAAGCATTATGTGAGATTCTTAGCCTGAGATGTTTGAACCCCGTAAAACTGAGACACATCTGCGTATGTTTATGTGTGGATGGGATATGAATGTTTTGCGGGGGGGAAAAGAGTCCATAGCTTCTTTCACCTTTTCACAGGGGCCCATGACCCTCCCAAAGTTTAACATACCCTGAAGGTGACTGCTACAGTATCTTCTAATGAAAAGAATCTGTGGTTTTGAGCAATACTATGAGCGGTCTATTGAAAGGAATGACATATCTGTTATCATAGAAGTCAAGTTCAAGGCCAACTGCCAGTATAGTGTTGGGGTAGCATTTGTAGAATCTGAAAGCGTGTTTCTGGTTTGAATCTGGATTAACCATTTACTAGTTGTGTGTCCTTGGGCAAGTTGCCTAACCTCTCCATGCCTCAATTTCTTCATCTCTAATATGGGGACAATAATCTCCCTCCTGGAGTTGTAATGATGATAGAATCAATCAGCCCAGGCTTAGGAAGGTACCTGGTCAACACTCAGTGAATGGGAGCTTTAAAAAACTCACTACAAATATAAACTATTACTCTGATTACTTAACTGCTTATCTCAACTAAGATGAGATAAGCAGTTGCTCATAATAGACAAAAAGGGGAGGAGAATTAAATTCTGGGTAAATTCTTAAAGTAAGGAAAACGGGATTCCAGCATTCCCAGGAGAGGCCAAGATAACACGCAAACCCCACCCTGGGAGTCACCTTATCCTTGTTTCATAAATTCACAGACTTTCAGGACTTAAGTACCAGCACCCCACTTAAAAGATAAGAACCTGAGGCCCCAGAGAGGAGAAGGGTCTTCTTGCCCAAGGCCACATAGTGAGGAAGCATCCCCAGTAACAGAACAGGAAGGGAAAGAAAATCCTTTGAGATTATTCAACCCCATTGTATACTTTACAGATAAGAACAGTAGTAGTAATAATAGCCAGAATAATAATAAAAGCTAATACTCTATGGAGTTTACTCTGTGCAGGCACTGTTCTAAGTGCTTTATGAATCACTCATTGACTACTATCCCCTCATAACCACCCTATGAGGAAGATATGTGGGTATCCCCACTTTTCAGATGAGTAAACTGAGGCACAGGGAGTAAGGGGTGGAATGGGGTTCAACCCTGGGCAGTCTGGCTCTGGCTCCTAAGCTCAGTGAGAGGTGAAGGGCACTGCCATGGTCACAGGTTAATAAGCCCAGATGCGGGCTTGGCCAGGGTTTGTTGTTCTACTGAGAGGAGCCTGGAGTGATGAGGGACAGGGATGAGGTGCCCTGACAGACAGCCTGTCTGTTCTGGGGGGACGGGGTGGCAGCTCCTAAATGCACTGTTTTCCAGTCGCCCCCGCACCTTGCACACCCCTGCTTGGCCAGGGCCGCTGCTGTCATCAGCTCCCAGCGACCTGGACTCTGCTCTCTTCCCTCGGGCTGACTCACTTAATAAGACTTCCAGCACTGTCCACTTTTTAAAGTGGGAGTAGGTGGCCAGATAACACAGTAATGGAGAGAAAGGGCTAGAAAATGAGCACATGGGGGAATGGAACCCAGGGGAACAGTTAAGAAATCAAGTGCTCCCCAGCACCTGGGAGATCACCAGGGAGGAAAGTCACTCTGTGTTTCATGCTCAGCAGAAGCTGAATCAAGTGAGAGCGGGGGAGAGGCTCCAGCCTGCAAGGCGTGCCGGGGAAGCAGTGTTCACGGGCCGATGCCAAGCTGTGTAGGAGGAGAGGAGAGAGGGACACACACTCCCTCCAGCAGCCTCCCTCTCAACTGCACCACCCACCAAGTCCCCCCACCCCCAGATGACCACTGCCTCCTTTACTCTCTGCTTCTCTTGAACAAAATGGACCCTTAAGGGGCTTCCATCTGTCCTTTACACCTTAGTGAAAATTGTAAACACTGTTCTCTGCATCTCAGAGCCTCTGGCATGAGGTTGCCCTCTCTATAAGCACAATAAATACTCTCGATCCTCATTATTCATGGATTCTGTATTTCTGAATTCACCTACTCACTAGGAATATATTCGTCACCCCAGAATCAATTCTCATAGTGTTTTTGTGGTCATTCACAGACATGTGCAGAGTGGTGAATAATTTGCTTGTTCCTTCCCAACTGATGTCGACCAGGAAACACTCTTCTTGTTTCAGCTTGTAAACAAGTGTCCTCTTCTTGGTGTATTTAGTGCCACACTTTTGCATTTTGTCCCTTGTGTTGGTGATTTCATTGTTTAAAATGACTCCCAAGCGTAGGGCTGAAGTGCTGTCTGGTGTTGCTAACCCCAAGCAGGCTGTGATGTTTCTTATGGAAAAAAATGTATGTGTTAGATAAGCTTCATTCAGGTATGAGTTATGGTGTTGTTGCCTATGAGTTCAATGTTAATGAATCAACCATATATATTAAATAAGTTGTCTTTAAAAGGAAGCACACATAACAAGATTATATATTGATGAGTTGATGAAAATGTGGCCATAGGCTTGCAGGAAACGAACCCTAGGAGCAGTGGTTCAGGATTCGCTAATTCAGTGTTTGCTGCAAAGTTACAGAATGTAACTACTGTGAATAATGAGAATGGACTCTGTGTGTGTGTATACCTATGTGTATATATCACACACACAAACACACATATTCTGTAAAGAGTCCTAAGGGCCTCTTTCTTCCTTTGGATGCCAAAATGCCACAATTCCAAGCACAAACAGAAGCAAACTAAAACAGTTATTCCATGACTCTGTCCAGCCTGACATCTGTCATGTTGAAGATGACATCACCTGGATCATCAGCTCGTTTTCCTTACGAGGGTTTAAGGCTGAGATCTCTACTGGTGACGCTTACTCTGCCAATCCCCGTATATTTGCACCATCCTTGGTTGGCCTGGGTTCAGGAAACCTGGGTCCTCCCGCCAGCCTTGCACTCCCTGGGGCCCACAGTATCCACCTGGGCAAGTCATTTAAACACATAAGTGCAGGGTGCCAAATATGTCAAATATACACGATTTTCCTCACCAATCACTTGGAAGAGCTAGTGAGTAGAAGTGCCTTAAAAAGTATGAAGCGCCACGTGACTGTGAGGTGGAGAGGTAAACGAAGAAGAGTATGGGCTTTGGACTTAGACCTCACTGGGTTCGGATCTGGGCTCTGCCATCGGCTAGCATTGTGACCTGGTGCAAACTCCTTGCCTTCTCTGGGATAACTCAAAGCAGATCAGATGGGATGAAAAAAGGTACACCAGCTGGTGCAACAGGATAAGTGCCTTCAACATCTCCTCTAACCCTCAAAGGTGCCCTGAGAGCTATTTCTGATCCCAGCATTCCAGAGGTTCCAAGAGTTGTTTTGCTTCAAGTCACAGGTAAATGACGGAAGCGGGATTCGAACTGAGGTTGTCAGGTCCTTCAGCTCTTTTCTTCCTGCTGCCTGGGACCCTCAGGAACGCCCTGGTGGAGTCATCTCTTTGCATCATAAGGCGACCAGCCAACTTAATTGGAGGGTTGATTTATGAAGAATTTCACAGGGTTCCACCCAAGAAACATGTCAGTACCTTGCAGACGAGCACTGACCTTTGCATATGAACTGCTCTTGTTGTCTCCTGGACTGATCTCACCCCAGGCCTGAAGCCAAGAATAAGAACCCTTGTGCAAGAGAATGAGAAGAAGAAAAGGAAGAATATCACCCCCTGGCACTATGTCTTAAAAACAGTGTACACTCCCAGTCACAGGCCCTATTTTGTCAAGAGGGACAGAGACACAGGAACAGACTCATCTGGAAAGAATAAATTACCTGCTATTGTGTGCACTGACCACACCACTCCTCCATGGAAAACAGAGTATTTTTGAGCCGACAAACATTGAAAAACAGTAGTACTTCCTTTTTCTTTTCTCTCCTTTCCTGGCAACATCTGTTGACCCACACTGGCATAGTATGCAAGAAAGGCCAGAGAAGTCATTCCCTAGGAGTCTCCCCAAAAGAGGAGGGGGCACACATTGCCTGTTGGGAGGTACTCTGTATAATTTCCCACAACCTGATGACCAGCTCCATACTCTTCCCCCAACATTCGACAGTCACGTGCAATTTACAAAATTCATCCACACTGGGAGCCTGCTCAGCTCCCAGCAGTCTTTTGATGAGGATATGGTTATCATGATACCCATTTAACAGATGAGACCAGCAGAGATCGAGGAGGCGAAATGATTTGGCATAAGGTTGCACATTGTGTGCTGGGAAGGCTGCACATTCTTTCCCCTGGTTCTGGCGCCCATGCCAGGGAAGGGAAGCCTCCAGAGTTCTGCCAGCCCACCTGGAACACAGCCTGTGTGTCCACTGAGGTCTTCCTCAACCAAAATGTGCAGGCGCAGCCCATTGTTACTGTCAGCAGGCAGTAGAAGTGATGTCCTGAAGCAAGCAGATGCCACCTGCTCACTGCGGCCGCAGCCCAGGCCAGCCTCCCACCCTGCTTCCTGCAGATGAGACCAGCCACACCTCTGGCTTCTTGGAAATGAATCCACTTGGAGGCAGCTGGCATTGTTGCCAACAGGTGGCGGCAGCAGGGTTGTTTGTGGGAGGAAGGCAGAGAAGGGTGTAAACAGTGGGCTTCCTGCCTTTTGGAGAGAGAAGAGAGTGTGTGTGTTCGGGGACAGGGTGAGCAGACGCCTTACACACAGTTATCAGCATCCTCTACCGAGCCTCCAGACAAATGAACACTATTGGCAGAACCTGTCCTCTCACCTTGACCACTGGCCCCCAGCCCCAAGAAACCTTCACACCAGCACTCCATCCTCCAGTAGTGAGGCCATAAGATGCAAGGGAGGCCACGTGGGACAGTGAATGCTGTTCAGGCTTTCCCATACGATGACGCTTGTGGAAAATGGTTGTATTGAGGATTGAGTGGGTCAATGGAGGGGGCTACCAGCAGCTGAAGAGAAGAGCCTGGGGCTTGCAGCCACTCTGAGGGATGAGGGAGCAGCAGCAAGAGCACCTACTGGGATGCGCCGGGTGATGAACCAAGTTGAGTGTAACCCCTGAGTCAGACGGGCCTGAGCTCCTTGACAGCCTTCTCTTCAAAGTGGGAACTTTGTAGAAGGACCAACAGTCTCAGCGTCACCTGGGAGCCCCTTAAAAATGCAGAGCACAGACATATCCTCCGACCTGCTGAATCAGATGCTGCATTTTAACAAGGTGCCCAGTGACCCGCATGCTGCTCTACACGCCCAGAGGACGTGAACTCAGATGCTCTCTGGGTCAAGATAGTTACCGTAATGAGTCAAGAGTCCAGGTGGGGACTGTGATGACCCAGAGAGCCCAGGCCAGCCTGCATGGGCAGCCACACACAACTCAGTCCCAGCCAGACAAAGCCCTGAGAGACTGTGCAGACATGATCATCTCATTCTTTCCTAAGCCAAGTCTCTGGGTCTCTGGTATGAATTCTCCTGATTTTAACGTATTGAAAACTAATTTTAAAATCTTTTGAAACTCTGTACAGGCCAAGTAAAACACATCTGTAGTCCACTGAACACCCTGGGGCACCAGGTGGGTGCCTCCAACTTTAGAGTCAGTGTGGTCTTACCCTCTCTTTACAGGGAGCCATGCAGCCTAATGGTTAATGCCACAGGCTCTGCAACAGCCCCAGGAGTTCATATCCCAGCTCGGCCACTTCCCAGGTCTATTCTATAACCTTGGGTGAGCACTTGACTTGGAGTCTTCGTTTTCTCATCTGTAAAGTGGCCCTAATAAGTCTCCCTAATGGGTGGAGAGTTGCCCTGCAGCCTGACTGAGATAAAGCACTTTAAAAATCTGTGGATACTTAAAGAGATGTTGATTCACTTCCTCTAGGGCCTAAATGCTCCCTCTACTTTCCAGTGCTTACAGATCACTGGAGACCTCGTTAAAATGCAGATTCTGATTCACTAGGCCTGGGTGGGGCCTGCCTGAAAGTCTCCATTTCTAACAAGCTCCCAGGTAATGTCAGTGATGCTAGTCCCAGTCAGTTAGTCATGCCAGTCAGGGGTCAGCAGACTTTCTCAGTACGGGGCCAGCTGGTAAACATCTTAACCTCTCCGGCCAAATGGTCTGTTGCAACTACTGGACTCCACCATTGTGGTATAAAAACATCCATAGACAAGAGGTAAATGAATGCATGTGGCCGTGTTCCACTATAACTTTATGGACACTGAAATTTGAGTTTCATATAATTTTCACGTGTCGTGGGATTATCGTTCTTCTTTCAATTTTTTTTTCGCCAGCCATTTAAAAACTATTCTTAACCCATGGACCTCACAAAAACCTACATTCAGCCTCCCCTGCTGGATTATAAACTCGTTGGGTGCACAAGCTGCACCCACTAAGTCCACCTTTCCTCCTGACCTGGCCAGTGCCCTGGACAGCGGGAAGCCCCCTCCTTCACCCTGCACCCTGCACGGGGCCCTGGGAAGCTGAGGTGTTGCCTTTCAGAGCTGACACTTGTCAGGTGCCTCCCTTCCCTTCCATTCAATCTCACGGTCACACTTTAACTCTATAAACACACAGGCAAAAGAATCAGTGACCCAGAGCTCAGTAACAACAGAAGGAGTTTGATTTATTAAGGGGAAGAGCAAAGGAAAGGAACCAGCAAACTGATAAGCAGGATAATTAGGCAGTTCCCTAAACAGTCCATCAAACCCTCCGTTGTTCCCATCACTTCCCACCACCCCTTCCGACCCCTGGCAGCACGTGACCCAGGCAGCCAGGGCGAGGACATCCGTTGGACTCTGGGTCTCAGCCTTTGGAAGGATTGGGGGAGGGGCAAAGGCTTTTGAGAATTTGAGACCAGGGCTCTTGTGTTCATTCAACCAACATTAATGGATTTGGTGCCCAGCTGTTCTGAGTCAGGGACTCAGTGAATGTTTATTGAATATTTTGGCAGATGTTTATGAACATTTGTTATGTGCAAGGAATGGGCTAGACCCTGGGATGGAGGACTCTTGGTTAAGATCCAGACATGAAAAAGACATGGCTCCTGAATGCAGGAAATTTACCCGCAAAAGACACAGGTTCACACTAGACCACAGTCTAGGGCAGTGCTTGCCAGACTACCTCCCACAGGCCAAACCCAGTCCCAGACCTGGTTTTGTTAATAAAGTTTTATTGTAACACAGCCCTGCCCATTTGTGTACATATTGTCTATGGCTGCTTCCACACTATAGCATCAGAGTTGAATCATTTTCATGGCCTGCAAAGCCTAAAATATTTACCACTGTATTCGTCACAGAAAAAGTTCGCCAATCCGTGGTCTAGTGCCATGCTTTTCCAAGTATTTGTACAGCAAACCCCAGTAAGTAATGCATACTGTAGGAGGAGGCAGACGATAAAATAAACAAATTAAACTGCAATATGTCAGGTGACAAGAAGGGCTCTGAAGGCAGAAACAGGATAAGAGGGAGAGAGCATGACGGGGGCAGGGGGCTGGGGCAGTTATCAGGGAAGCCTTCCTGTGAAGTGGCATGTGAAGGAAGGAGAGAGTGAGCCACGTGGACACGTAGAGGAAGAGCATGACAGCAAAGGGGAGAGCGTGCACAAAAGCCCTGGGGCAGGAGTGAGTGCTTGAGGTGAAAAGTGATGGAAGTAAGGCTGGTGAGTTGGGGAGAGGTGGTAGAAGGTCGTGTAGACAACGCACTGCAGTCAGAGCAGAATGAATAAACCCTGTAGCAGAAAGACAAGCCCAGCGCTGAGAGGAGGTCCAGATAAAACTAGACCATGATGGAGGGGGAACCTCCACTGACTTATTAATTTGTCCAAAAATCACGTCTTGTAAGTGTGTGTAGGGACTGTGCTGAGGCAACAAATAAGCTCCTTCAAGGAGCTCCCTTTCTCATAGTGACAGAGGCCATGCAAGCAAATACACCATGACAGAGGGAAATGTCAGGGGAAGCAGGAGCACCTTTGGGGGGACCAGGGAAGACTTCCACACGATGGGAAACCTCAGCTGCATCTCAAAGGATGAGGAGATATAATGCAGGTTGATAAAGCCGAGAAAAGCATTCCAGGCAATGGGACCTGCACACACAAAGGCATAAAGGCCCAAGAGAGCATCGCAAGCTGTTGGTACAGTGGGGACAGTGGTTCTCAAGCCTGGCAGCGTGTTAGAAGCACCCAAGAAGCTTTGAAATTATACTTCTACCCGGGGCCCACCCCCAGACTTTGCAGTGATTGGCTGGAGGAGGACCCAGGCACTGGCATTTTTTTATCTCCAGGAGATGCTAATGTGACACCAGTACTTCAGAGCTCTGGGCTGGAGGGAGACATGGAAGAGTAGGTGAGACTGGGCAGGAGTCATGGCCAGATCATAGACGCGTTTTATGCTGCCTCTACAATGTGGACTTTATCTTCTAGGTAAAGAGAGAGACCCACTGGTGGGGTTTAAGCAAAGAATGGGCATGGTTGGATTTATAAGGTAGAAAAAGCACTCTGGCAGCAGTGTGAGAGGAGAGGAGAGGAGTGGGGGCCAGGAGGAGAAGATTAGAAACCCTGGGAGTTATTAGGGAGACACTGCATCAGTTCAGAGAAGAAATAAGGGTTTGCACCCAGGCAGGACCAAGGCAGTGAGGAATGAGATAAGGATGCAGTCAAGAGATATGGGAAAAGCAGAATTGAAAGAACTTAAGGACTGCCCAGATGCAGGGCAGGAGAAGAAAACTGAGAATATAATGATTCCATTCACTGAAATATGAGATCAAGAAGGCTAGGCTTGAGGGGGAAGATAATGAGTTCAGTTTTTAACATTTTGAGTTGGAGGTACCAGTGGAAAATAACAACAATAATAATAATCACAAGCCATTTATTGAGCACTTACTAGGTACTGGGCCCTGTACTCCATGCTTTATATTCATTGTCTTACTTAATTGTCACAACAGCTCTATGAGGTAGATAATCTGACTGTCCCCATTTTACAGAGGGGAAAACTGAAGGTCGGAGAAGCTCAGTAAGTGAGAAGAATGATAACTTATTGTATGCACATGCCACTTTGCAGAGCTGGGCACATGGTGAGGGCTCAGAAAATGGCAGTAATACTAATTATTACTATCTTCTCTCCACCGTGGGAAGGAAACACAGGCCAAGTCTACGGGGAAGGGACCAATCATATTTAGAAGCCCTGTTTCTATATAGATGTATATATACTTAGTATATATGTACGTATATAGTATATAGAGATGTATATTTAAATGCCTTCGTGTGTATATATGTCGCTATACTCATACTCCATCTGTTGCAGCTTTTTCTTTTTGGCTTTTTAATTAGACATCTCAAATGCCTCTTGATCTTACCCATTCTCCAGTCCTACCCCATGCCCACCCCATAATTATTTTATTTCTTTAATTTTTCTCCCAAATTTAATCTCAGTCTACTCACATTTGTTCTGTTCTATGAGGGAAATTGTGTTGCTGGCCATGCAGCCAGAGTAGGTTTTTTTCTTGTGGAGAGAAGGGAAACTTTATTTATTTTTTTAAAATATAACTCCTCTCGACTGTTCCAATGCCAAGTAAACAAAGCTGCTATTCATTTCGGCATCTCCCCATCTCTATCGTGCCCAGAGTCATTTTATCAGCAGAGCCTCTTGGGCCGTCTCTCCAAGAGCTTGGAACAGCAAATAGGAATGTTCTAAAAGTGAGTGCTATGAAAATAGAATCCCGTTTAATGAGGCCACTGAGAGCAAGGCTGTTGCTCACTTGGTGAGTGCAGAAGCAAACGTTATGTTTAAAGTCGTGGTCAGAAAATGCCAGCTTCTCACATGTGGCCTCAGCAAAAAGCATCAGCGAGCCCATCACTAGTTAGTGACTCAGGGGCAAGGAGCTGAGGCAGCTGGAAGGAAGACTTAGAATCAGGTCACCACCCCCAAAGACCCTCTCCTCGTACCTGGAGAACATCCACCCCCCTGCCCCCATGATACATCTGCCATGGCCCTGCTCTTCTTGCTTCCACCCTTCAGTATCAATGTTTACTCCACCTGTGTCCCATTCGTGGACTCCTAGGTATCCACAACACTTCCTCAGCAATGACCTGGCCTTGCTCTTTGGTCTCTGAGCCCTCTGCCCAATGAACAATAAAAACACTCAATGTATGTAACCAGATCTTTGTGGAGCAGCTCCAGATGAAGGGAGGAGATCTAGAGTTCCACTCAACTGGTCTCCTTGCATGGGTCCATGCCCACAAAGAAGGAACCCCCAAGCTTCTCTAAGGCACCTCAAGACTCCATGGAGTCCAGGTCGAAAACCACTCCCTTAGGTCAAAAGAGTGCCCAGAGGTCATGGTCAGCAGTTGTTGTTCATTTATTCATTCAAAAAAAAATAGATCCCAAACACCTACTATGTACAAGGAGCAAAGGATATAGTAGTGAATCTAACAGACAAGTCCCTGCTCTCACGGAACTTATATCCTTGTGGGGGGAATGGACAAGTATAAGATAACGTGAGACCATGATAAGTGCAAGGAAGAACACGAGACTGGGTGATGTCATAGAATGCTATAGCGGAGTGAAAGAGCTGCTTTAGATTAGATCAGGAGAGGCCTCTCTGAGGAGGACAGAGAACAATGGAACAAAGACAATAAGGAACCAGCTGGGAGACTGTCTGCAGCAAGAGCCTTGCTGGCAGAAGGAATGAGTGCAAAGGCCCTGAGGCAGCACTGAGCCTGGCAAATTCTAGGAACTGAAAGAGAGAATGAGTGGGTAGATGGGAGGCAGTGAGATCAGAGAGGTCAGCAGGGCCAAGACACGCTGGCCCTTGTACGTGGATGTTTACGGAACCCTAGTGTGCATGGGTCAAGGTCAGATGTTTTGGGCACCCACCACTCTGGTGATTCTGTTCCCTGCTGAAATACAGATGGTCTCTGACTTAGGATGGCTCGACTTACAATTAGTTGACTTCATGATGGTGCGAAAGTGATACGCATTCAGTAGAAACTGTACTTGGAATTTTTAATTTTGATCTTTTCCCAGGCTAGTGATATGCGGTGTGATACTCTTTCATAATTCTGGGGAGCAGCATCGAGCCACAGCGCTCCGAGTCAGCACATGATCACGAGGGTAAACACCAGACACACCTACAACCATCCTGTACCCAGATGCCCATTCTGTCTTTCACTTTCAGTATAGTATTCGATAAGTTACATGAGATATTCAACACTTGATTATAAAATAGGCTTTGTAGTTAGATGATTCTGCCCAACTGTAGGCTAGTGTAAGTGTTCCGAGCATGTGTAAGGTGGGCTGCGCTAAGCTATGATGTTCAGTAGGTGAGGTGCATTAAATGCATTTTTGACTTAATGATATTTTTCCACTTAGGATGGGTTTATCAGGATGCAACCCCATTTTAAGTCAAGGAAGATCTGTAATGAACTTTGGACACATTCCTCCTACATACAGGAAATGGCATTGGATGGGGAGGCCAGGAGTTCTAACTTTCAGAAAGTCCTTTTCCTTCCTTCCAGGTTTCCTCCCTTCCCTTTCCTTTCCAGAAGCTGCACCACTAGAAGCAAAGTAGCCATGTCGCTCTCCAGGGGGCTTTAGATTCCTTTTCTGCAACATAAGTTGACTGGGTGACATCAAAACTCTCTTTTCCAACGAAATACTACATAGAACTTGAAATTATAACACACATAAATGTAGTATTATATTAGCTGTCATTTCATTCTGTAACTTTTAATTCACACCATCTATTGTCAAGTCCACCAGGAGAACACTGAGACTCCTCTGATGAACTTGGTCTTGTATCAGCCTCAGCACCCAGCCTCCCTTTATATTTTGTGTCCTTGCACAGCATGGTTTTGAGAAAATCAGTAGTGTTTTACCAACTTGCTCTGCAATCTGAGGTTATTCTCTAAATAAACCAAAATGGAAGGAGAAACCTTACTCTGGGGCTGAACAAATAAGGATTGCCCAGGAAGCCCAAGTTAATGTATAGTAAACATCTGAGTCTGCTTTTTGGATGCTCGAAAATCAAGCCCTTAAATATTTTGTTTTAACAAAACAATAATCACATTTTTGTTGCAATACTTCAAATCCTTCCATGGAACACTGAAGAACAGTCAGCATCAGTTGTCTTCCAGCAACTAGTGTTCTGGCAAAATGGCTCTCTGGGAGGGAAAAAGTGCCCAAATTTGTAGTGTTTGCCAATTTCTAGGGTGTAAATCCTTCCACTGTGGACAGCATGAAGCTAACAATAGTTTAATAACTGGCTCACAAATTTTCTAAATATTTAACAATTGCCTCTTATAAGTCAACATGAGCCAGCTCCAGGATACCACTGCTTCCAGCCCTTACGCATAGTTGGTGTTTCTGGGTAGAGCCCGCTTGAAGGCCATCACCCAAAACCTGACACCTGCAGTGGCACACAAGGCCCTGAGACTTTGGGCTGGAGCCAGGGATGGGGCAGTTAGAATGGGGTGGAGAGCAGAGGAACTGGCGTCCTTAAGTTCAGGGCCTGGTTTGTTGTCAGAAATGGTCAGAGTGTGACCCCAGGGACAGGTGTGGTGACACCACATTAAGCTAAAGTCCTCCCAAACCTACCTATACTTCACACACCTCAGATCATACCTCGGGATGTCTCCCCCTTGGGACTCATCCTTCTAGACCCAGCTGAAGCAACTTCTCCCCTTAAAGCCTTCTATCCTCTTGCCCTCCTTTGAGCCAGCTCTGGACCTAGTCCAGCTCCCTCTTACTGCACCATCTTACTGTCCTATTGTTCTGCATCTGCTTGTCAGTGTTCTGGGCCGGACCTCAAGAGCAGAAACGATGGTTGGAGCCCCAGCGCCTAGCACAGGGCCTGATATTTTTGTTAATTTCTCAACAAATACTAATTGAGCTCCTACTAAGTGCCAGGCAGTGTTCTGACCACTGATAATACAGTAGAGATCAAATCAAAATCCCTGCCTTCATGAGGATTTTGATTCTAGAAGGCACTCAATGCATATTAAATTATTGTCTCATAGTCCCCTATGATCACTACTCTTAAGAAGACTAGGAGATGAGAGCTTTCATTTATTTTATTTTAACCCTAGCATAGAACCCACTCGTAAACGTGGCCATACTTCCTAGTCGTCTTTTTTTTTCTAAATAGAAGTTATTTTTTAGAGCAATTTTAGATTCACAGCCAAATTGAGCAGAAGGTACAGAGCTATTTCATATGCCCACTTCCCCCACACGTGCACAGCCTCCCCATTATCAACACCCCCGCCTGAGTGGTACGTTTGTTGCAACTGGTGAGTTTTATTCCGTGCTAAGAAGAAGCGAGCTGTCAAGCCATGAAAAGACATGGAGGAAATGTAAATGCATGTTACCGAGTGAAGGAAGCCACTCTGCAAAGGCTCCATATTATGTGATTTCAAATATATGTAAAAGGGAAAACTATGAAGACAATAAAAAGATCAGTGGTGAGGCTCAGACGGCTGCCTAGACACAGCCAGCACCGTCGGCCCCTTTGAGGCTTGAATTGGAGGAGGAGGCCACAAAGGGATATCCTCTGTTGAGACGATCCCTGGCTCGAGGAGACTTTCTTTGGGGTTGATCTGAACAATATACATACCTCTGGCAGTTTTCTGTTCCCCCTTAGCGATGTTTTGGAGACTGGTAGAAAAACTTTTCCCTTGGCCTGGACAGTGGACCCAAACACCTGAGCCCTAGTTTTACAGAGATACAGAAACTAAAGCCCAGAAGAGAGAAATTACCCATATTCACGCCCAGTGTACAGCCTACGCAAGAGCCCAGTTCTCCGGGTACTCAGCTCGGTATTTGACTACACGGAGGTGGCCCTCCTGAAGATAAAGATCAGGAAAGAGGGAATCCAGAATTTAATGAGCTGAGAGGAAGAAACTGTCGTGCTAACTGACACCATATAATACAAAGAGAACCTGCTTCATCACTTCTGGGTCAATAAAGTTTGAAAGCCACCAGCGGAAAAGACAATAAGCAAAGAGGTCAGCCTACCAATTGGAACATAATTTGCTCAAACTTGGACACTTAACCCTTCATATTTCTCCCCAGTCTACCCCCTGCCATTTCCCCATATAGACTCTTAGCAAGGAAAAAGTTAAAAGCACAACTTATAAAATTTGTAGGTTTTGGCACGTCCGAAGGGCTGCGTCCGGAGTATGGAGTTCCGGAGTTTGGAGCCATGTGGCTGACAGGGTCTTGGTGCTCCGGCCGGGTATCAGGCCTGAGGCTCTGAGGTGGGAGAGCCGAGTTCAGGGCATGGGTCCACCAGAGACCTCCCGGCTCCACGTAACATCAGTTGGTGACAGCTCTCCCAGAGATCTCTGTCTCAACGCTAAGACCCAGCTCCACTCAATGGCCGGCAAACTCCAGTGCTGGACACCCCATGCCAAACAACTAACAAGACAAGAACACAACCCCACCCATTAGCAGAGTGGCTGCCTAAAATCATACTAAGTTTACAGACACCCCAAAACACACCACCGGACGCAGCCCTGCCCACCAGAAAGACAAGATCCAGCCCCACGCACCAGAACACAGGTACCAGTCCCCTCCACCAGGAAGCCTATGCAAGCCACCCACTGGGTGCAGACACCAAAATGTTCTGAAGAACCTAGGGGCAGGACAGGAAGAAAGACGCAGATGTAGAGAATGGACTTGAGGACACGGGGAGGGGGAAGGGGAAGCTGGGACGAAGTGAGGGAGTGGCATGGACATATATACACTACCAAATGTAAAATGGATGGCTAGTGGGAAGCTGCTGCATAGCACAGGGAGATCAGCTCTGTGCTTTGTGACTACCTAGAGGGGTGGGATAGGGAGGGTGGGAGGGAGACGCAAGAGGGAAGAGATATGGGGATATATGTATATGTATAGCTGATTCACTTTGTTATACAGCAGAAACTAACACACCACTGTAAAGCAATTATACTCCAGTAAAGATGTTAAAAAAAAAAAATCAGTGTTTGCCAGGGGCTAAAGGGGGGGGGGCTAATAGGCAGAGCATAGAGGAGTTTTAGGGCAGCGAAAGTATTCTGTATGATACTGTGATGGTGTACACTTTGGGTGACAATGATGTTTCATTGTGGCTTCATAGTCTTTTGATTTTGTTTTTTAGTTATGATTTGGGAATATCCCAAGGCCTATTAATGTCTAGGGGTTGTAGGAGGAGGCTGCTGGTGACATATTTATCCCCTGTCAACCATTAATATTTTAGGTGGAGTTGTTTGGGGTTTGGGGGTTTTTTTGTTTGTTTTTTTGTTTGTTTTTCGTTTTGTTTTGTTTTTTACAGTTTAGGCAGATCTGGGAAGAAGACAAATAGATGGGGTAAGCTTGAAATTTCGTGGAGACAGGATGAGAAAAAGGCCCCCGACTCTGGCTCCCAGCAGCCAGGGCTCTGTGTGAATCCCAGATCCTGGGATGAGGAGAGATCACGGATTAGCCCAGAGGTTACAGAATTAGTAGCTATTCCCACTGCCTGCTGGTTATTTTGGGCACTGGGGATCAGAAGGAAGACAAAGGGAAGGGAAGGGAGAAATTGTGAAGAAAGTTGAATGAGAGGATGAGGTGAAGGAAAGGGGATGCTGGGGGCTGAGGAGTCAGAGGTTTGCTGCTTCTCAGAGTGAAAATGCCAAATCCTAGGAGAACCTAGAAGGGCCTCCCCAGTCTTCACTGTGCAGCACCGTAACCCTAAAGATGGGGTGGACTGTAGGCATGATTTATAACAAACCTACAGACCTATTCCATTATTTATCCAGCATTTTTAAAACAACGCACATACACACATACAATACATACACACAAACACGCTCCCTCTGTCTTTGCTTAAATAAATGTATTTTTCAATAACATTTTATATCATAATAGATTATGAGTTTTATGGCCCAGATAGTTTTTCCTAATACACATTGAAATAAATATCTAATTGTTAACAGTTAAGTGTTCATTTGCGTACCCTCTAAGTCAGCCCTTGGACCACCAGTGCCATGCATACCACATTGTGGTGCACTGGTAGAGAGAAGTTGGCAGACTTGGAGACAGTCTCAGTCCTTGACTCTAACCCCTCCCTATGTGTCAGTTGCCTCATCAGCAAAATGAGAGGGTTGACCAGATGCCCTCTCAGGTCCCTTCGCACTCTGAGGTTCTGAGCTGTTCACTGAATAAACATAGGTATTGAAGGCCACATACCCAGGCCAGAGCCTTCAGCACCCTGCCCTCTCTCCTCCCACCAAAGCTTCCCCACACCTCCCTGTTACACCCCCTTTCCCTACTATAAGGCACATCCTCCTGGGAGAGAAACCTGCGCAGATCCAACCCCAAAATGAAAATTAAGTTTTTTAATTAGAAGAAAAACACCTCAATTTTTCCAAACCTCAGCACAGCTCTCTTAACTTCCTTAACTTTGGTAAAGTGAATAATACCCCTTTCCAGGGAGTCACATCCCAACCCACACAAAGGAAATCTCTCTATTGTTTTTTGAAAAATGTTTACAATGGCCTTTAATATCTCAGTGTTTCACAAGGGAGCCAGACAGACAAGGCGTCTACCTATCCCCTGGTAGGACCGCCACACTCAGCATCCTCCTCCACTGTCTGGCCAGAGACAGACAACATCTAAGTCCTTCAGGAAAGTCAGCAGGTTTTCAAACCCTCCCTAAAAGGGCAGTGTGTGGAGGGAGGGGAGTTAAATACCATGTTTAATCGACCACAGGATCTGCCCACGAGCAAGATTAGGTATGGCATTGCTATACCTAACACGCCTTCCGCATTGCCCCTATTAAAACCACTCTACAGACAACTGGGAGAGAGGCCTCCACACCCAGAAAATATAAGCCACTAGGGCCAGGAAAGTAAAAGAGATACTTGTGTATCTTTATACTTTGTGTATAATGACTTTACAAAATCTCTAGATACCTTATCCGTGAAGGTCCTTTTAGTTAATCACAAGCAGCTTACATTCGTTGTTTTGTGCCAGACACCATTCAGTTGCTTACATAGTTTATCTCACTAAATCTTTGTAGTAACTCTATGAGGTATGTACTATTATAAACCCCATTTTACAGTTGAGAAAATCAAGGTTTAGAGAAGTTGAGAAATTTCCCAAGGTCACACAGCTAGTAAGCAGTAAAGTCTGATTCCCAAACCCATGCTCAAAGCAATACCTTCCATGTGTGGGTCATTTTGTATTTTTTAGAACTCTTATGCATTTAATAATAACTACCACTTAGAGAAATAGATGTTTAGATAGATAGATGATAGATAGATAGCTAGATGGACATAGACAGAGATGTCATTTCTAATCTCCCAATTCTGTGAGGATGGGTATAAATATTATCATCCCCATTTTACACATGAGGAAATTGAGCCCCAGAAAGATTTAAGAACTCATTCCAGGTCATGGCATCTACAAGTGCCTAAGTCAGGATTTGAACCTAGATCAGCCTGACCCCATAGCCTGTGCTTTCACTGTGCTGCCTGGCCTGTAGAATTTCATCTGATTTATCTAACAACTTTGTGACTTGTGTGAGGAAAAAAAAAAACTGTGATGTAGTAGAGCCTATACCCTATTAAATGGGATTCTACAAACCTGGCCTGATTAATCAGCTTGTGGAAGTCCCTGAAAATTCTATCAGTACACAGTAGTACATCCTCTATCTCACTCTCCTGCTTGTGTCTTTCAATGCACTTGCAAACTAGTTGTTTCCTACCTGTTTATACCTATCTTTCCATCTACCTAACCACTTCTTTATCTATCTGCTTATTTATTCTCCACCTCTCCCCCATCAGAACATTCCCTTGCATCTGTCTTGTTTGTTACCATATTCTCAGTGCCTAGCACAGTGCCCTCAATAAATATTTGTGGACTAAGTGAATGAACACATGCTCATAATTAAGTGAACAGTAAACACCTGTTCCTCCTCCGCCTCTGAACTATACTACTTGGCATCTGAAAACCGACATTCACAAAGCTCTTCCTTCTGGGTACTATGGGAGAGTAGCTGCACGTTCTGGCTTGGCTGCAAAACACTTCATAGATGTAGGAGCCAGTGTCATAGATGAAGATTATAGAGGAAACGCTGGTATTGTACTGTTTAATTTGGGCAAAGAAAAGTTTGAAGTCAAAAAGTGTGATCGAATTACACATCTCATTTGTGAACGCATCTTTTACCCAGAAATAGAGGAAGTTCAAGTTTTAGATGACACTGAAAGGGGTTCAGGAGGTTTTGCTTCCAGTGGAAATAATTAAAGTTTATGCCTAGAACAGAAAATGAGAAAATGCACTTTTTCCTTGAAAATAAAGACTTTGCTTAAAGTGAAAGAAAGTAATATAGAGCCCTGCAGGAGTTCAGAGGAGCAGGAGGAACTCTAATGAGCTGGAGTGGACCAGGAAGGCTTCCTGGAGAAGGCGATGAGTTTTAGGGCTTTGATGGATGGTAGGTGTTAGGTAGAGGAGCAAGGAGAGCATTCCAGGCAGAAAAGAGACCAGAGCCCAAGGCACCGAGAGCGCAGGCTGGCATCATCCAGGACTTTGAGGCCGAGCTGCCTCAGAACAGCTAGAAGCAAAGTCTGACTGTGCTTCTGTCCTGGCCACCCCAGGAAGCCCCTAACAACCTTGCCCTTTCCCCTTAGGAGCTTGAATCACCCAGAGGAGTTTACTCACCTTTGTCTAGTCCCCTCTGGAGCTGGGGACCATCCTCATTAGCAAGCTTCCCCTGACACCTCCATCTGTGTATAAAATGGCCATGGCTCTGGCCCAAACCAGGGTTGGCAAGAGAAGAAGGAGAGAGGTAGAGAACCCATGTCCACAAGGGGCTCAACAAACCTGTTCTTTCTGGGGCTTCATCAACTTGAGAATATGGAGAAGTAAACGCAGCAGGCTCTGGGCCCAGACAATCTTCCCACTTACTGGCTGTGTGGTCTCAGACCCTCTCTGAGCCCCATCAGTCCCCTCCAGGCATATGGAGGTGGTAATCCCTATCTCCATGACTTCGGGATCAGTACCCACTGTCCTGAGCAGCCACCTTCTCCCCTGTCCCCTGAGTTGACAGTGGAGCACGTCAGCTCCACATGTGGAATGTTAAACTTAAGTCCATCTCAATTGTTGGCCAAACAAGCTGAGTCTCACCACAGAACACTTCTCTTTCCTTCTATGCTAGGAGGCTACTACGCGTTTAGAGAAAACCATTCCCATAAGCTCCGTGGAGGCAGGAATCTTGTCTCGTTTGACACTGCGTACGATCTCTAGCACCTAGAACAGTACCTGGCACTGAGTAGCCATGTAATACATGTTTGCTGAATGAACGAGCAATCTCTCTAGTCCTCCTGTCACACCTGCCCTGGAACTCCCAACCTTGGATCAGTCCGGCCATGAACCTTCATCTCTTCTAAACCAAGACCACTGATCTGATGCTGCAACTACAAATGTATGGCCTCTAGCCTTAGGAGCCCCCAGTTGTCTTGGCAAAGCTTTTATATCTCCCTAGTCAGCTGCCTTTCCCATCCCCGTGGTGGTGTTTTCAGAACCTCACCGCACTCTGCAATTTCCACATCCTTCCCCCAAAAAGAGGACCACGCCCCTGTCACAGAGCTCACTGATGCTGGCAGAGTCACCTCATCACCTCTGCCCTCACGTGTGTACACCTTGCCATGCCTTCGCCCTCCCCCACACCCATCTTCCCTGTCTCAGTGCTGTCCTGTCTCCTGTTCTGAGTTCGTGTTCCCTCTGAGCTCTGGCTCTCATTTCCACCCATATCCTCTGAGACTTGGCTACCTGTCCATTCCTTCTCACCCCTGGTTCTCAGCGCTACTTCTCCGCTGGCATCTTTCCAACACTGCAGCATGTTCAAATCTCACTCCGATTTGCAAAGAATAAATATGTCTTTGTGAAGCCTTCCTAAATCAGCTGCCACCACTCCCCGAAACTTCCTCTGGCAAAGATCGTTCATGCCTTCCAGATGGACAAACCTGATAAAGTCCTAAGCCCCTTGTTTTGCTCCTTGGCCATTTGTCATGGTTGCCCTGTCTCCTGGAACGCAGTTCTACCTCGTCTTCTGGAACACCACTCTCACCCGCCTTTCCTCCTTCCTCTCCAGCCAGACTTTCTTCACCTCCTTTGCATTCCCCTCTCCCGCCCTTCTGTCTGGGTGCCCTGGGGTCCCATCCTTGTCCCTCCCTCTTTCTCACTGTAGGTGACTCCTCAGGCCTGCACTCTCCTATTCGGTGGCCACCAGTCACACATGCCTGCTGAGTCCTTGACATGTCGCTCCATTGAGATGGGCTGTGAGTGTAAATATACATCCAATTTCAAAGACTTAGGGTACAAAGAAGAGAACCTATCTCATTCCTAATTTTTATAAAGATTACACATGGAGGGCTTCCCTGGTGGCGCAGTGGTTGAGAGTCCGCCTGCCGATGCGGGGGACGCGGGTTCGTGCCCCAGTCCGGGAGGATCCCACATGCTGCGGAGCGGCTGGGCCCATGAGCCATGGCTGCTGAGCCTGCGAGTCCGGAGCCTGTGCTCCGCAACGGGAGAGGCCACAACAGTGAGGGGCCCGCGGATCGCAAAAAAAAAAAAAAAAAAAAAGATTACACATGGAAATGATAAATATTTTTAGACACTGAGTTAAATAAAATATGTTCTTAATTTCATCTTTTTTTATTTTTACCTTTTTTAATGTGGTTACTAGAAAATTTAGAATTACACATGTGGCTGTAGGGACAGCGATGCCTTAGACAATCGCGTCCACTCCTGTGGTGTCACCTGAATCAGAATGACACCCAAACTAATTCAGCATAGTGATAAGGCGTGAGCTCCACTGTCTGGGTTTGAATCACAGTTCTGCCACTTACTAGCTGGGTGATCTTGGGCTTAGAGCAATGCCCGGCGCATGCAAAGCACTGGATAAAAGCCATTCTTGTAGAGAGGCGGCCATGCACGGTAGTCATACCTGGGAGCTCTTAAACCAGACTGTGGATAGGCATCCTTCTCCTTTGCTCACCAGCTGTGTGACCTTGAAGCTCCTCCACCCTCCCTGGGCCTCACTGCAGCGTGGCCAGAGTCCCGGTGTAGAGGGCTCCCAGCAATGGCCGCCGTGTGATCAGCGCTCAGCACATGGTTCTCCCGCTTGGCTCCCTGGACCCCACATCCACCACAAGCATTCGCTGCATTTCCCTGCCTTTCTCTTCCCTCTCCCTCAGGTCAGTTCCGCATCACTTTTGGTCCAAACTACAGCAATCACTGCCTGTAAATGTTTGCCAGGGCTCCTGGCTGGCCCCTCCCATCCATTTTCCACAGTGTCTGCTGAACTGGGGTCCTAAAACCCAGAACTGCTACATCCCTCCTCTGCTTAAAACCCAGCAGTAGCTCCACATTATCCGTGAATAAAGCCTGCAAGGTCCCCCAGCATCCACCAAACCCTCTGGGGTCCTCTCAGCACTGGCCTCCGCACACCCAGGGCCCCTCACACCCACTCCCTCTCCAGTCCCCAAACACGCCAGATGGTGTCACGCTCCTCTGCCTTTCCCTCCCTCTTTTATCTTCCATGATCACTCCACACCGTGTCAACCTCTTCAACACTAGACTCAGCTCAAGTTCAAGAGTTCCCTGGACTTCTCCCCAAGCCCTCAGTGGATGTGGCCCCGACTTTGTGCCTGCACTGTGCCTGTGCAGAATTCTGCCGCCCCCTCGGAACCCTCGGTGCACTTTCAGCTACGTGCCTGACCCCCCTTACAGACCGTGGGCATCTTAGGAACAATGATGGTGAGGATGATTTATTGAGAGCGTGCTGTGTGCCAGCACTGCCTGAGGACTGGACACAGGTTAACCTGCCCCTCTTACCTAGAGCGCCTGAGCGGGGTACTAATTACCACTCTACAGTTGAGGGAGCTGGGAGATAGAGGTCAAGTAACCCCCTTTTGGCATTTGGTGAGCCAGAGTTCAAAGCCAGGCTGTCTGGCTTCAGAGACCACACTCTTAACCTCGATTTACATTTTAAAATTAACATATAATTGACACATAACATTGTGTAAATTTAAGGTGTACAACATGTTGATTTGATACATTTATGTACTACAATATGATTACCACCTAAGTGTAGCTAAAACCTCCATCCCGTCACATAATTATCATTTCTTTTTTGTGGTAAGAACGTTTACAGTCTACTCTCTTAGCAACTTCGAAATATATAATACAGTATTGTTGACTATAATCACTTCACTGTGCATCAGATCCCCAGAGCTTATTCATCTTCTAGTTGCATACTTACACCCTTTAACAATATCTCCCCGATTCCCCCCCACCCAGCCCCTGTAACCACCATTCTACAATCTGTTTCTATCAGATTGGCTTTTTTTAGATCCCACATATAAATGAGATCACACAGTATTTGTCTTTCTCTGCCTGATTTGTCTCTCTTAGCATAATGCCCTCAGTGTCCATCCATGTTGTCACAAATGGCAGGATGTCCTTCTTTCTTGTGGCTCAATTACACACACACACACACACACACACACACACACACACACTGTAAATTTTTTTATCCATTCATACACTGACAGACACAGGCTGTTTCCATATCTTAGCTATTGTGGACAATGCTGCCCTTGATTTACTTTTATAACCTAAGCTAGCGTGGTTAATTTTGAAGCCAGGAGTTCAGAGAGGGAAGGTTACTTGCCCAAGGTCACCCAGTGAGGTCCCTTCCCAGCCTCCTGGCTCTCAGTGTTCTTTTTCTTGGTTTTGGTTGGTCGTGTGCCCCTGCCATGAAAGCCCAGGCTGATGACCCCGATGGGAAGGAGGGACCCTCCCTGGGCGGCTCGCAGACAGACATGGCCCGAAGCAGTGAAATGTCCACAGAGAGGTGGAAATAATAAGCCTGGCTGAGGGAGCATCTGCTTTGTTTGCTTGGCTTAGTGTGTTTTCCTTACAACGATCTGGAATCTGATCCGGCTACGAGGCTCTGAGGCTCCCTTTATTCTCCTGTTGGGCAGAAAAGAGAGTGGGGTGGAGCAGCTTAGCCAAGAAGTGCTGACAGGGAGGCGGAGCCGGTCAAGTCCAGGGTCGAGACACTCCCTGTGAAAGCCCAGACAGAGGGGGTGCTAGGCAGGGACACGGGGGAGACGGTCTTGCAGTCAGGGCCTGTCACGTAGAGGGCGATCATTTCACGGTGAGTCAAAACCCTGCAAGTCAACCAAGATGGTGTCTTGCCTGAAGGTCGAGTTCTCAGACCCCAGAGAGGAGATTTACTAAGCATGGCTTTCAGGGAAGTAAAAAGCAGACCTTAATGAGCTCTGCAAGGAGCCTGCTGCCCTCTGTTCAGCCCACAAAGCCAGGAGGTCATGCAAGGAAGGTGGGAAAGGGCAGGAGAGAGGTTCCAGTTGGGTCAAGGGAAGATTCCAGCAACTTTTATAAAACCACTCGCAATGGTGGTATTTGCTATTCATTGTGGAAGGTCTCTTATGAGGAACCACTGAATGAATGCCTTTTGAAATTAAGTGTTAGGGGGTTGTCTCTTCAACACAACTGAGGTACTTCTCTTTGTCAGATAATAGAATCACTGAGTCTGGGATTGGAAGAAGCATTAAAGGTCATCGACCAGCCTCATGCTTGACTTTGCTCCTACAATACCCTTTTCCAACCAGTCAGCCACGTTGCAGGCTCTGTGGGAGTTGCCGGGGTGTAGTAATAGTAAGGAATTTGAAAAATCAAGTGCGTTAGTACAAATAAAGGTATTAAAGACCGTGGCTTAAGTGTGCAGGCAAACGGCTTCTCAAAACCAAACCCCGGAATTAGCAGATTTGCCCATCACACACAGATATTGCTGGGCTGCCTCAGGCTTCCCCATGTTGGGCCTGACTCCAAACACCTACCATCGGGGAAGCAGAGAAGATTACATGCTGTTTGTGGGAAAGACGGCTCCCAAGGAGAAAGGAGAGAATGGGCTGGGCTCCTCTACGTGTGCCGCGCTTCTCCTTCAGACCCTCTGGTCTGAATCCGTCGCCCCTTTGAGGAGGAGTGAATGACAGGGGCAGATGGGCCAGCAATGTCACTCCCTCCACGTGGGGGGACACTGCCGGAGTTTGGAAATAAGAGGGTCCCCTGGTAGCTTTCCCTCAACCTAAAGGTACTCTGCTGCTGCTGAAGAAAAGGACCCCGTGCCCCCAAGTCCCTTCGGAGGGAAAAATTGTGCCTCAGACAAGAACATCTTCCTGCAGACACACCCGTGGGCCAGCAAAGCAGGTTTAGACAGCCAGTAGCAAGTAAATGAATCGACCCTGAAAGTACCAGAAAATTCCACCTCAAACTGGCTTAAACACTCTGAAAGCCCGGGGATCCGTGTCTCAGTGTCACCGAGGTCCTAGGCTCATTCTGTCTCTGCTGGCTGGCCTCAGGCCCAGCTTCATTCTTGGGCAGCTTCCTCTGTCCTACCCTGGCTGCTAGTGGCATTCTGGATTATAGGCTTCGTGCCTCCCTGTTCACGTCCATCATGGAGTGAGATGTTCTCTTCTGCCTCATTGAGACAGTTTATTCATGAGTCCAGCCCTGGGCCAGTGAGAGAAGCGTGCTGTGTTCTGATTGACTGAATGTAATCAGGATTCACCTCTTGTATGAGGAGTATAGCTTCAGTTCCCCCCTGAAACCCATGGTTGGATGGAGATGGATAGATACCTAAAACAAAATTGGGGTCCTCTTAGGATGGAGGAAGCGGGGAATCGATATTGAGTAGACTCTGAGATGGGGACTTGCTACACGCTGCGTATTGGGGTCTGCACTTGGGAACACTGCCTTGGGAAGTGAGGGAAGCAGGATTAGATTAGGCAGAGGGAGAAGTTGAACTGCAGTGCAGTTACAATAGGGACCTCAGCTGGCTCCATGAGGAGTTCCAGAGCTGAGATGGCCCTTCAGAATTGTCCCAAATCATGGCAAGGGACTGGGCCGTTGAACTCCTGCCGCAATCAGTCACTGGATGTGGGCTGTCCTAGAAATGCGGTGTAAACTTGGGCAAGGCATCTCCCCTTAGCTGAGGGCGGTTCCTGGGGAGAAACGCAGCCATGAGCCCTCAGCAGCCACCACCCCAGGCAGCTCGGGGAACAGGTGCCTCTGTCCTTAAGGGGGGATCCGGGTGGCACACCACAGAATTCACTGCAGAAGGCAGGAACCGTCTTAGAGTATCTGTCTCTGCTGAGAACCCAAGGTGGACTCTGGGGTGACATGGCAGTCCTTCCCATGATGCCCTGCTCTGAACACCCCCAGCTTCCCCTGAGCAGCCACAGGAGGGAACATGAAGGCACTTTGTAAACCAGGCAAGAAGAAAGGAAGGGAGGAGAGAGGGGGAGAGAGTAGGAGGGAAGGACCTAGACTCATCTTAAGGAAGAGAAGAGGGCTGAAGAGCAATCAAGTGGCCCCTGAATGACCACCCAGATCCATTCTCCTGCACAGAAAAGTCCAGAGTTCTGGGAAGCCTCAGCCCACTTGGTTCCTTAACAGGATGGTGTCACAGAGAGAGCTGTGGTTCTCCTCCTGCCTCCGTAGCTGTGCCTTTGTCCTCTCTGCTGCTTCCCTCTAATCTCCCCAACCTCTACACTCTGGCTCGTGAGGCTCAGTCTTCTGACCCCCTTCTAGCTCCTCCCCGCCCGTAGGCTATTTCATTCAATTCCATGGCTTTCTGAACCATCTGTACATCCCTGACTCAAAAATTTAAATCTCCAGGGGAGCCCTCCCTTCTGAACCCCAGACTTGTATGACCAAACGTCCACCAGGACCTCGGAGGATGGACACAACTGAGCACTTAGTTTTCCCCCCAAACCTGCTCTTTCCACAGCCTTTCCCATTTGGGGAGGAGGCAAGGGGGAGAGGGGACCCATCCTTCCAGTTGCTCCAGCCAAAAACCCTGAGCTCATGCTTCACTCCTGCATTTCTCTCACATCCCACATCCTACCCATCAGCAAATCCTTTCAGCTCTACCTTCAAAATATTTCTAGAATCTGCCGCCCTGCTTCAAGCCACTGATGTCTCCTACCCGTGGTGTTAAAGTAGCCTTCCAACTGGTCTCCCTGCTTTTTAGCCCTTGCTTTAGTCTTCTCACACCAAAGGAATCCTTTTAAATTGCAAGTCAGATTGTGTCATTTCCCTGCCCCAACCCTCCCTGGCTCCCCCCAGCATCAGAGTAAAAGCTGAAATCCTGCCAATGGCTCTGGACCCCGCATGACTTGTGCCCCTGCCCCGTCACTCTGATCTGCATCCACACCAGCCTCCCTGCTGCTCGGCAAACACACTCAGCAATCCAAGGTCAACCTCAGGCCTTGGCATTCATCCTTCCCCTCCTAAGGCAGGCCCATCACTCGTTCCTTCACTTCCTCCAGGTCTCTGCTCAATGCCATCTTATTAGGGAAAACTCCAACAACCTCGATATGAAATCACATTCCCACCCTAACCCCTGTAAGCCCCACCCCCTTAGCCTAATTTATCTGCCCCATAATGTTCATCTCTACCTAATATGTCATATATTTATTTGTTTACTAACTTCTCAACCCCATCAGTGTATCCCTGGTGCCCACGACAGTGCCTGGCTTATAGCAGGGGCTCAATATTTATTGAATGAATGGCTGGGCTTTGGAGTCAGACAGACTTTGGTTGGAATCTCAGCACTTCCACATGCCAGCTCTAGGTCCTGCAGCCAATTACATAACCTTGCTGGGCCACGGTCTTTTCATGTGTGAAATAGGGAAATAATAGTTCTTACTACATAGGATTGTTACAAAGGCTATGTGAATTAATATACAGCTGTTAGAATGGCACCTGACTCATGAAAAGTACTCATTAAGAGTAGCTGTCATGGTCCGTCATTACTGTTATTACAATCATCGTTATTATTTATTCACCGGATGAGTCATGTGGTCCCAGCCCAGTGCCCCACCCCAGCCCCCAACCTCTTCTCTCCAGCCAGAGGTGGAGTGGGTGATTCAGGTGGTGGCAGCCTGCCCTGTGAGTCAGCTCTTAGCCTCAGCCATGCCGGGGTCCCTGGCATAGGCTGCCTTGGCCAAAGGGCCCTTGGGTTGAGTCATCAGCTGGGGGACACCTCAGCTGTGGAGTTTGGCTGGCAGAGTTTGTCCTCCCCAGGTCCTTCCAGGAAGAGACTGGGCACCTGCCCCGTTGTACTCTCAGGAACTACCCTTTGCCAGCTCAAGTCCATCTGTCAATAGAGTTTGCAAAAAGCCAGGCAAGGATACGGGGTGCGGCGGGGAGGAAAAAGATAGGAAGGAGAAGAGTTGCCTCGATCCTTTGCTTTCAAAGCAGGGCAATGTCGTGAACAGATCATGGGGTTCTGAACTCACCAGACCAGACCTGAGTCTCTATCCCGCCACTTACTAGCTGGGAGACCTTGGACATGTCCTTTGCTTCTCTGAGCCTCATCTGTGAAATGGGGAGGATAACGTCTCCCTCTCAAGGATGCCAGGAGGATTGACTGAGTGGTCATGTTGTCTTCAAGTCCCAACTCCTTCACGAAGCCTTCTCAGATCTGCCCTATATGGTCTCTGAGTTTCCGTGACTTTTGTAAAAGGGGAGGAGGAATTCCCTGTCTCCCCATTTCCCCCACCTCCTACAGGAAAGGGAGGGACCAATCTATTACATCCTTCCTTTATTCATTCAACAGCTCTTTTTTTCTAATGAATTTATTATTTATTTATTTTGGGCTGTGTTGGGTCTTCATTGCTGCACACAGGCTTTTTCTAGTTGCGGTGAGCAGGGGCTACTCTTCGTTGCGGTGCGCGGGCTTCTCATTGCGGTGGCTTCTCTTGTTGTGGAGCACGGGCTGTAGGCGCGTGGGCTTCAGTAGTTGTGGCACGCAGGCTCAGTAGTTGTGGCTCGCGGGCTCTAGAGCGCAGGCTCAGTAGTTGTGGTGCACGGGCTTAGTTGCTCCGCAGCATGTGGGATCTTCCCAGACCAGGGCTCGAACCCGTGTCCGCTGCATTGGCAGGAGGATTCTTAACCACTGCACCACCAGGGAAGTCCCCATTCAACATCTCTTTATTGAGCACCTACTGCATGCCAGGTGCTGTGCTAGCCCTGGAAATCATGGGCTAGTGGGAAAGGCAGATAGGGTATAAATGAGCAAAGAAATACAGTTGTAAACTTTACTCAGTGCTAGGCCAGAGAAGAACGGGTTGTTAAAAGAGAAAAACATGGCAGAGCTGTTGGAGGAACTTCTGAGGTGGTGACACATGAGCAAAGCCTTGAGGAATGAGAACGAGTTGGCCATGCAGGGACAAGAGTGAAGAACCTTGCAGAGAGAGAACAGCACATGCAGAAGCCCAGAGGCAGGAAAGAGCTGGGGTAGTTGAGGAAGTGCCATTGTCACGACCACATGCAGAGAGCCTGAGAGGAGGCTGGGAAAGGGGCGGGGCCCACATGGGGCCCACCTCCTGATGTCCTTTGTCTCAGGGATCAGCCTTGCACGGCCTGTTCCCACTGCCTCAAAACAGTTGCCTCGTTAATTTTTTCCAGTTTTATAGTTGTTTACAGAGACAGGGCTCGGGTGGGTACATCGTGACTGGAAGCACTTAGGGTTGTTTGTGAAGATTAAATGAGATACTGTAGGTGAACTGTGTAGTACAGTTCCTGGCACATAGTTAGTGCTCCATAAGAAATAGATACCTTGAAAGAATACATGTGAAAATAATGAGATACATATAAAGCCCCGCGCCAACACCCACTTCAGACTGTTTCTTTGTGATTTAAAAGAGAAGAGAAACTTTGGATTTAAATTCATCCTCTTCTTCATAATCATGACAGAGAAAGTTGGAGTAGAATCCATCACCTCATCTGGGAAACCTTCCCTGGCACCCACCCCAGGGTGCATCAGGGTCCCTGTGCTGCACACCTGGCCTCTGTCGCAACATCCATCACCCTCGGTTGAATTGCCTGTCCATGTGCCTGTCTCTCCCATGGACTGTGAACTCCTCAATGGCAGGGACTGTGCCTTGATTATCTGTTTAATACAGCACTTAGACAACATTTTATTTTATTTCAGATATGTTCAAGGACTCGTCCAAATAGTCTCCTTATGCTCGTTAACTAACCCACATTTGAGCTAAGAGCCTGGTCCTGATGAATCAATCTAGAACAGAATTTACATCATTTTAAAAAGCTCAATATCCTGTAATTTTCCTAAAATAGGGACTGGTTTAAAGCACAGACGGGTTTATTGGATATCCCGCCCCCATGGGTTTCTCAGACCTACGTTTCACAGGAGGAACAGACAGGCTGTTCGCCAGGGATGTTGCACCAGAGGCTTGTGTTATTCACTGCTGGGGGGAGGGTGCCAAAAGTAGTAACATTAGGCCTACAGTTCCCAAACCCTGCACCCAACACCCTAGGGCAGCAGAGTATATTTTAATTTTCAAGGGAAACACAGCAGTTCTGGGCAACGGTCAGACACCATACAAATTACTAGTCGAGGTGGTTCACAGTTTCAACATTAGATCACAACATGTTCCTTTCGATGACATCACATCTTTGCAAAACTGGGTTTTGGGCGGTAGTTGTGCTAAAAGGCAAGTGCTCTGTGAAAATGAGTGTGGAACAGGAAATGCGGGTGAAGCGCCCTCTCTAATTCTAAGGGCTCGGGAATTTGTGCAGTGCCCAGCAAGCACACATATCTCATTTGTAAGTAATTGTAGTTATTTAAGAATGAAATAAAAATATTATGTGCATTGTTTATTTCAGTTACTAAGTTGTTAGAACATAAATATTTATTAAGCTATTTAGCTCTAACTACTTAACAAATGAGGCTGCTTAGTACTTCTTTTGGCCTTGGAATGCCGTGAAATCATTCCTGAGATGGGCATCGTAAATCCAGAAAGTTTCAGAATTTCTGCATTGGCTTCTTTGAAACTCACATTTACCTCTTTTAAGCTTTTGATGCGAGCTCAGGAAAGATTCTGAGCTAAACTCTGTAAGCATGGCCTGATGTTAATGATGTAAGCACAGAACCTACACTTAGTCCTGCCTTGAGAGTCTAGGTGGGGCAAGACTGGAAAACATTTACTGGAGGGAAAACTGAGAGTTAGCTCTTCCCCCTCACTCCATCTAATTAGCTTCTTAACGAGCATAGACCACTTTGTAATGAGCTGGAAGCAGCCTTCCTGTTATAAAAACAGAAAAACAAGCATCCATTTGTGTGCCAGAGTTACGGTTTTATTATCTCGAACTAGGAGTGGCCTGAATATCCAGCTGGCTCAACCAGCTAATTATTGCCAGAAAGAGACCACAGAGCAAGTGTTCTGAAGCTACAGTTATTATTTTTGGTAGATCCCCTAGTAGCTTTTAGCTTATTCGCAAATAACCGGGTTCAGTAAATTGCCTCAAATAGTTATCTTTGAAAAAAACAAGCTTGTCCCAGCCATCACACCAGATGGAGCATGCTCCAAAGTGGGCCTTCTATGGGAACTTGAGGGAGATGGATGTGGCTGGAGTGAGCCGCCGGTCACACTTGCCCGAAATGTTTTCTAGGCTATTGAAATAGGGCGATGGACTTCAATTGCTCAAGTCTATCAAGTTGAATTCCAAACCTTCTTCTAGGAAGGATCTTGACCCCATTCCCAGTGTTCACCTTTAAGAGGAAGTGGGATTGCCCTACCTGAAGCATGAATCCCTATTAGCCCTCAGCTTCCACAAAAAGATGTCAAGGCTCAGTTTTCTGCTAATGCTTGTGAGTGGGTCTCTTTTCCACCAGGAGCATCAGCCCAAGGGCCACTGCACCTCCTTTTCCCTTTGCCTAGATTCTCTTTACCCAGCTATTCCCATGACTGGCCCCTTCATTTATTCTTTCAGCAAATATTTATTGAGCATCTGCTGTGTGCCAAACACTATGCTGGGTGTTAAGGGTATAAAAAGGAACGATAATAATAGTTAACGTTTATTGAATGCCTGTAATGAACAAAGAGTTCTTCTAAACTATTTACATGTATCTCATTTAATGCTCAACAACAATCCAAGTCATCCACATTTGATCAGGAGTAGTTTCTTTATATTAACAAGTTACCCAGCGGCGAGCGCGCCGGGGAGCGCAGCTGCGGGCGTAGGGGGACAGCAGCCGCGGAGCCGGCCCGAGAGTGGCCGCGGCCTGAGCGAGAACAGCAGAGACAAAGGCTACTACGATAGGGCCAGTTGTGAGTGTGCAGATTTCTGAGTAAAACCTTGAACCCAAATGAGAAGAAACCTTCAAGGAACAACTTATACTGACAGTGAGTCTACAGTCATCTGTATGCATGTTATGGAATGTTCTCAACCCAGAGATAGCTCTATTGACTAGGAGTGAGTGACTACCTGTTAAGGTCCTGAGTCAAGACAGCAATTTTTATACCTTTCCTGGTGGTTCAGAAACGAGTCTCTGTAGAATCAGAAGCAAAGAAAGGAAACAATCTGACCTTTTCTTTGTTAGATTGACTGTATAAGATACTTGACTTCCAGGAACAAAAACACAGAGAAGTAATAAAGTTATTATTTTGGCATCTTTGGACGTCTATCATATTGAGAAGCCTGCTTTGTGAAGCTTCCTGAGTTGAGATTTGGAAACTTCATTGGTGCTCATTTATAACGGACTGTAAGCATGAGTGAATTCTGGTTGTGTTTCAACTGCTGTATTGCAGAACAGCCTCAACCTAAAAGGTGCCGGCAGGTTGACCGAAGTATGATTGGAGATCCCGCAAACTTTGTGCACACGGCTCACCTGGGGTCAGGAGACCTGTTCAGTGGGATGAATTCCGTTAGCTCCATTCAGAACCAGATGCAGTCCCAGGGAGGCTACGGGGGTGGCATGGCTGCCAATGTGCAGATGTAGCTCGTGGACACGAAGGCAGGATAGCTCCGGACCCCTACTCCGTGTGATGGCGTCTTGTTCACCCTGTTGTGATTACTCCAGTGACACGTTACTGTTCTGCTCTGAAGAAACTATTGTCAGAAGAATCCTGCATTTCCTTCAGCTGGCATGCATGCCTTTGGACTCATGGACAGAGTTCTTTGGATTGTGGCTTAGTGATTGATTTTTATGAATATGGATCTGATTTTAGCATGATCTTTTTTGTGAATGCTAGCACTGTTTTGCATTTTTTCCCGCATTTTTAACAACTTCTCTTTCCACCTCCAGCCCCTCTGCCTTATGATTTTATTGGTAAGCAAAGAACTGCTATTTTAATTTGTCACCATTTATGTATATTTTGGAAGGTATGAGACCCATAAGCACAATGATCATTTCTATTCATTTGAAACTTCAGCAGAGTAGTATCTGCATGCTTTATGAAGTTGCTTGTATGGGAGCCCATGGGGTGCCAGAAATGAACATTTTCTTGCTGCCACAGGCTAATGATACTGCTGCTCTGAGAGAAAGGTTAGCTGTGGCACCAAGTCACATCAGTTTCACAAAAAAAGGCAATTTGTAGCTTATTTTAGAAGTATGACTTTTATTTAGAGTTATAATAAAAGAAAAGCTTGCATTCAAAAAAAAAAGTTACCCACATTTTGCTGATAAGGAAAGTGAGACACAGAGAAGCTAAGTAAATTCCCCAAGATCATGCAGCGAATAAGCGATGGAGCTGGGATTTGAGCTTGCCTTCTTCAACACGCTGTTATATTGTCTCCTAGCAAGACACAGGAGGCTCTGGTTTTATTTGGCTTTTACATTTTAATGGAGGAGAGAGATAATAGCACATTAGCAAATAAGTAATTTCAGATGTCAAAGGTGGTAAGAAAAAATAGTGATAATTCAGTACAGACTTCCCAGGAAGGAGTAGCTACTTGATATCAGGTAGTTGGAAAAGCCTCTGAGGGGTCATCTGGGCTGAGACCTGAAGAAACCAGCCATGGGAAGGTATTCAGGAAAATGATTCCACCAGTGGGAATAGCAAGTACAAAAGCAGTAGTAGGTCAGGGACAAGTTTGGCTGAGTGCAAAAGAGAGGTGACCAGGAACTAGATCATAGAAGCTTTTCAACCTGGGCTGCACGCATTTACCTGGGAAGCTTCCAAAAATACTGATGACTTGGCCTACACCCAGAGAGTCTGAGGAAATCAGTCTGAGGTTTGGCTTAGGCAAGAGGAATTTTAAAAGAGATGATGGCAGCAGTCCAAAGAGGGATGCTGTGGCCTGCACCAGGGTGGTGGCAGTGGAGGTGCCGCTCTCCTTCAGCCACTGCTCTCTCCACACAACCCACCTGTGGCCACAGGAAGCACGTACATCCTTAGCCTGGATAAACCAAAGGCAGAATGCTTACCTGCAGATTGGCCTGGGAAGGATTCAGCACCCGACACATATCAGTCTTGCTGGGTGTCCCACTGAAGCTCCTGCCAGACGTAGCACAAGGGAGGAGTGGTAGGCTGGCATAAACTTTTCCTAAGAAATCACCGTCTCAGAATCTCTAATCTCCAGGACCCCAACCTTGTAATATCAACGTGGGTGAATCTACCAGTTCTTGGCCATAGTGGTCTCTGTCACAGATCACTTTGGGAGGTGGCATCTTTGTCTTCTTGCTGCAGCTCTAGTTGAGACAATGCATTCATCAGGGTTGTCCAAAGAAACAGAAGCAATAAGAAGTATATACATAGATAGATAGATTTATTTTAAGGAATTGGCTCACCTGACTAATTTGTCTTCTAAAGTACAATTCAGTGGCTTCCTCAAGGAGGAACCATCACCACTGTATCATTCCAAGGCATTTTCCTCACCCCATATCCTTTAGCAGTCACTCCCCATTCCCCTTTTACCTCAGCTCCTGGCAACTACGCATCTACTTTCTGTCTCTGTGGATCACCAGCTTATACTAAAGCAAATCCCAGATATCACATCATTTCCTCTGTAAATATTTCAGTATGGGGACATCCCTGGTGGTCCAGTGGTTAAGAATCCCCTTTCCAATGCAGGGGACGCGGGTTCGATCCCTGATCAGGGAACTAAGATCCCACATACTGTGGGGCAACTAAGCCCGTGCGCCACAAATACTGAGCCCACGCACTCTACAGCCTGTGCACCACAACTAGAGAGAGGCCCACACACTGCGAGGAGCCCACATGCCGCAACTAAGACCCAATGCAGCCAAGTAAATAAATAAATAAACAAATACTTTTTAAAAAATGTTTCAGTTTGAATTTCTAATACATAAGGACTTCTTTTTTACCATAGCCAAATAGTATTATTACACCTAAAAGTTTGGTAATAATTCTTTAATATCTAGTAAATAGTCAGTATTCAATAGTCCTATGTTAATTGATTTTCTTTCATTGTATCCAAATAAAGCCTTCATATTTCACACGGTTGGTATGATGGAAGTCTCTTTTGATCTGTAACAGTTCCCTTCCTTCTGTTTCGTTTTTCTTGTCATTTAGTGGTTGGAAGGGGAAAAAAAGGTCATTTTCCTGCAGAATTTCCTACCTTCTGAATTCATCTGATTACAGCTCTGTGGTGTTCTTCCAATGTCTGCATTTCTTATGACCTGGTGGATGAATATAGAGACTTGGTCTGATTCAAGTTCTAGGTTTTGGCAAGAATATTTCGTAGATGGTAGTGAGTGTTTCTCTTGCATATCTGTAGATGTAATCATGTCTGACTATCTCTCTTTTAGGATTTAAGACTGATCTGTGAGTTCAGGTGTTGTCTGCCTGATATACGCATTAGGGAGTTCTCCATCAGTCTTTCCCAGTGGTCTTCGGCACTGAGCATTGTTGCCTAGATCTGTTGTTGCAGTAACATAATTGTTGCAGAAGGCTGACATTCTCATTCTCTTACTTATTCTGCATTTATTAGCTGGCACTCATCTAAAAAGAAGAACTTTTCCTCATCAATTTGGATGACTATACAGGAGATAGCTTTGGCACTGGATGAATAATTGCATAAATAATTGTAAAAAAAAAAGCATTGATTGATGGTTCAAGGTCAGCAGAGAATCTCAACAACTCTATCTAATTAAAGATTAACAACTCTGGTTGAGCACCTACTAGGTGCCAGGCGCTATGCTAGGTAGGTCCTTTGACATTCATTATAATTCCATTTAAAAATCATAATAATCCTGCAAGGTAATTGTTATAATCACCTTTAATAGGTAAGGAAACTAAAGCTCAGAGAAGTAACTTAGGTAAAATCAAAGAGCTGGATTACATGTATAGGAAGAGTGCACCAAAATCTTGAATGACATAGAGCTGAGAGGGAGAGTTAACAGGTCAGACGACAGAATCAATATTGGATTCCAACCAACACTGGAAAAGGTAGACATAAAGTCCTACTCGGGGATTAAAACCACTCAAGTCCAAGCTTGGAGAGATGTGGATTCTTAGGATCTTGTGTTTAAAAATGATCTAGAGGGGCTTCCCTGGTGGCGCAGTGGTTGAGAGTCCGCCTGCCGATGCAGGGGACACGGGTTCATGCCCCGGTCTGGGAAGATCCCACATGCCACGGAGCAGCTAGGCCCGTGAGCCGTGGCCGCTGAGCCTGCGCGTCCGGAGCCTGTGCTCCGCAACGGGAGAGGTCACAACAGTGAGAGGCCCGCGTATCGCAAAAAAAATAAAAATAAAAATAATAAATAATAAAATAAAAATGATCTAGAGACATTAGCTTAGAACAAGCTCCACATGGATCTTAGAAATGCTAATATTTTATTTAGCTACGTTAATAGGAGCAAGATAATTAATAGGCACAAAGCTCCATTTGGATAAGAATCATAAATCTTGTTCTCTATTTCATCGCCAGCCCCCAGCATAGTATCTGGAAAAGTGATCAGTTAGTCTCTGAATATATAATGGGCACTCAATACATATTTGTAAATATTTACATATATTTATTCTATCATAAAACAAATTTACTGAGCGCCTATTTTTCCCTGCTGTTATAGGTGCTTGAAATATAACAGTGCTCTTGCAGAGCTTATATCCCAGCGGAATGGTAGGGAAGAAAGACAACAAACAAATAAATAGATAAGGAAGTGGTGGTGGAAATGCTATGGAGAAAAATTAAGCAGGGTAATGTGAATGAGGAGTGCTCGGTGGGAGGAGTAACCTCACACATGGTGGTCAGAAAAGGCATCTCTGAGAAGGTGAGGGTAGAGGAGAGACCTGAATGAAGTGAGGCTGTGAGCCATGCAAGCAAGGAACAGCAAGTGCAAAGGCCCTGAGGCAGGATTAGGCCAGATGTGTTCCAGATAGAGTGAGGTGACGGTCTTATCCAATCTCAACTGGTAGGACCACATCTGGAGTATGTGTGCAATTTTGGACACCACATAGTTTAAGAGAGTATCAAAGGGGAGCATTTTAAGGTAGTAAAGGGTCTGGAACCAGCTCACATTGGGATGGGTTAAAGAAAAGAGTGACTTAGGCACAGCTGGGTGGCTCTCATCCAGTGGATGAAAAGCAGACACAAGGCAGAGGGCCGAGATGTACCCTGCATGATCAACCACTGGAACCATTCGTTCACTCTTGGTCTAATATACAGTAGAACAAGTTCCCTAAGATGGTATGAGCCGCCTTGCCCAGTAGTGAGCTCCCTGTTATTAGAGGTGTTCAAGCAAATAGTGCACAGTCTTCCGAGCCATAGAAGATGACTTGCCCGTCCCAGCTGGGATTTGGAGTAGGAGACCTCTGAGATGAATCCCACTGAGGAGATTCGGAATTGTCCCCTGACTCCTCTCTCCAGTTCCTCTCCCTCTGTTTTCACTCTCCCTCCTCGCTCACCCTGCTGATGGAGCACAGGTGTGCACGCACACACTCACACACACACACTCACCCACTCACTCACACCGGGGAGGTAAAGCAGTTCAAAAAGCTGGAGAGGTGGAAAGTGTGAGAAACTGAACAGGGAAACAGTGAGGGAAAGGAGGTAGGAGAGATGGGGGGTTAAGGTGAGGACGGCATGGAAGGGAGGCAGGAAGAAGGAGACAGACACTGAGAAGGGGGCAGGGAAAGCGGAGGGAGGTAGAGAAGTAGGGGGAAAGGAGAGATGGAGAAAGACGGGAGAAGTAAGAGGTGACAAAGGAGAACACAGAGGGAACGGGACAAAGAGGAGAAAGATGATACTAAAAGTAAGAGGAAAAGGATGGGAGAAGGCAGTGGATGTGGGAGAGAGGAAGGATGGGGCCCAGGAGGAGGAGAGGGAGGGAAGGCGAGGAAGGCGAGGAAGGAGGAGAGAAGAGACGGGGACGTAGAGGGGACAGGGAGGTAGCGTGAGGGTGTGCGACTTCAGAGTCAAGGAGCTCGTGTGGCACCCTGGCACGGGTCCCCAGAGCAGGAAATGGGTAATCTTGAATCACAGCTCATTTCAGGCTTCCTGTTTTCAGCTTTTCTCTGTGAACAGTTGGAGGGGTTTCCAGCTAGTAACTCCCTCCCCGGGCCAGCAGCCGTTCCACCCTCCCCATGGCTAGCCGTCCTCAATAGCTTCTCACCCCACCTCCCTTTATGGCCTGAGCACCCACCCAGAGTCCCCTCCAGCACCATCCACCAGGCCACCTGCTCCATTCTCCAGGGTCCCTGACTTCATCAGATTCCCAGGGCTCACAATGGAAGCTGTAAACCTCTTACAAGTACTGGGCTGACGCTAACCGATTGCACCACCGGCGCTACACTAGAAAGCGGTAAACCTCTGAGTGTGGAATCCAGCCTGAGCATTTACAGAAAAATTCACCTCGTAAAACATGTTTCCCTGAAACACATTTTCTTTGCCTTTTTCCAAGCACCCTTATTTTTCCTTCCATCCGCTTGCCTCCTCCCAAGTTACAAGCAGATCTTTATCCAGGCTTCTTAAAATCAATCCAGCAAACACGTCTGGAGGATCTGCAACATGCCAGGCACTGGTGTTACAACTGGGACCAAGACATGTTGTCTGTCCTTAGGAAGCTCACAGTCTAATGGGGAGACAGACATGTGTGGAGCCAGTGGGAGAGCCAGGTTTTATGGGGCTCAGACATCACACAATTTAAGAATAAAATTACTAGCCGATGTATGAGAAACCTGGGTTACCTGCTCAGTCCTGAAGAGGGCAGGATGAGTTCCCCACCCCAAACAACCTGACTACTCTAGGAGAGAAGGGCTCACAGAGGGAGGTTGGGATGACCACTAATTAATTAATAATTAAACCTCTACATCTATACTTTCTCTCTTTGCTCTCTTTTGTCTATCCTGTAAATAAATGAATGCATGCATGATGCATTCAACAAATATTTACTTAAGGATGAAGTTCGGCTGCTGTAACAAAGACCTAAGGTGGCTTAAACAAGCTAGGACCTTCTCTCTCGCCTCACAGGCTCCTTCCATCCTGTTGATCATTCCTTCCTGGGGTGTTGCCCTTCAGACACAAGGTCTTCAATTTAGCCCACTGCAGCTAGCGGGACGAGGAAAGGAGGAAGGGAAAAGCATCCCCCCACACAAACTTCCCTTATAAGGCAGACCTGGAAGTTCAGGCCGCACTTCTGCTCACATCTCATTGACCAAAACGTGATCGCACAACCATGATCACATGACTACACACAGGTGCCAGGGAGATGGGGAAGTGTAATATTTATTCTGGATGGTCATGCACCCCCAGACCAAGGTGCTTCACTGCTATAGAAGAAGAGAATGGATGTTGTGGACAACCAGAAATCTCTGAAACAGCCTGCAGCATTTGTTGTTCTGACTAGGAAACCAGAAGTAGCTCTGGTCCTTTCCAGATCCACCCAGTGACAAAAGTGAATTAGACGAGCTGTCCCTGCAAGCTCTCACCCCCATTCTTTCACTTCGTTAACTCTCTCTTTACCGGATCCCAAATGTTGGCTGAGAATGAAACATTATGACCACCCAAGGGGCAGTTGAAGGAAGAGGAAGCAATATAGACTTCGAAGAAGTTGCCAGGAAAAAAAGGGAAGAAAATAGTGGCATGAAAACCAAATTTCGAAAAGTTCAGTGGCTTCAGATACCATAGAGTGCCAAAGCAGGATAGGGAGCAAAGGGAGCTCTATTGTATTTGCCAATGAGGAGGTCGAAGGTGACCTTTGCCAAATCAGTTTCGGTGGAGTGGTGGGGAATGACATCCAGAGAGCGCTGGTTTAGGAGTGAGTGGGAAATGAGGATGTAGAGACAGAGAGAGCAGTGGTAACTGAGGTACTGAAAAGCAGGAACAGTTTGAGATCAGTGGATCCATGATCATGTTAATCCAAAGGATAAAGAATCAATAAAGGGCAAGAGATGAAAAATACAGGGCAGGAATATAGTTTGGCTGCTTTAACAAAGACCGAAATAACCGTAGCTTAAACGAGATTAAGGTTTACTTTGCTCTCATGTAGGAGTCTGAGCATACACAATCAAGGGCTGACTGGGGACTCCATGGTGTTGGAAATCCACGTTCCTTCCACCTTATTAGTCAGCCGTCTTCAACATGCAGCTTCCATCTTGTGGTCCAAGAAGGCTGCTCCAGCTCCCACCATCATGTAAACATCCCAGTCAGGTAGCAGAAGGGAGAAGGAAAGGGTTAGGGTTCCCTTCATCTTAAAGGCACCACCCAGAGGCTGCTCGCATCACATCTACTCACAGTTTCACTGGCCAGACTTAGAGACTTGACCACATCTACCTGTAAGGAGACTGGAACAAAATAATCTTTAGCTGAGAGACCAGATGCCCAGGTAAAACTTAAGGGTCCTATTACTGAGGGAGGAGGGAACAGCAGGCAGTCAGAGCCTTAGAGGACCTAGAACAAAGGGTAGTTTCGGCCTCCGGTGGGAGGAGGCACCCTGCCACTGAGGCTGGGTTGCTCAAAGAGCCAAGAAGAGAGAAGGTTTGCCAAGCCTCCCTCCCCATCGCTGTGTACGATCTGTTGGGTGGGGCCGCAGGCATGCACTTGTAGATACCCTGAGATTGTTCAAAGAACAGCTGTGCTTTTGGAGTCCTGAGTTTCATTTCCAACTCTTTGCTTAACTGCTGTATGGCCTTGGACAAGGAGAAAAATCTCCGTTTCCACATGTTAAGTGGCCATAATAATGGCCACCCTGCCTGCCTCACAATCCTGTTTTGGGTCCCAAAGGAGAGCTTTGAAGATGCCATGTAAGTTGTGAAGTTGGGGCAGATGAGAGTGGGCATCATCATGGAGGGAGGGAGTGGTCAGGGCACTGCTGAGCCTGAAGGGTGGGCAGGAAAGGACTAGAAGAGGCTGTAAGGACAGGACCACCTCCCACACAGGCTGCTCAGCACCCACCCAGCCCCTCAGTGGATCTGGCCTCTGCCCACTGCTGGCCCAGCTTCAGAACCCCTCCGCTGCTGTCCAAGTGAGGATGACAGGGGAGAGAGCACCCACCCAGCTGTCCACAGGTGCTGGGAGTCAGCCTCTGTTATGTCTTGAGATCGCTGTCACAAAGCCTTGGCCTCATCCCCTGCACTTGGCCTTGGAAGCTCTCCTAAGACCTCTTCTTGACCCCAGGACACCACCGCATGTTCCTGGCCTCAGCCCAGTAAACAGTGTGAGCAAGTTTCTCCCCCAGGCCTTTGGACTAGCAGAGCTAGCCATGTCCAGTGCGTGCACACTCCCCCCCACACACATGCACACACGGACTGCACACACAAAAACACGGCACACCCCACACAACACACATGCAAACACCACACATATACATCACAAAATATACATTCCACCCACATACCCCACACACCCCACACGCACATCCTCCACACACTTCACACACACAACCCACATGCACACACCCTGCCCATGCACACCACGTGCACATACACACATACATACTCTCTTCTTTCTAACTGGTCTCTCTCTATCCCACATCACACCCCTCCATCCAACCCTCTACACAGCTGCTTGAGTGATTTTCCTAAAACACAAATTAAGCTACTTTCTTGTTTAAACTCTTCTCTGTCAAGTGGCTTTGCAGAGTCTTCAGGCTAGCATCCTAGCCCCTACGAAAGCTGTTGAGGCCCTTCATGGTCTATTCCCTGAAGACCCTCTTCAGGCATCCCCCCACCCTCCTTCCCCCTTGGCCAGTCCAAACTACTGGCCCATCCCCCCTCCCTACGGGCTCCTCCTGCCTCTGCCTTGTCCATCCCCCATCCTCTCCAGAGAACGCACCTGCTCCATAGTCCATGTGAGAATTGCGTTCATTCTTCCAAACCCTGTTCAGAGCCCACCCCTTCTATAAAGATTCCTTTGACTCCCCAAGTGGAATGCTGCCTTTCTCTTCCACAGGAAGTGGTGGGGTGACTTGTTTTCTAGGTCTGCCTCCCCTGCCAGGCAGGCGACCTTCTCAAGGTTACTATATACGGCGCAGCCCTGGGTCCCAGCACTGGGTAGGTGCCCAGTGAACGCTGGGTGGGTGGTACTCAACCCCTCATCCTCCCACACAGATCAAAGTAGAAAACCAGCATGACTACCAGGACATCACCAGCATGGTGGCTATGGCCAAAACCTATGCCACCACCGAGGCCTTCATCGACTCCAAGTACGACATCCGCATCCAGAAAATTGGATCCAACTACAAAGCTTACATGTGAGTCCCTGGGCAGGGGCTGGGGAGCTGGGAGGAAGGGTAGGAGCAGAGTGTGAGAAGAATGGAGATTAAAAATACATGTCATGCCCTGTCTTCTCTGCCCCAGAGCAGAGACCCCATAGGGACATCATTATTCTCCCTTTCTGTCTCCTTTACCGCCCTTCTTCTCTGGTTAGTACAGCGGAAGGCTGATGTTCCATTATGGCTTATCCCAGGGTGGAAATCTGTCTACCCAAATGAAGCCTGTTTCCCCCAGAGAAAGAAAGACTGTTGGCATGTTTCCAAGTATATACCTGATGTATGTCATAGGAGACATACATGGAAGAGAGACTTAGGGACAAATCAAGGAAGGCCCTGAAAGCCTTGCTGAGGGTTGTGAATTTTATTCTCTTCCCTTCTGAGCAGTGAAGTGTCATGATCTGACCTGTATTTGTAAAAAGATGGCTCTGGGGCTATGGGCTGCAAAAGAGGTTCTCTGGGACAAATAAGATCAGGAAGGAGATTACATCAGATTTCTTCAGCTGCAATTAGTAAAAAACATACCTGACTAATTTGGTGACATTTTTTAAGGGAATTTATTAGATGGATGATCAGAACTAACTAACAAATCCCCAAATTATCAATTTCAAAAATATTAGGGTCCAGGGCAGCCCCAAGAATCTGGGTAGCCAGAAGTAATATACAGTCTTCACGGCACCCCATTAGGAAATGAATCTGCCCTAATCATTTTCAGGGCTTAACTCGAGATCGTGATTCCGTGGAAACAGTGCTGATTAATCCAACTGTGGTCACATGCTTATTAGTTAGAGGAACGTAGATGAGCAGTATGAAGAGTCCCACCAAGATAGCATGCAATATGGGCAGCATCATTATCCAGTGGAAACAGAGGTTGTGTGACTAAAAGAAAAGGGACGAATGCCAGAAAATCCAACACACATTCATCCCAGGGGTGGTTCAGGTAAAGGATGACTCACGCTGGAGCTGCAGTTACAAGGATGAGTGGGAGTTCTTGACCAGGTGGAGGGCTTGGTGTTTAGAGAGGTCTCATCTGCCCCAAGTCCTCTCTGTCTCACTTTGGAATATTGTTGTCTCCACTTGGAATGATGAGACCCCAGAGAGGCAACAGGTGCCTGCTTTCCAAGCATGTATGGCACACTGATTGCCTGGTTCCATCTTTGAGGACTACAACAGCTGACTCTGGACAGTTAGAAAGTCCTTTGCTTCTGTGTGGTGGAGCTGTGCTCCAGATCAGGGTTAGCAAACCACAGCCCACAGGCCAAATTCAGCTTCCACCTGTCTCAGTAAATAAGGTGTTATTGATCACAGCCATACATATCCACTTCTGTATTATCTAGGGTTGCTTTTGCACTACCTGGATTGCCTAGACCGGGGGTCTACAAACTTTTTCTGTAAATGACCAGATGGTAATTTTAGGCTTTGCAAGTCACACAGTCTCTGTTGCAACCACTCCACTCTGCCATTGCCTGGGAAACTGGAGAAAATGCAGTCAGTTGACCTATAAGGAAATATGCCCAGGAAAGGGATGGAGCCAAGAACTACTTCTGGCCAGTCTTGCCAATCACTCTCTTCCACCCATGAGCCAGGCCAGACCTGTCACTGCTCTCAGATGCCCTCAGGGTGATAAGATCACCTCCCCCTGCCACCCCCAACCTCTCTGAGTTGGAGAATATTCCAGTACCTGGTCCAGTGCGTTCCTGAGGCCTCCACCATCCCTCATGATATCATTTCCCCCCTCTCCTCATTGTTAGCGTTTCCACTTGACATTGACAACACCTTGTCCCAGTTTCTCTTCTTGAGGATTACCTCATTGCCGCATTCTTTATGCTGAGCCTTTCTGCCCTGACAGCTCCAATTTGTCATTAGTTATGGTGCTTCCTGGACCCTGGGTTGGCCCACATCCGAGGGAGAGTGTTCATGTCACACCTCGGTGTAGGACGCCCTCTCTGCCCATGACCATTCAGCGTCCTTTCTGGCCCACTTCCTGCCCAGCACTTGGGCCTTTGTGCTTGTTGCCACCGGGTGTCATTGTTTCTAAGTCCTCTCAGCAGACAGAGCTGGGAAATAAATATGTGTATCTCAACCCGTGTATACACACATCTGTAATTATACACACACACACACACATACATATCCATCTATAGCTAAAGCTAAACAGAGTTCATACTGATGTGTCAGACTTTCATCCAGTACCACATGATTCATTTTAGCCTTCCCAGATTGCTTATCTGTAACTTCCCACCCCAACAGGGAAAAAACCTGGCTCCCACCATCCCCCATCCATGTACTTCTTTGTTCATCCACAGTATATGTGTACAGTTGCAGAACTGTCAAGCCATAGCCCCATGAGAAACAACTTCACCAACTATGGTACAGGACTTACATACAGTTTCTTTTGTACTTAGTCATACAGTCTCCACTAATTTCCAAAGTTACTTAGGCAGCACCTTTCCACTCACCCCCACCCCTTCATCAAGGGGGTCAGCTTCATACATGTGTGATAAACATAGATTCTGTTGTCACAGTCTACATCCCATCCTACATTCTAGCAGCTGCATCACATTTGGACCAATCAACTCTTTTCCCCAAACCTGTGATGGGCTCTGCCATGAAGAGTCATGGTTAAGAGCACAGAGTTTCTCAGATATGGTTTGGTGGCTTCTGCCACTCAGTGGGAATGATAATAATATCCATCTCATTAGGTTTGTGAGACTGAAATAAGCCAGTGCTTATAAAGCTTTTAGACCCATGTCTCAGACACAGAAAGCACTCACTAAATATCAGCTCTCACTATCGTCATCTTCTTGGAAGGAGACCAGTCTGGCTTGTGTTCCTGCTGCTTCTGGCATTAGAATGCTTTTTTTTCCTTGTCTATGCTTACTGGAAAGTAATAGTAGCACTCATTGTACTAAGAGATTTATGGGAATCTTTCCTTTAATCCACACAATGCCCTATAAGCATGGTACTAAAATTATTCCCATTTACCAATGAGAAAATAGACTCAGAGATGTTGTCCATGGTTATACAGCTAGAAAATGCTAGAACCAAGATTCAAACTCGCATCCATCTGACTCAAGTCAGTTCTTACCTTCCCTTGTTACCATGCAGATCCCACTCTATTGAATCCTACTCATCCTCCCAGGCACCTCTCAATCGCTACCTTCTGGGGTTCATGTTAAGTGACTGGTTTCTCCTTTGCTTCCCCGGAGTGCTTCATGCCTCGTGTGTACTGCTAACCCTACCATGCCTATGTTCTGGTTTTAGGCTGGTCTACCCTTTAAGGTAGTGAGCAGCTCGAGGAAGGGGTCATCTCTGCACACTCAGATTAGTCCTGTACCCAGGACATAGGGAGGCCTGGTGATTGTTTGCCAAATTGAATTGAATTGCATTGAGCTGAACTAAACTTACTTGACATGAAACTTATCAATGTCACTGCTACCCTTAGTCATTATGTCTCCTATTGGCCACCATCTATTCTCAGCATCTGCTGTGCTCGGATACATTTTATTTTCTCTTTTAGAAAGACATTTTATAGCAATTCCTCTCCTGGTTCACCCTTAAACCTCAATCACATGCCTTCCCTTGGTCATGAAACAAATTGCTTTACCTCTGCCACTTTGCTTAAAGCCATTCAGTCTTTGCTGAATCCAGATATGCCATTAGAGATAGTTTGTCTGGATTGCTCTTCAACATACACAGTCCCTTACCTAGTAGGTAGTTGCTGGGCACCTACTACATGCCAGGGACCACTGGACACTAGAGGTACAGAGGGATGAGTCAAACATGTTCCCTGCCCTCAGGAAAGACAGCACACTAAAGTAGTCATTGCAAGTGAGGTGAGCATTACTAAACATTGGTATAGGGTGTAGTATAGGGGGTTCTTCTTGGGGAACATGTACTCTCAGGAAGTCACATTTTCAGATGAAACTTGAAGGATGAGTAGGACTTAGGGAGGCAAAGATGGCGACGAAGACTGGATCAGGCAAAGGGAAAAAGGTGTGTGGAGGCCTACACACAGGAAATATCCATGGGCTTTGGAGAAAGGGCAAGGGAGCTAAGAGGGTGAGGCAGGCAGAGCCAGAAGGCCTTCCTCCTCGTCACCATGGAAGAGTGATCACTTCTCTCCATGGCTCTCAAGAAAGATTCCAGAGTCACCGGGGGCTATACTGCCCTATAGTTCTTCTTCTGAAAAACAGGAGGCCAAAGTTTGCAGGATTTAATCTGATAGTGTAGGCGTTTGTTAAATTGAACTTTTATATTTCAGAGGTGGCTTGGGGAAAGACACACACGACCCAACAAATAAGACAGTCAACACAGAGGGAAATAAAAACAGAAAAATAATTCTGAAGACTGGATGCGTACCTAAGAATACATGTCAGAATGTAAGCCAGATATTTGAATCAGAGCCGCCAAGCAGTCAAAGCAAAAAAGGAAAGCAGATCAATGACCAGCATCCCTAATGCCCTCACGGTGTTATTTGTTCTGATACAGGAGGACCTCCATCTCTGGAAACTGGAAGGCCAACACAGGCTCTGCTATGCTGGAGCAGGTGGCCATGACAGAGAGGTAAGAGGCAAAGGAGGTGTTTAGGGAGAGGCACCAGCCATAGTGGGAGATAGATAGGGATACAGTAAGGATCCTGTAATGAATGCCATCTCACACTTTGGCCAGTGTCTCTCCACCCACAGAGTACTTTCCTAGGCATGATCCCCGTTACTGCCCATAATAGCCTGCAGGGAAGGTTTTATAAATAACCCCATTTTACAGATAGGGCAGAAAGTTTAGAGGGGGAAAGTGACTTGTCCAGGGTCACAGAGCTAATCAGTGACAGAACTGAAAGTAGAACCCTAATATCTTGACTCCAAGTCCAGGGGTCTTTCCCGCCCTACCCAGCTGCTGTAGGAAGAGAGCAAGAAGTCCTCATCAGTCTTTTCCTGCTCTGACAGCTGCATGGAAGCATCCCTATTAGGGCAACGGGGCTACTGGACTGTCCACTCCTCTCTCAGACTTATTCCTATCTCAGTATGAGAGGGAGAGGTTGACTTCCTATGAATCATGAATGTGGCAGGGATGCACTCTGGCTGAAAGTCGCTCAGGTCTTTCTCCCTTATTTAAACAACACCTGTAAGCCATCCTCACCTGAAGGAGGACCTGTTGCCTGCTCTTGGGGCCAGCAGCACACATACATCCTTTTTTTGATTGCCCAGTGACTTCTGCTTGCAAGCATTCAATGACAGTGGACAAAGCATGGGCTTTGGGGTCAGAAAGGTCTGTTCAGTGAACATGTGTTGAGTGCCTACTGCATGCCATGTATGTTGAGCACTAAAGAGGCCAAGATGAAAAGACCCAATCCTTCCCTTTAAGAACTCTGTATCAGTTGCAAGTGTCAGAACACAAATTAGATTAGTTTGAACCAAAGCGGGGATTTATTGGCTTGTGGCAATGAAAACTCCAGAGGTACAGCTCCAGGTAGGACTTTAGAACTTATTCTACCCCCTTAAGTTGGATAGAATATGTTGGCTTCTATGTTGGTTTCATTCTGGTCATTCATATGGTGGCCCATAATGACTCCAGGCTTATATCTTGACAGTGTCAAGTCCAGCAGAAAGAAGGTGTCTTTCCCAACCATTGCAGTCAAAGCCTGGAATAGAGCCTTATTCACAGATTGGCCTGACTTCGATCATATGACCATCCCTGAACCAATCACTATGGTCCAGAAAGCAGCAATGCTGTGATTATATAGGCCTATGTCACATCTCTGCCCCTAGAGATTGGAGTGGGACCACCCTGCTACAGCAATGATGACTGAGTGAGACTTAGGGGAGGGATATAACACAGTCACTGTCCTCATGGAACTGCTGGTTCAGGGCTCTAAGCTGAGGAAGCAGCATGAACGAAAGTGAGTGGTCCTGCCCCTTCCAAGCTGTATTACGTAGGGTAAGTTAACTACCCTTTCTGAATTTCTTCAGTTGTAAATTGGAGTTAACATACCCAAGCCAGAGGGCTGAATGAGAGAGGGATGTTCAGTACCTAACCCAGTGCTGGCCTATGGCAGGGAGGGGCACTGTAAATGTTGGCTTCCTTCCCTTCCACTCAATCCCAGGTGGCAGCTACTACCTTCCAGCTGGGTACCCACCTATGCTAACTAGTCTCAGGGGAGTTGTGCTCATTACCTGACACAACTGAATCGCCTGGTTTGGGGGAGTCACATCCTTCCCCCAGTGGGCATTCATAGGACAGTCTTGGCCCTTTTCTTTTTTTTTTTTTTTCGGTATGCGGGCCTCTCACTGCTGTGGCCTCTCCCGTTGCGGAGCACAGGCTCCGGACGCGCAGGCTCAGCGGCCATGGCTCACGGGCCCAGCCGCTCCGCGGCATATGGGATCCTCCCAGACCGGGGCACGAACCCGTATCCCCTGCATCGGCAGGCAGACTCTCAACCACTGCGCCACCAGGGAGGCCCTTGGCCCTTTTCTTCATGGCCTTTCCAGAATGTGAGCCCAGCCTACCCCAATGCCTCACAAGCTACTCACAGATGTCTCCAGCAGGTCACTATCTCCCTGGCTCTGCTCAGCCCCAGGCCACATGGGCCATCTCTGCAGGAGCCTGCCATGGGAGTGGGTCTGCTGAGGCCTGGAATTCACTTTCCATTCTGCAAATTCAGGGACAGTACCCTTAGTGCCTCAAGGGGCATTAGCGGATGAGATGAGAGATCTGGTTCTGAGAGCACTTCAGCTCATTCCAGGCCTCATGGCTCAGAGACACAAATAGATCTCAGAGCAGGCGTGCCCCCATGTGACCCTGGAGGGTGGAGAGAGAAGCAAGAACATTTGACACAAAGTCCCCTGTGACTCCAAATCCAGCCACCATGAGGGAAGCCAAGGGCAAGGCCAGGAAGACTTCTCCAGATACAACCATCCTCTTGTTGCAGGGTCAAAGTCCAGCACTGAGATCTTCCCCTGCAAAGCAAACAGGCCTTGCAGCCATCAAGTGGCTGGAAAGGGAAAAAAAAGCAGCGGGTCCAGAGGACCAGGCCCCCAGGCCAGACAAGAGCAGCCTGCCAGGCTCCTCTGCCCGCATTCCCCAGGCAGGAGGAGAATATGCCCTTTGTCCCCACAGGCTGGGCCTGGGAGAGCGGCCTGGGAGGGATTTCTGGGGACCTTCGAGCAGCTTTCCCAAGGAAAAAGGACTTCAGGGGAAGCTGGGTGTCCAGGATGGCTCCAGATGGGGGCAAGGCAAGCTTCCCACTACTAGGGAGCCAGTCAGGTTCTAGGCGGGGTGGGGTCAGGTCTCTGAGATCTCTCCCAGCTCCCATTCCTTCTCCCCCAGTCCTGCTTCTCTCCTGCCTTCCTGGCTCCCTTTTAGCTGCTCTCCTGCTGTCTCTCTCTCACGGTCCATCTATGTCTCTGCCTCCCTCTTTACCCATTCTGTCTCTCCCACTGCCTCTGTCTCTCCCACTGCCTCTGTCTCTCTCAGGCCTCTGTCTCTCTGCCTTTCTGTCTCTCTTGCTGCATCTCCTGTCTCTCTCCATCTCTGAATGGTTGCCTGTGTGTCACTGTCTGTCCCATAGCCTATTTTTCTGTATGTGTCCTTCTGTGTCTCTCCCTCCCTCTGTCTCTGCCTCTCTCTCCCTCTGCTTCCCGTCCCTGCTCCCTGCCCCTCATGCCCACTGCCTGTCTCTCCATCCCCGCAGGTACAGGCTGTGGGTGGACAGCTGCTCAGAGATGTTTGGTGGCCTGGACATCTGCGCCGTCAAGGCTGTCCACAGCAAGGATGGCAGAGACTACATCATTGAGGTGAGAGGTGGACCAGGAGGTCCTCCTGGCCTGTCCAGGCCCCTGAGCAGGCATGCCAGAGGGAAGGAGTCCAAGTGTGGCCTCCAGCCTAGTCAGCTGTGTCTTAGCCCATGGCCGGGGCACATGCAGCCCAAGCCACAGCAAGCAGCTCCCACAGGCTTCTCACCTACCACCCTCACATACCCCATCCCCACCCTTGGCTGCCTCTAAAGCCTTTGTGCCCAGGGGCTCTGAGCTGGCCCTCAAGAGGTCTGGGCATGAGGTTAAACAAATATCCCCAACCCATGGCCCTAACAGTAGGGGAAAAGCATCGGGCCAAGAGTTGGCAAGATTCCGTCCCCTCAGGCCTCTTCAATTTTCTCAGTGTCCCAGTGTGTAAAGAGGGCACACTTCCCTGGTCACTAGGCAGAGATTCCATTGTCTGTTCAATCAGCAGACAGGTACCCAGTGGCTCCCATGGGCTTGGTGTGGGGGCAGCTCTGGGGACAGAGCTCTGAGCAAGACGGACGTGGGGTGTGCAGGCTGGCAGGGAAGGGTGGTACACTAACTTCAGGGCACCGAAGGTTAGGAAAGGGGTGTGAATGGAGGGAAATGTAATTGTAAGAGAGGTCAGAGGGGCTCTGAGTCCCAGAATCTTTCCCTCAACCTTCCTGCAGCCCATGCCTCTCAGAGGCCAACCACCCCTGCTGCCCTCCAGAGCTGTCGCCTACAGGTCGCCGTGGTCCTTCCATCACCCTCCTCCCCTACCCCCACGACTTCCTCTCCATGCTTCTCCCATCCCCACAGCCCCCCTCCCACCTTCAAGGCTCCCTGTGTCCACCCCAATCCCACGGTCCCCCTTCCCACTCCGTGGCTCCCCCCCCCGTCTCCCCCAATCCCACAGTCCCCCTCCCCGCTCCGTGGCTCCCCAAGTCTCTTGGCCTCACAGCCCCCTCTCCCTTCCTAACTCCCTTTCCCTCCCCTCCACAGCTCATGGTTCTCCATTGCTTCCCCTGAAAATGCTGCTCTGGCTCAGAATTCTCCCTTCTCTCCCCAACCTCACATCCTAGCTCTCCCACCCCCCAGAGCCCCTTCCAGTGCCTCCCTTCTGTGGCCTTCTCCAACCACGGCAGAGGCGCGGTGCTGACACAGGGCCAAGACACGTGAGGGAGAGCCCTGTGGCTGCCCCCTCCCCGGGGTGTGGGCGGCTAATGGGAAGCACATGGCTGGGGTGACCGCAAGAGCCAGCCAGTCCTCCAGCCCCGAGTGTCTGCACCACTCCCGGGACCCACAGCATGGCGGGACCCAGTGACCGGAGGGGTGGGAGTCCCGCTCTTCTGCCCCAGCATTGCCAGGAGGGCATCGACACCCAAGCCCAGGGAGTAGCCAGCTTGGAGGTGAAGGGGAGGGAGTCCAGGGTGGACATAGCCCCTCTGCCCACACTCACCCCTCAGAAGGCCAGGTAGCTTCCAAGGATGAGTTGCATCTATATTTGCAGGTTCAATCCTGCTCTAGAAAACAGCTCTCTCCTCAAGTCCAGCAGCCACCATTACCTGAAATCTCCTCAGCAGCCCCTCCTCAGAGGACATTGAAGGGGCCAGGAGCAAAACTACTGCCCTGTACATGTGCTTCCAAGCTAGACCCAGGCTGCTCCCTGGAGGAACGAGGATGCCTGGGACCTTCAGACCGACGCCTAGGGCATTGCATCTCCTGAGACCCTTCCTGGCCTCCTGCCTCTGCATCTCTTCATGGGACCACCACACATGAACTCAGCTTTGGCACACATGTGGTCATGGATTCACTCACCCATTCGTTCATTCACTGTTGAGCTCCTATGCTGGGCACCAGACCCCCAGCCAAGTGATGGAGATACAGCAGTGCACACAGTAGCAGGGACCCTGCCCCGAGAGCTTCCTTTCAGAAAGGGGACCAGCAATCAGCAGGAGGACCCCTGGCTCCCTTCGCCGAGCTCCTGCCTATCTGAGTTTCCTCAGCTTTCACTCTTACGAAACAAAAATTTGTACCCGTGGGCCCAGACTCCATGCCTCCAGACATTCAGCGGGTCAGGGATGAAAGATCTTACACATTGAAAAAAAAAAAAAATTCGTGGGTTTGGACTTTACAACACAATAAGACAACTTCTCAAAAATGTTTGGACTTTACAACACAATAAGACAACTTCTCAAAAATGTTCCGGGGGGCGGGGGGCGGGGGAAATGGCTTTTCAGATTTTTTTTTCTCTCAGAAACATTGCAGAGTTGTTTCCGTTGCTTTTCAGTTTAGAGTGAGGTCAAGGGAGATGGGGAGGTTTTTACCAGAAAGATAAAAGGTATTTTTCCCCAGTCAGGAAAAACAACAGACAGAAGGGATCCAAAAATACTGATTTCTTCAGCCACCTCTGTGGTGAGAACATAAAATTTGTGGGACATGTTTTGTGAAGATCCTCACAGTGAAATACTCAGGGGAAAGACCCATGAACTTGTCCTCCATGACCTGTACAGGGAATGACATTGCTCATTGGAAAAATGTTTCCCTGGGGAGACCAGAATGTCCACTTCCTCTGGCTGTGTCTGCCATGGGGACTCCAGAATGCTCTGACCTCAGGTTCCTTGTGGTGGCTGTTTTCTACTGCAGGGAATGTAGGAAACACAAACCAGAACAGAAAGGGGTGGGCGGGGTCAGGAAGAGAAAGGACAGGCCTGTGTACACGTAGACTCCACAGTTATAACTCAACTCAGCCCACATTGAACGAGAGACTGTCCATGTGCCGGGCACTGGGATCCAGGGTACCAAGAACCCAGGCATAACCAGCAGGGAGCTCAATTTGAGGACAGTTTTCAGGACCATCCATAATAGAATCTGCATTCACATCCTTGAGTTTGCTTTTCAGCTTCCCCACCATAGTAGGTGCTTTAGACTCACAGGCTCCTAGAAGTCCCAGCTGGAAGGGTCTTTGCAGCTGCCCAAACCCCTCAGTTTATAGTTGAGGGAAACAACAGGCCCACAGAGGAAAAGTGACATGCCAAGATCACACAGCAAGTCCCTAGCAGAACCAAAGCCTGGAACCCAGGTCTGCTGTTCCCCTTTCTTAACACAGAGAGCTGTTTGGTGATCGGTGAGACACGGAAGGGTTGCTAGCAATCTGTCCTTGAATTTGCTGCTTCTTTGACTTCAGTTTTCCCATCATGATAAGGATAGTAATGGTACCTGTCTCAAAGAGCTATGCTGAGATTGGTGTGAGGTCATCCACACCCAGTGCTTAGAACAGCGCCTGGCACGTAACAATGAAATAGAGCACTTATTAGTATCCTTATCAGCAGCAGCAGGACTTACTGCAGGGACCTTTCATTCCTCCATTCAAGAGGTACTTAGTGAGGGCACACCTGTCTAACAGGACACAGGGCCCATCCCCAGCCCAGGGGCTCACCATCTGGTCGGGGAGACACACATCAACAGGAGACCATGGCCCTGTGGGATAAGCTGTCCAACGGGACGACCAAAGTGACGGTGGCAGGAGTGCCGAGGAGGCTTCCCAGAGGAAGGGCCGGCTAGATGTTCCCTGACGGATGAGAAGGGCTCAGGCAGGTAGAGAGTGGGTAGAGAGAATGACACGCACAAGGACCTAGACAAGAGAGAACCCGGTGAGTCCCCAGCTTGGGAAGAGGGAGAACGAGACAGTGCATTTGATGGGGGCAGGGTCGGGGGGGCGGGGGGCGGTTGGTGAACAGGCTGGATTTCCCTACAGCTGGGGAGGAGACAGGGGGCCCACCAAGGCCCTCTGAGACCGTCTACAGCCGCCCGTGCCTGGGGAATCACCTGGATCGTTGGCCTGCGTGACTTCGGGCAAGTCCCTTCCCATCTCTGGGCCTCGGTTTCCCCATCTGCAAGCAAAGCGGATGTGCGGATGTACAAATATGATCCCTCAGGCCCCCTCCCAGTGTAAGCACTGTGCCTCCTTTGAGAAGCAGCCTGCTCCCTGTGGAAGAAGTTCCTCTCCAGGAGTTTATTCTGCCAGAGCCCTGGAGAACAGGCCTTGCCTCTTCCCTCTTCTCTCTGAGCCCTGAGTTGACTCTAACCCTTGTTCTTTTTTTGGTCATAATCGAGCCCCCCACCTTCACTGCTTCCGGCTTTGTGGAACACCTTGACTTTGGGCCAGAGTTCAGGAGGCCAGCCCCAATCCTGGGTGGGGGCCAAGGTGGGAAAGGAGGGGCAGAGACCAGCTCCCCAAAGAAAAAAGCAGAAAAGGTCAGCAAAGGCTCCCAGCCCTTGGTCGCATGTCTGAGGTCCAGCAAATGTCGACTGAATTGAACTGAGTCCAGGGAGTTGATTTAGACTGAACTGCAGGAAACTGGATGTCTCCACGGCGGTCATTCCCAGCTGGAGGCGCTGGGCTGGGTGTTTGCATGGAGAGCATTGCCATCTAGTGGTCACTTCTGTCATGAGCTCTGAGCCTGCCTCCTGGCTGCCCTGGCCTGAGGGTCCTTCAGGACTCCTTTCTCTCATCACCTGCAGGTGATGGACAGCTCCATGCCCCTGATTGGAGAGCACCTGGAAGAGGACAAACAGCTGATGGCCGATCTCGTTGTCTCCAAAATGAGCCAACTCCCGATGCCAGGGGGCACAGTGCCCTCGCCCCTGAGGCCTTGGGTAAGGTCCTCGGAAGTAAGCGACACTGTGTAGCCATGAGAAACGCCTGGCTGTCTGGGAATGGGTGCCCTGATCCACAGGAGATGCTCCCAGGGAGGAACCAACTTGGGGAGAAAGGAATGGGGTGTGGGTGAGGCTGGGATTGGGGGAGAGCTTGTAGCCCTGCTCCTGATGGGGGAACTTGGGAGGCTCTGAGAGACCCTTCCTCCCTTCACCATCCTGGGGAGAAAAACCTTGTCTCAACTAGGCTTTGGGTGTCTGTAGGCAGAGATTATTAACATAAGAAACCAGTTGTCCCCTCTGTGCCCTCCATCCCGGGCCTGAGCAGGGAGCAGGGTGTGTGTGTGTGTGTGTGCGCGCACGCACGTGCCCGTGTACACACATGCCCTTTGTATACTCCCAGGGCACCAGTCAATAGAGACTATTGTGTCTTCTGTTTTCCTCATCCTCCAACCTCGATATGCTCCCTCAGAGCTCCTCCCTTCCACAGTCCTCACCACGGACTACCAGATTATTCTCCAAAGAATTTGCTAGACCCCCAGCTTTCTGGAAAAGCAAGTCTCAAAACCTGCTCCCCCTTTCCCCACAAAAACAAACCTGTGATGATAACAGATGTCAGAATGATGGTCATACTCGAGGGGGCTGCTGGCTGGGAGGGGGCACGGAGCAGGCTTCTCCACTGGAAATGTTCTGTCTTGACCTGCTTGGTGGTTACACAGGTGTATCCACGTGTGAAAACTCGTTGTGCTGTACACTTAAGAACTGTGCACATTATGTAAGTTTTACCTCAGTAGTGAACAGATGTTGATAAACCCTGCCCTCGTACGCAGGAAGTAAATGGCTGTGGTGATCACAACAGGCTTCTTTTCTCTTCTGCTCTAGACTCCTCAGACTAAACCAGCAAAACCCCCCGGGCAAGCCCAGCTTGGGCCTCCGCTCGGACAGCCTCAGCCACGGACACCCACACAAGGTAGGGCCCACGACGAGCCACGCACCGAGAGAAACCGTCCAGCAAGCATGCTGGAATGCACTGAGGGGTCCACACGTGACTTCCAGAAGGCGCTCTGGAACACTCCGTCTTAATACTTTATCCCCAGATATGTGCCCTCGCTCTGTATGCAGAATGAAAGAGACCATGACGTTTGTTACCCCCTTAAAGTCAGAAAAGGAGGAAAGGAAGACAGACAGTAAATATTAAGTACCACTGTGCTAGGGACTTTCCCATTTGTTTTCTCATTTTCAGCCTCCCAACTTGTCAACAGTGAAAACAACAGTATTTCCCTTTTACAGAGATGGGTGTTGAGGCTTCGTCCAAGGAAGCACAAGAAAATGGCAGGTTTACAAGTCTGGCCTTTCAGATCTTCTAGAAATTGTCTGTTTCCTAGATGCTAGCAGTGCCTGATTATAGATTTATGAGCCAACCAGCTAGAGTGAGAAAGAAAAACGGAACGTTGTACAGAACCTTGTCGATTGGAATTGTTCCTCAAAAAATATCCCAGCATTACTATGTAAATGCCACCATTTATTAGAGGATGGATGAACTATTGATGACAAGATGAAAAGAAATCATGGCCATAACTAACCTTCTCTCAGGCTGCCAGCTGCTCGGGTGTTCTCACGCTCAGGCCTGGGGAGAAAGTCAGCCCATGTCCTCTCCCGCAGTCAGAACTTTCCGGGCACACTCACTGCTCTAGTGCCAGCTTGGAGCCTCAGGACCGCTTCGCACCAAGAAGCCAGGCCCGGCATTTTCATGGTGGCCTTTTAAGGATCTGCTTTAAGACTCATCAGAAAGAAACATTACTATCACACTGTGGCCTTTGCAGTCACTTTTATCAAAGTAACAGATTCATTGCTTCTTGGGAAAATCGGCCTTGGGCACTAAATGGCTTCTTCTTCAAAAGGTCTTAGATAAAACACCCCATTCATCTTTCTTGTCTGTGCTTCTCTTCTTGGAAAAGCAGAAAGCATTTAAGAAGAGGGAAATTGCATGACTTACATAACTGTGTACCAAAGAACACTGGCTGCTTCTTCAGGCAGATAAACACCTATTTGAATCCACTTCCATGTCTCAGTACCCTGGCAGACTTAGGCAAGTTACATCACTTCTCGGAGCCTCAGTTTCCCCAGTGATAAAGGAGGAAATGACAGCTGCCCCGTTTAGTAATGGGAAGCTTCCCGTGAGATAACACAGGTGAAGCAGTTAGCAAGGTGTCCCGGCGTGGAGGTAGTGCTTAGTAGGTTCTAGCTTTTACTACTACTAATATACTGTTAATAACTATTTATATGACCTTTACCGTTAAAAACTCACTATTAATATTTTGTGTCTTACTAACAATTATAATATACATGTTGTCCTTAATGGTTGTTATCATAACAATCCTTATAACTAAAGCAGCCCCACTGCCCTCCTGCCCAGTGAGAATTCTATGATTATAAATGTTCAAAAACAACTTATTCATCACCCTGCCAGGCTCTGACTGTGCCTCTGCCCTACCCTGGCCCTTCTCACTCTGCCCCAGGGCTTACTTTTTCAACCACATTTGAACCGAGCACTTTTAAAACAGAGAGCTACTGTATTCTGGTTTCCTCTCCGGCCCAGAGTAGAGACACGCTCGATAAAGAGATATTTTAAGCGACATGATGCTAAACACACGTTTAGTGAGTTGAAAAACAATCAATTTAAAACCAATTAGGATAATTAAAGAAAATGCTCATTGAATTAACATTCAGATTAAAAATAACAAGGCTAATTAAAACACAGTGCTTTCATTGAGTTCCCCAAATAACAAGACCACATTATTAACTTGTTTTTTGAACTCACTACTCACTTTCAACTCAGTAAAAATGAAGGTCTCTTTTAATGAACCTCACATCTTTTAGCACCAATCCTGGGCTAAGGCAATACTTTCTACATTTAATTTTTTTTTCTGTATGTGCTCAAACAAAAAATACCAAATTTGTTGCTTTGCTGAGAAGCTGAAAACAATTAGTGTCTCTTGATGCATCCCACCTGTATAGTAGGGACTGAACGAATAGTTAATAAATGAATGAATGAGTATCCAGATTTTCCAAGATATTATATCAGTCTTGAGGAGCAGAGTGTGGAGAGGTGGGGCGGGGGGTGGGATTTAAGATAAAACTAGAAAACATGTCTTTTGGGACCTACAATGGGTTTAAAAAACAAAAAAGTAAACCAACATTTAAAAATCAGAAGCTTTTACATAAACATCTAGATTTCCAGCTTCTCCTGATAGAGCAGGAGCTCTAGAAACAGTGGGCCTGCTTGCTACGTAGCCACTGACCACTGACAGGGCAAGGACTCCTCCGTTTGCCTCAGGCCTTACTCCTTCCTCGCTAGTGTCACTTCCACAGTGACACAGTGTCAATTGCCATTTTCTTTGTTCTTGCCCCTCTTTAAAGAGATAAGTCTCTGAACCGTGTATCTCAAGTGGGAAAATTTTTTAAAGCCACGTGATTTTTCTGACACTCTCCTGCTTTATTTATTTATGTATCTGCCTGGCCCTATAGGTGTTTGAGTTTTGTGATCAGTGGGTCCTCCAATCTACTGGGACAATATAGTCATGAATCAAGCCATGTGCAATCAGTTGCTAGACTGGAGCTGCAATTCAGTCCAACCTGGAAAGTGTTGCACAAGCTCACAGAGATATTCAAATATGGAGAGATGTTTGATGTCTAGTCCAACGACCTCATTTCCAAACAAGGGCCCAGAGAGGAGAAGTGATGCACCCACAGTCACACAGCAGGTTAATGGCAAGGACCTGGGGCTCTGGTACCTGTAGGGTGTCAGGGCCACCAGACATGCAGGTCGTGCCCTCCACACAGGGCCCAGCTGAGACAGTCTGAGGGGGGAGGCCAGCTGAAATCTAGTCCTTGCCCCCTTTGCACCGGGCTCAGAGCAGCCACCACTGGGGGAAAGCACCTTTTTCTTAATTTGCACAAAGGTGCTGCCCTGTGTGGTACAGTAAAGAAAGGAAAAAAGGGAAACAAAAGAAAACAGAGCTTTGAGCCAGAGAGATCTAGGTTTGAGTCTAGGCTCTTCCCCTTACTAGAAGTGACACTTTTTAAGCAAGTCACAGTATATCTGGGACTGAGTTTCTTTGTAAAATGGGGATGATAATAATGCCTAACCCACAAGCTGCGAGGGTGCCCAGCCCAAGGCCGGGACATGATAGAGAGGACACAGTAGAGACCTGGGGAGCTCACACAAGTGGAAGCCACATTATGAAAGGGCTCAGAGTTGAGCTCCAGCCCTTTTTAAACTCTCAGTCTCCCATCCTCTCAACAAAGCATGGCGAGAATCACCGCAGTGCATCCCACCTTCCCAGGAGCCGCTGTATCCTGGGATGGAGAGCAGCAGGCAGCTAGTCTGCTTTGCCAAGATGCATTTCACAATCAGCAGTCCTGACACCTGGGTTCAAGGCTGAGGAGGGTGCACCTTGCTTGCTTGGAGCCTTGGAATTCCACTCAGAGTCATTTCTGGGAGGCTAAAATGTCCTTTCGCTTGTAGGTGAAAGCCTATATGCTCTGTGCATCAACAGGGTGAAGTCAAGCTCCTCTGTGGGCTTTCTGTGGTTACCCCTTCTAGTTATGAAACCTTAATGAGGCTGTTTCCACTTCAACCTGATGAGAAGATTGGTATCTTCCCTACCGGCCTCTCTCTAGATCAAATGATATATTGCTTTTGAAAGTTCTTAGAAAAGATTAGAGAGCTATCCAAAAGTAAGGGATAATTATTTTCATTGTTTCAAAAGTAATACATCTTCAGTGTGGAAAACATCAGTGAGCAAAAGGAAGAGAATTTAAGTCCCTCATCATCCCACCGCTTTTTTTTTTTTTTTTGTGGTACGCGGGCCTCTCACTGTTGTGGCCTCTCGCGTTGCGGAGCACAGGCTCCGGACGCGCAGGCTCAGCGGCCATGGCTCACGGGCCCAGCCGCTCTGCAGCATGTGGGATCTTCCCGGACCGGGGCACGAACCCGTGTCGCCTGCATCGGCAGGCGGACTCTCAACCACTGCGCCACCAGGGAAGCCCCCATCCCACCGCTTTTAAAATCATTGCTCAGTGCCTCATTACTCGAAGTGTGGAAAGCAGAAGCATCACCTGGGAGCTTGTTAGTAACGTATACCCCATCCGTGTTGCCATAACAAAATACCACAGACTGAGTGGCTTCATCAACAGACCTTTATTTTCTCATGGTTCTGGAGGCTGGAAGTCCAAGATCAAGGTGCCAGCAGGGTTGAAACTTCTCCCCAGGGCTTGCAGACAGCACCTTCTCACTGTGTCTTCACGTGGCCTTTCTTCTGTGTGTGCAGGTCCCTGGTCTCTCTTTCTCTTTTCATAAGGACACCAGTCCTATTGGATTAAGGCCCACCTTTATGGCATCATTCAACAATAGTTACCTCTTTTAAGGCCCTATTTCCAAAAACAGTCACACCAGGGGTTAGGACTCCACCATATGAATTTTGTGAAGGGACACAATCCAGTTCATAACACCGCTCAAGGCCTACTGTATCAGAATCTTTATTTTGACAAGATGCGTGGTGATTCATATGCCATTAAAGTTTGAGACACACTGGTTTTAATGTATAACCTTCCAGTCTTTCTTTTTTACATATCTTTATATATATACATGCCAAAATGGAATTAAACTGCACATACTGTTTTATAAGCTGCTTATCAACAACATCCCATGTCATTTAATATTATTCTGCCACGTCATACGTGATGACCATAGCATATTCCGTTATATGAATTTATCCTAATGTTCCTAGTCGGTTCCTCTACAGTTAGGCGTTTGTATTGTTTTCAGTTTTTCACTGTTACGAAAAACACTGTAGGGACTTCCCTGGCGGTCCAGTGGTTAAGACTTCGCCTTCCAAAGCAGGGGGTGCGGGTTCAATCCCTGGTCGGGGAACTAAGATCCCACATGCCTCGTGGCCAAAAAAACAAAACATAAAGCAGCAGCAATTATTGTCACAAATTCAATAAAGACTTTAAAAAAATGGGCCACATCAAAAAAATCTTAAAGAAAAAAAGAAGAAAAACACTGTAATGAACATCCCTGAAACGACACTTGTGCACAGCCATATTTACCCTAAAAAAATTTTGAATGTAATAATTTTTCTCTCCCTGTAGGGGGCCCTCGCCAAGCTCAGTCTCCTCAGCCCCCGAGATCTGGAAGCCCCTCGCAACAGAGGCTCTCCCCACAAGGCCAGCAACCCCTGAGCCCCTCATCTGGATCTCCACAGCAGCAGAGGTCACCAGGCTCTCCACAGCTATCCCGCACATCTGGAGGCAGCTCTCCAAACCAGGTCTCCAAGCCAGGCACCACCCTTACCTCACAGCCCCGGCCCCCCATGCAGGGCCACAGCACCTCCCAACAGGGTGAAGAGTCCAAGAAACCAGCAACACCCCACCCCCATCTCAAGTAAGTGCTTTGGGAATTGGGAAGGGCATAGGGTGGACTTGGGGTGTAGACAGAGCTGGGCTGGCTCAGGGTCAGGGACTCAGAGACAGAAGAAGACCCACCAAGGCCTCACCCAGACTTTAAATGGGTAGAAGGAAGCCCAGAGGATGCACCCGGGATGGCAGGCAGGACCCAGAAAGGTGAGAGGATAGATTAGGTCCCACTGTGATCCTCCATGTATACATGCATCGGTTATCTCTTGCTGCATGACAAACCACCCTGAAACTTAGTGGCTTAAGAAAATAACCATTTTCTTTGTTCATAATTTTTGGGTTTAGCAATTTGTTCTGAGTTTGGCTCAGCTGGGAGGATCTGCTGGTCTCTCCTGTAGAGTTGCCAGATAAAATATAGGATGCCCAGGTAGATTTGAATTTCAGATAAACAATGAATAGTTTTGAGCATAAGTGTGCCCTCAAATGTTACATGGGATATACTTATACTCAAAAAGTAATTGTTTTTAATCTGAATATCAAATTTAAGTGGGTGTCCTGTATTTTTACTTACTAAATCTAGCAACCCTACTCTACTGGGATCACTCATATGGCTGTAGTCATCTGGCAGCTTACCTGGGGCTGGATGGTCCAAGAGGGCCTCCTGCACATTTCTGGTTGTTGGTGTTGCCTGTCAGCTGAGCCTCTCTCTCTCCTTGGGCCTCATCCTCCAGCAGGCTGGGCTCAGCTTCCTCACGTGGTAGAATTACATTCCAAAAGGGCAAAAGTAGAAGCTTCAAGGCTTCTCGAGGTCCAGCCTTAGAAGACGCCGCATAATGTCATTTCATCCCATCACACGTGTTTGGTAAATACAAGTCACATGGTCAAGCCCCGATTAAAGAGGTGGGGAAATAGACTCTTGATAGGAGGACCTGCAGAGTCGCATTGTGAAAGACTAGGAGATGGGGACGGGAGGGAGAGTTGCCACCACTTTGTAAAAGATCCATCCCAATGCACACATACATCCTCTTTCCTGTTTCCACTCAAGCCCGTCTCTTGGTTTGAGGTCAGAAAGAGAGACCCTAAATGTGTTTTCTTTGGAAAGCCTCTCCCTTTCTTCAACTCCAAACACTAATATTAATAATCATCGTTTCACTGCTGGCATCTATTATCTACTTACTATGTACTAAGCACTTTACTTAGTTGGTTTGTTTTTTTTAAGTCCCATGGGCTTAGGAGTTAATAACAGTTATTAACCCCATTTTACAGATGAGCAAACAGAGAAAGACATTAATAATTTGCCAGAGTTTCCACTGTTAGGAAGGAGAAGAGCTAGGATTGAACACAAGACATCCAGCCCATGAGTCATGCTAACCATAATTTTTCTGAATAGGTAATACATTCACATGGTTCAAAGATCTAAAAGATATTGTTTTTATTGAAAAAAATCTCCCATCTCATTCCTATCCAATGCTTTCCTGCGCCCTGCTCCCCAGAGGTAACTATTTTTGTTAGTTCCTTGTGTGTTCCTCCAGTGTTTCCTTATGCAAATACAGAAATATACGTTCTGATTCCCTCCTGCCACTTATTTACACAATCAGCAGTATTCACTGTCCACACCGTTTTGCTCCTTGCTTTTACATTTAACAGTAAATCCTGGAGCTCCTGCACTCAGTTCATTGACATTTTCTCCTTTTCACAGCTGTATAGTATTCTACTATATAGTTATACTACAACTTATCCAACGAATCCACCCGGAATGGAAATGTGGTACGCTCTTCCAAAGAAGGTTGCAGTGAATAGCCTTGAAAACATGCTGTTTCTTATACGTGCAGGATCAGCTGTATAGAAAATACCTGAAATGGTATTATTGGATCAAAGGACAAATGCATTTTTAGTTTGATGAACTGAGCAAGTGGTCCTCCAGCAATAGGCATAGAGGCTGACGGCACAGACTCTAGAGTCAGACCACCTGGGTTCACTGTCAGCCCTGCCACTTGAAAGCTGCGTGACCTCAGAAAAGTTACCTAATCTCTCTGTGCTTAAACTTCCTCTCATGCAAAATGGGGACAATAGTACTTACACCACAGGGTTATTGTAAGGATTAAAATGAGTTTTTGCACAGTTAGTGCTTCTAGCCAGCCAGAATGCAGCTGGCTCCATACGGGTGTATCTGTGACAGCCTCTCACATGTGAAAAGACACAGCCCAGCTAATCACAGAACAGAAGAGGGCTTTGGGACTTAAGCCAGGTTTGGACACTAACCTCAATAGTCATCTAGCTAAAAACATTTAAATCTCCTGGGTTGTTGCTCTGAAGTATTATTTGGTTCAATTCAAATCAGCAGGTGTTTATCAAATGCCTACTCTGAACTTAGTCCTGGAAAGCACCCCGGGGGGAATAAGCAAGGGGAAAAGATAGTCTCTGCTTTGAAGAAGATTTTGTTTAATGTGATGACAAGACCAAGTGGGGATCTCTTCCTATGTCTTTCACCCCCACTAGACTGTGAGCCCCTTGAGGGCAGGGCCTGAATCTCATTCATCTCTCCAACCTGTCACCTAGCATTAGGCTGGCACACAGGGTCAAGTGGGTTTGTACACAGAGGCAGGAGAGTGGTCAAGCTGCGCTCTAGTCACGCCTGCCATCTGAGCAGCCTGGTTTTGTGAAAAGAACATGAGCCTTGGATGCTCCCCTGTTACTTGCTGTAAGCCCCAATTTCTGTGCCTAAAAAAGAAGGATACCAATAGCCACCTTGCAGGTTAATTGCGTGTGTGGTGTACTCAGCATCGTGTAAGGGCGGGGATGCCTTGTTTCTGGTCTCACTGTCCTTGTGGTGAGGGGGCTCACCCAGCTGGCTTCCAGGCAAGCCCCAGGACTCACTTCCTGGGGAGTCAAGCCTTGTCGCCCCCAACCCCCTTGCCTTTCTGTTTCAGCAAATCCCAGTCCCTGACTAACAGCCTCAGCACGCCTGACACCTCCCAGCGTGGGACCCCAAGTGAAGACGAGGCCAAGGCCGAGACCATCCGCAACCTGAGGAAGTCTTTCGCCAGCCTGTTCTCTGACTAACCCTGTCCAGGCCGGGAGGTGGGGTGCCCCGTTACACTCCCCCCTCTCCTGCCCCATCCTCCATCTCAGCCTTGGTTCCTGACGGGAACAGAATGGAGGGCCTGAGAATATACTTTCCAAATGCCTTTGATCCAGGAACTGAGTATCTACATGTGTTCCCACTTTCCTTTGCCATGACGTTCCAGCATTGCCCAACTGAGGGGTGGGCCTTTGAGAGCCTCCAGATTCCTCAAAACGGGCCTTAAAGACAGGCATCACGTCAACCTTCCTACCCAGATGCTTGCTTCCCTGCCTCAGATAACCAAGTGAGATGTCTGTGTGTGGCTCGTTTTGACATTTCTTGTTAGTGTTTTGCTTGCCTTTGGGAAGGGCCCCCTCTTGAGCCTTGCCCCACCTCCATCAAATGCAGACGCTGAAGTCAGACCTCAGCAATGTAGGAGGCAATAACCTTTTGACAGTGTTTTGCAAACAAAAGGAGAAAAGCACAGCCAGGGGAACCTACCACCTACCCTTGCGAGGCCCATCCAAGCTCAAGAGATGGCCCTGCGGACCAGACAGGCAAAGGCCCCATCACACCCGCCACCAGTGGATCTTGAGGACCATGGAAAGATTTCAGAGCCTGTGTGACACGTGGGGCCTTTCAGAACACAACAGAAACAGAGGGGAGGCTTTACAATGTTGCTCGTGCCCAGAGTGCTATCCTAAATTGGACAGCCAAGAGCAGACCACGGGTTCTTTTAGGAGTCATCACTAGTTCCCAGAGGGGGAATATGCCCTCCGCTTCCCAAGGAAGGAGTTAGGTTAGGGCCTCTCTACCCATTCCGTGTTACACCACCATTTGATCTCTGAATTCCCACCAGGAATGTTGTTTTCTCCTCAAGGATATACAAGGAGCCAGAGACAACGAGCAGATGGATGACACAGGATCAGAAAGTGCGATGACAGTAACTTCTAGCTCAGCGTTTTGCAGGCAGTGTACAGCAAGGTACTGGAAGGTTACTCAGTTATAAAAGGGTTCACCGGTCAAACGTGTTTAGGAAACACTGTTTTTTGTTTGTTCCTTTTCTGAGATTGATAGTACATATCAAAGGCTCTTGGAATTCCTGCAGTAAAGAAATTAGCTTTAACTTTGTTTAACCCACACTTATTTGACTAAACAAGTTAACTGCAGAGCTGGAAAAGGTAACCCTGACTCCCTTCCCAATGCTTTCTCCTACATCAGACTCCTCTCATGATTAGATGGGGTGCAGGGGTGTCCCAAATCTCCAAGCACCTGGTGCTAGAAACATTGTAGGTGCCAGACCAGCCTCCTGGCTCCAAAGAGCCGAGGATAATCCAACATAGCCATGCTATCCCCTTACAGCCCACTTTGCAACTTTAGACACGTCTTCCCCTCACTGTTCATGGGGAAGGGGGAGAGGGAGGTAAGAATGAAAGTGTCCTTGGCCTGGAGCTGCATTCTGAATAAAAGAGTGCGGAACACTGTCGGGCAGGATGTAACACCACAAAGCCACGTGTTTTAGGAGATTGAGAACACAGGAAATATGTGAGGCGATCGTCACTCTTCTACACTGGAAATTAAGACTGGAAGAAGAAATCAAACCATCTCACCCAATTCTCACTTAGTAATAAAACACAGCCCAAAATACACAACAAAGTGGTGATAGGCTAGACAAAGTTTCTCAAAGCATGGGACATGGCCATGTGCATAGCCAGCTTCATTTCAGACCAAAGGATTCATAATTTCTGGTCATAAGGCCCAGAACCTGTATCTTCGTCAATCTCCCTAAGTATTTTGAATGCACACTGAAGTTAGACCAGCAGCCCTGCCCTGAGCTGTGTGGGAAAGCTGCTGTGTGAGAAACAGTACTGGTGTGGAAGCATCACAGCCAGGGCCCACTCCTTTGGTGACCAAAACTACTGGCTCCACAAACAATGATTACATGGCTTAAATCTTCCCACTTTCCCATATTCTGTCCCTTGTCCCTAAAAACATCCCAACATTCAAACCGTATTTCCCAGATATTCCAGTAGAATATCAAACTTATTTCTCAGGCCAGGCATCCTTGTTTTTATGGCCATGCACAGAAGATTCCATGACATGAGACAAGTTTATAACCAACACATTGAAATAAATTTTCCCATCAGTCTGTGTATGAGTATAGAGACCAAGAATGGTCCTTTGGAGACCGTTGAGCCCCAAAATGGACTGTTTTCTCACCTAGGCTAGCACATGTTCCCTCCAAACATTTAACCTTTAATAATTGTGATATTTTTTAATGGGAAAGAACAAAATGAAAGAGGGAAGGGAGTCACTCTGTAGAGAGTCTGAAAGGTTGTGTTTGTTATTTTTTGCGTTGTTTCACAACCTTGGCCCAAAGAAAGACTAGCATTTTCCGTCCAGGCTGACTTGGTGAGGCTGAAACATGACAAAGATCCATTTGGTTTGTGCTGACATGTAGCACGATGAATAGAGAATTTCAGATGCAGCCTCAATGGACACCTTCACCAGCCGGAGAAAATATCTTCTTCCAGATCTTCCTCCTAACGGCATGATAAAAGGGTACTGTCATCTAATTGTCAAATCAGCTTTCGAGGGATACTGGAATCTACGTATCCTTTCTCTTGCATTAATCCTCTGTGTCCTCTTCATCATTACCACACTGCCCCCCCCGTTCAGTCCCTGCTGATGGGGCAGTTAGTTCTACCATTCCAGAATTTCAGGGGTTATAGGCCTTCATTCCCATGGTAACAAATACAGCAGCAAATCCCATGAGCCTGAACTTGAACTACCTTCTGGAAGTTCTCATCTGAATTTGCAGTGGAAGGAGCTCGAGGGGAAAGCAAGCTGGTGCCGGCATCTCGTGAACGAGCTATGTGGGCACAGCACAGCGCACGCCTTGTTCGGCACACAGTTGGTGTGCAGGATGTGTGTTAGGTTGGCCCTCCTAGAAAACTATGAAATTAACAAAATGTAAACAAAATGTTAAGAGAGAAGAAAAAGGCTGTTTTTCTAAGAGTATCAATGTGAGGAAATCACTTGCCCAGGAAGAGAATCAAACCAACAGAGATTGATAAGCTGAAGAGAATCTGTGGCAGTTTTTTTTTTTTTTTTCCTTCCGGTACGCGGGCTTCTCACAGCTGTGGCCTCTCCCGTTGCGGAGCACAGGCTCCGGATGCGCAGGCTCAGCGGCCATGGCTCACGGGCCCAGCCGCTCCGCGGCATGTGGGATCCTCCCGGACTGGGGCACGAACCCATGTCCCCAGCATCGGCAGGCAGACTCTCAACCACTGCGCCACCAGGGAAGCCCTGTGGCCGTTTTTTAACCTACGGGAGCAAGCAGAGCAGAAGGCTGAGACCTCCCCTGTGGTGAGTGTGGCCCACACAGGTGAGTTGACTGCAGGGCCACCGAGGCTGGGAGCTGAAGGGGCCAGGTGCCATTGTCAGCATCAGTCAGGAGGTGCAGCGAGCAGACAAGGACAATACAAAGGCTTGTCCAGCTAAGGCCCAGGGGTCCCATGCAGACCACACAGCACACAGCAGACCACAGCAGAGCCCAGCTCGTGCCATCCTGCGGGCACACAGTGTTCTTGCAGAGCCCTGCCCCTCCCAGTGCCTCATTCAACTTCATAGAACAAGTTGGTGGCTCATTTGGTTTTGTGTGTTTAGAATCTGTGAAAGGATGCAAGTTAGAGTCCCAGTGTAAGCAAGTTAAGTCAGCCTCGCAGATACAAGCAGTAACTTAATTATGCTGGAGGAATAGCTCAGAGCCTAAGAGCACTTGCACATGCATTGCATGGTTTTCTTTACCCAAGAGAACAAGCAGGCTGGTTGCTAACTATCCCCCCTAAGTGTCAAAAGCTGTCCTCCACTCCAGAGCAGTCATGGATTAAATTCCATTTCAGTCTAATATTTAGACTCTAATAGAAGGTGGCACTTTTGGTTTGGTTGGAGACAAATTGCAAGGTTGGGTGACAAGTCAAACCAGTCCATTAACCAAACACAATGCATAAAGGGCACAGAGGCTCCCTTGTGTTTCTACAGACAAAATATGCAGCCCCAAGAGATGAGACTTTTAGATTGTGTTCATAACCCTCGCAACTGGCAGGCCAAGAGGAAAAGATGAAACATTTTTTGAAATTTTAGTGTATTATTTCTTTAAGGTAAAACCAATGTAAAACTAAACATTCTTCTTACAATTTGTGTGTGTGTGTGTGTGTGTGTGTGTGTGAATGAGAGAGAGAGAGAGAGAATTCTTTAACATCCTAAATACGTTTCATTATTTCTATTCTGCTTGGTCCTCCTGCTTTAATTCAAATTTCCAAACTCTCCATATTTTAAGTATCTGCTCTGTGGTCTTTTGTTGAGTTTAGAGCAGAAGCAAGTTAACATCTCCTCGCCTCTCAATTAACATTTTACCTGTTTTGCTATGGGATAGCAGAAACTTAAGTGCTATAACCTACTGGGGAATCCCAAGAGAGCCATTAAGTTAGTTAAGATGAAACTTTATGTCACATGACCTAACTAGTACTTCCCGTATATCTGATCTTCTGCACATCTTCTACAGTCAACTGGAGGCTATCCAAAGGAGTATTAACCACGCTCACAGCACAGTGGGGAACTGGGACCTGCCTGGCTCCTCCCTGAGGCTCTGTAATTTGGCAGCTACTGCCCAGGGTAGGAGAAAGACAAGCCTTGGCTCAGGGCCCCAAGTATAGGGAGCAGAGGGAGGGTGGAGGAATTAAAGAGATATTAAGCTAAACAGTGATCTCAGGAATTGGAGAGAGGCAAGCAAGAGTGAGAGAGGACAGACTTCCACTGTTCGTACGTAGGGAATCACAAAATCTTACATTGTTAAGAGAGGATACCTCCCATGATTTGATTTCCAGCTATGCCAAACCAGAGCCCTCATTTATAAATGGCCGGGGTTGGGGGGCGGGGGGGCGGGGAGAAAGTCTACGAGCCAGTGATGTGGAGTGCATCTTACACAGCATTCTACACCAGCCGTCCCCAACCATTTTAGCGCCAGGGACCGGTTTCATGGAAGACAATTTTTCCACGGACCAGGGGAGAGGGGGGATGGTTTCAGGATGATTCAAGCCATTACATTTATTGTGCACTTTATTATTATTACATTGTAATGTATAATGAAATAATTATACAACCCACCATAATGCAGAATCAGTGGGAGCCCTGAGCATGTTTTCACTTGCCACTCACTGATAGGGTTTTGATAGGAGCCTGCAAGCAATTGATTTCTTACGGTCTCTGTGCAGTCCAACCTCTCTGCTAATGATAATCTGTGTTTGCAGCCACTCCCCAGCGCTAGCATTTCCGCCTCAGCTCCACCTCAGATCATCAGGCATTAGATTCTCATAAGGAGTGGGCAACCTAGGTCCCTCACATGCGCTGTTCACGGTAGGGTTCACACTCCTATGAGAATCGAGTGCTGCCGCTGGTCTGACAAGGTGGAGCTCAGGCGGTAATGCAAGCGACGGGGAGCGGCTGTAAATACAGATGAAGCTTCGCTCGCTCGCCTGCCGCTCACCTCCTGCTGTGCAGCCTGGTTCCTAACAGGCCACAGACTGGTACCGGTCCATGGCCCAGGGGTTGGGGACCCCTGCTCTACACTGTCTTCTATCACAATACATCAAAGTTGTGTCAGAAAGTTACGCAGTGAACAGGCTATGACCAAACCATGACTTCATTCTCATCATACACCAGCAACACATAAAGCTCAACAGTCTCAGTCTAATGAAAAGAATGTAGATTTTACAAGCTTCTGACTATAAAGCTAGTCAAGAAGGAAAGCTTCGATGGTGGTTTAAAGAATTCAGAATAAACTATTGAGAGGACCACAAATTTAGGTGTGTGACACACCACTGGTATCCTAAACTGAGAGATTTGTCACGTAGGATATAAGTCCGAGGTGAGGTCAGAAAGTAGCACCTGTGTCTGCAGGACACCAACACCATTCACGAACCTCTCAAGGACCACTCGAAAATGAATGCATTTTGAAAACTACTGTTTTATAGTATATGGTGCTTCTGGTCATCTCTATGTCCTTCCATCCCCACTACACACACACACCCCACATACAGCGCAACCTAACATTATAAGGCCACAGAAAGGTGTACTAGAGAACCAGGATGTTTTTATCCATCGAAGTTTCAGGGTGACTCTTTCAACCCAGACCCAATTAAAGCCATATGGCCTCTGGTGGACACTTTTTTAAAGGCTGTCCTATAGCTCAGATATTACAAAATACCATAGGAAAAACGAATGTCAACAGCCCTAATCCTTTACCTATACATTATGCTACTAAAGGTGACATGGCCTCTGGAAAATCTTATTGAATTTTCTTCACTGTGATGGGAAAAAAAGACAATACATACGTATAGCAAAGAAAAAAAATTTGTGTACGAATTCATGTGTAGGACTCTAAAACATTCTTGCAGCACATAGCATTCCAAGCCATTTCCTTATATGCAAAACAGATTTTTTTAAAAAGCAGGAAGATATTGGCAGTATTCCTATTTTCTGCAGATACTAACAGTGTTTTATTCCTGTGTTGTGATTCAGATTTTAATGTCACTATAGCATGTTTCCAGTAGTTGTTTATGTGCTAAGACATTTGTGTTTGGCCTTTTTCTTGTAAGAAAAATAAAACTTGAATTCTGTGTATTTTAAGTCTTAAAAGCAAAATGTTCTTCAAATAATAAGAGGATTTCTTTGCAGAACAACTACCTGAGCAGCACTCAAAGCAGTGTAAGTTTGTTGTTAAAATGTCATCTACTTAGATTACAAATTAGGCTCCAAGTACTCAAAACACAAGGAAAAAGAAACTATAACTCCACTCCAGAAGAAGCCAGAAACAAGAGTCCTTAACAACCCAATGGTGGCCAAACAGTGCTGCTTCAGAGCCCAGATGTTTCAGCACAGAGCCTGAGGAACAACTGCAGAGAGAGGGAGGAGGTGGACTGAGCTAGGTGTCCAAAGCCCTCACTCCATGTCCAGTTCAACCAAACTAGCTCTGCTTGTATTCATTCCACAAATCAGGCTTCTGTGAACGATTTCAGGTGAAGAAAAGAGTGCCACTACAAAAAAAAAAAATAATCTCCTACAACAATCTGATGACACTGAACAAGTTCTCTGATCATTTTGAAATGTCCAAGTAATGCTGTAAAGCTGTTCTGAATATTTATTACATATCTTTCGGTAATAAAAGTCAAGACTGCCGTGTAATTCACATTTTTTTTTTATTACTCTGGTGTAGAACATTATCAATGTCTAACCTTCATTCTAGAGGGTAATTCAGAGAGGGGATGTCAGGAACCAACTATTCCCAAGGCCAACCCTGTCATGCAGTAACCTTTGGGCTATACCACCCCTGGAGCTTTAAATATAGCTACCAAAAGACTTCTGTGACTGCATTTCTCACCACCACAATCAGAAAACACTAGAGAGAGCACCCCAACAAGATGACGTCTGTAGTTTTTAAAAAACAAAACAAAACCAAAACAAGCTCCAGCATGAGGTGATGAATCAGTCACATGAACGGTAGCCGGCTGTCAGCTGGCCGACCCCTGCTAGGTCTTAAGGGAAATGTGTCATTGAGGCCACCCCGCCCTGGCAAGATGGGGTTAGGTCCTGGAAGGGGGCCGATTGGGTCAAAACGCGGTCTGAGTGGAGGGAACAGTCTGGGTGTCTCCCCAGGCCCAGGGATGAGTGAATTGATTGGATCCCCAACATAAGGAAGGGTTAGTCTTTCATCATATTCACCACCAATAATTCCTGGAGGAAGGAGTGAACTGGGAGGAAAAGGCCTGGGGTGCAAGGGGTTGGGGTAGAATGGAATGGGGTGGGGTGATGATGGCAGGAACATCACATGCCGCCCTCTCTGAGCTTCTTTTCTTTGTTTGTGCCTCTTCTTGTACAGCTATAGCAAAACAAGAACAAGATATGGTAAAAGTCAGTTGGATGTTTTCCCAAAGTTGGTTTGCTTTCATTGTATAGATCTATATATACTTTTCTTTTCCCATACTATCAAGGCAGGCAAAAAAAAAAAAAAAAACAGTGCACAGAAGAGAACTTTTACCAGTTCCTATCTGCATGAATAAGGTAGCAGATATGAACACAATGCCAAATGAACTCTATTCTTTAACCACACTGCAACTGAGCAATTGTGCCAATCTGGAGTAACAATACATCCAAAGGAGGGATAACTGAGTGACATGTACTCTCAAGACTGCAATCTAGAGCTCTCAAGCTGGTATGCAATTTTTTTGAAAGTGGAAAATTTTAATATTTGTTGAAAATGTCATGCCACACAATATAAAAAGTTAAGGTACTGGCAGGGAAGGGGGTGGGGGGCCAGCACTTATGTTCCATTTCTCACCTAACTTATGTCCCTAATGGACCTCAATTTAAATAACAAAAAAGATGCTATTTTAGAGGATGGAACATATTCCTAAAGAACAGTACTATGTATTTTGTACGTATTTGAGGACTTTCATTGAATTTTATTCTCTAGTCCTTCATCCCAAGTTTCTGAGTCCTATCAATGTCTTTTTACAGTGGTATCAGCAAATAAAACAATATAACTTATTCTCTTCATAATTTACTATTCTAGCTAGCTGAACGGCTGAAGATTACTCCAGCACAAAAACAACTCAATTTTTTTAACAGAAGAAGGAAGAATATATTAAGTAAAGGTGAAAACAGTCATTGTGTTAAAGATTCTTTTTCCTGTGTAATTACAAGACACTAAGGACCGAGTCTAAGGTAGAAGTTGAAAACATTTTCATTTACTAAAAATTAGCAATAAATGTAATTAAAACATTGCATTGTATCATAAAAAAAGTGGAAAATATGCCCTTAATGTATTCACGAGTTATTTCTGTGCTATGAACATTAGCCTTGGTATTTAAAAATACCTACTTCTTTCCAATCTGTGTCTCGACCTCTGACAGTACCATCTACAAAGAAACAACAAAAAACAAAGATTTAAAAACGTTTCATTCATCCAACATTAAACCTGTCTTACTTCAATTTTCTATCCTGAAATAGTCTACTTGATCTAATGGACTGTTTGTACTGCAGAGAACACAGAAATGAATGGGGAGAGTTTTCAGGACACAGGCAAAAGTATATGAAGCTTAGAATCTCTTTACAATAAGCCCATGTTATGATTATTTCTTACTCTTAAAAAAAAAGCCCACAACTTAAAATTTCTGGCAAGCTGAGTAATTAAGACCTCAGTAACAACCCTTTTCTTGTTAACATGTTATCATGGAAATCACCTCGAAAATCCCGCAGATATAAACACCTCCACAGAAGTTGGTCATTCGAAGCAATATAGAGGTCACGACAAACTGCAGACAAAGACAGGACAGAACGAACATCCAAAAGCCGGAAGATCCGCAGTTTCAGCTCCAATGGGAGGACTACCAACCCAAATACATCTGGTAGGTTCAGTGCTAAAAGGAAAAAGAGAATAGGTATCACTGAGTAAAGAACATCCAGTTTCCCCATATATTCAACCAAAGTTGCCAACTTTCTAAAGAGATGATAAATTAGATGGTATCCTCAATTATCCAAGCATAAGTTATCTGTAACAAACTTTTGTCCCCAGGTTAACTCTATATAACTACTACTAACTCCAAGCCCCTTATTCTCTTTATGTTTTAGTAGAGAAACAAATTACTTTTTAATACAGATCAAATAAATAACTATGACAATTTCTAAATACTAGCCAATGGCCTCCTTTGTTTCAAGCGATATTCAGTACAACAAAAAATTCTCTATTCAACTATAGAAAATGGATAATTAATTGGCTTGTGCAATTGGTTTCCAATGCTGCTACTTATTAGCTGTGTGCCTTTGGACAAGTTATTTAAACTCTAACTCAGTTTTCTCATCTGTAAAATGGGTTAGTAATATTACCTACCTCACTGAGTTGAGAATTAAATGTGTAAATACATACAGAGTGCTCAGAACAATGTTTGGCACATAATTAGCACTCGAGTTTTAGATTACTATTATTTGATATCTAGCTGAAAAAGAAGGGAGGTAGACAAATTTAAAAGCAAAACCAAGAAAGGAAAAGAATAATATATTCCGAAGTCAAATGAAAATTATTTTTTGATTATTAGCTCCCTTGAATATATGGGATACCATTCTCCACTAGCAAAGATAATCAAAGTCCAGTAAGGGGTTTTAAAATTCACATTATTCTTTTCCCTCACCACCAGCCAAAGAAGAAAACTATGATTATAATAGCCTAGGCACCATGCAACTTGAGACCTAAAATATCATTTTTCTACATACAAATAGCAGACAAAAGCCACATATCTATCTGTATAAACCTGAAATTATTTACCAGCCAAAAGAATGTGGTAGATTATGATTCTACCCTATCATTTTCTACCCTATAGGTATACTTCCCCGTCCCACAGTCACCAGGTTTGGCCATTTTTACTTGTTTTGTCCAGTGAAATGTGAGTGCAAGTGGCATATCATTTCTGAACAAAAGCTTTAAAAACCAACACATGGTTAGGCCACTGGTCCTCTCTTCCCTGTGCCACAAGAAGAGCAAGTCCTGGATGAGGACTACTCACCACTCCTCGGCTAAAGCTAAGCCCCACACAGCATGTATGCAAGTGAGACATAAATGTTCACTTAAGATTTTAAAATATTTTTTACTACAACACAAAGAGAAAGCTGATTAATACAAGAATTTTGAGTGAATTATAAACCTCACTGAATTAGCTTCACCATCTACAAAATGAGAGTAAAATCTACTTCAAAGTTGTTAGCATTAAATAAGAATGCATGTGAAATATCCAAAGTACCTAGCACAGAGTCCCAATAAATAGTTTAAAAAAAAAAAAGTAGACCAAATTTACAGGCTATATGTTATTCATATATGTATTTACTGAACACCTATTATAGGCCTGACCGTGTGCTAGGCGATGAGAATACAAAAGTGAAAAAGACATATTCCCTGCTTTCAAGGTATTCATAACCTTAGGTGGAGAGAAATAATGTCAAAAATTATTATGATACACTGGATAAAGGGCTATATTAAAGATATGTATAAAATGCAGTGGAGATACAAAGAGGGTGTGAAGAGCAATTAAGGAATTAACATTTAAGCTGAGTCTTAAAAGAGCAGAATTTCCACTAGGATGAGAAAAGAGGGAAGAAAAGAGGGAAGGTTTATGTCACCCTTAAACATATGTGAACTTACTATTCTTTCCAGCCATTCAACCTGTGATGATTTACCATTTCTCACCTTGTCGGGTAAAAGCCAGAAGAGGATACACCAGCTGGTCCTTGAAGAGGCGAGAGAGCTTCTGAAGATCTTTGTATATCTTGGCTACATTTTCCCCTAGAATATTTTTTAAATGAAAAATCAAAACACACAATCAAGCGGAAAAACTTGAAATGGTGTTCTCTACTTCTGCCAAACCAAATCAAAGTGGTAAGTTAGTTTTCACAATTCCTACATAAACAGAAATGAACCAAAGTCTCTGGTCGAAGAGGAAGTAATACAATGTGTAACTCTGAGAGCTGAACCATCTTTAAACAAATTTTTCCTTACTATAAAAGTAATTAGGAACTTACAAATAAAAGGGTAAATAACAGTACCTAGGTACTATACTATAAGCCACAGTAAAAAGTGATTAAAATGACTTGTCAAATGAGCAGCATATTCCTACCCAACATAAAAATTACATATTGAAAGTATTCAATTAATATAATCTGAAAACTTGTAATCTAACAGTATTAACTTTCTTCCTTTTACATTTCCTTTTTCCTTATTTAACAGAAATCAGATCATCTGAGCTATATTTCTATAAAAATTGTTCTTAAAAAACAGGTCTCAGGAGTCACATCTATTCCAATCCTAAATTCTACCATTTATTAGCTCTGTGACCTTGAAGTAATTTAACCTCCTCTAGACCTGTTTCCTGATCTAGAAAATGGGCATAACAACCTCTACTGCTGTAGAATGTAGAGTATTTCTACTCCCCACAGCAAGTTCCTCCATAGTATAGAGATGAATATAAAGTGTTATACCCAAGGAATTTCAAGTTTTTCTGGTCTTAATGGTAAGACCATCTTTACAGATTTATCAGTCTAGTTCATGCGTTCTCAACAGAAACAATATTGCCCCCAACCAGGCAAAAATCCCAGCTATTACATTGGTCTGTGACCCTCCAAAGGGCCACAGTATACAAATAAGTATACAGTATATCTATGAAATTAAAATTTCATGAGGGAGAATGATTTGGGGGGGGAAATGTGTACAAACTCTCCTTAGGGGATAATGAAAAAATGGTTGAGAAACACTGGCCTAGTATGACATTAAATGTTCAGAGACCATTATAAATACGTATTCTGATGTCTCCTTTTCTTATCAGCTTTAGTTTATGTAAGTTAGTCTCTCAGGGCCTGATCTCCCCTGGGAACTAACAAGAATAAGTCTCAAGACCTTCAAAGCAAAGATCTAGATCTAGGTAGCTTCCCTTAAAAGACACTGCTGTAAGTCCCATCTCCCTGCTATACCACACCATTCCCCATGTGGATTTTGAAACCCACCTAAATTTACTATGAGGATAAAATGAAAAATACATCTGTAAAGGCCCATGTCCAGCAAAAGACAAGTACTAAAAGATGTTAATTCCCCTTCCACCTCATCTCTTCTCCTTCAACTACTTACCTGCCTCTCACACTTTGGGTTTAACTGAAAGAAAAAAGAAAACTCCTCTTCTTTGCATCTATTAATTTTTATAGAACATAAGCAAAACCATGCCTAGAATGCAAACTTTTTGGTAAAGTTCCAATCTGTATCAAATAGCAACCAAATTTATAGAAGTTTAAGCAAACATTTTGAGTGCAGTTTTTCCTTCGATAATCTTTGATAATGAAGTTGCAGTGTATGGTTTCCACAAAACACAGATCCTCTCCATACTGGTTAAATACAATGCTAGAAAAATCCACAAAGAGTAATTTTGAAATTATGAAGCATCAGGACTTCCCTGGCACAATGGTTAAGAATCCACCTGCCAATGCAAGGGACCTGTGTTCGAGCCCTGGTCTGGGAAGATCCCACGTCACAGAGCAACTAAGCCCATGCGCCACAACTACTGAGCCTGCGTGCCACAACTACTGAAGCCTGCGCGCCTAGGCCCGTGCTCTACAACAAGAGAAGCCACCGCAATGAGAAGCCTGTGCACCACAATGAAGAGTAGCCCCCGCTCACCACAACTAGAGAAAGCCCCTGCACAGCAACAAAGACCCAATGCAGCCAAAAATAAAATAAATAAATTTATTTTTTTTAAAAAGGAAAGAAATTATGAAGCATCAATGGTGTGTGATGTATAAATATAATTCAGTATCCAAGACCCTAAGAGAAACAGGAAAGAAACCGAAACTCTACAACATTGTCTTAAATTTGCTTTAATCTCATCCAGAAACTGTTAAGTCTTTTGAACATTACCTTTCTGTTTTTTTAAAGCAAACCTCTGAAAGCTTCATCCCAGAAGTTCAATCATGGTTATATTACCTGATTCCTCTTTGCAAATAAAAGATTCTGGCAGCAGCTGCAGTCTTTTCACACTTCTAATCTCATTGTTGATTTTTAGTGTAGCTGTAAATAAGCAAAAGAAAGATGATGAAAAAGTTTTGCCATTTCATCAACTGCCTTCACTTTTTAGTATCGACTTGCATTCCCTTGCCCCCATATATAGGAAAAACACATTATACAAACAAACTGCCCTATTCTTATTTCCTTCCCTCACAGCAAAGTCCAAAGTGCAAACCTGCATCACATTAAGTAAAATCACTCTAAAACACCACTTTTAAAAACTACAGTAAGCACCTTTATATGAAACCCACTAAGTCTTCCCAACAGCAGCTTATTAATAATTGAAAGATATGCAACAAGGTTAATAGGAGACAGTTAAACACAATACAATCATTATTTCTAATAAGGTCACTAAAAACTCCATTTACTTTTTATTTAACCCTTGGCAGTGAGTCTTCTCTTATTTATTAAAAGAATCCTGCTAGTTTTCACAGTATCATCTCTCTCTAAACTCAGAGGATCAATATTCTTGACATCACCAGAGGGTTCATTTTTAATCCTATATGCAAAGGCGCACTTCGTTTCATTCCATGAAAGAGCCAGTGATGTGCTCGTGCACATGTGCACTGAGCAGGATGTCTCGGGTGAAGCAAAGATTTAAGGACATGCTGCTCCTTTTCAAAGAACCAGGCCTGGAATGGTTCTGGAATGGCTGTCTGCCACTTACATCCACAAGTAGATGATTTGCCAAGAATTATTAAAGGAACAAACCATCAGAAACTAAGACATTTAGTAGCTATTCTCTATGTTAAGTATCTTAAGACTAGTAAATAAAGGTTAATGTACACGTGTCGTTAAAGTGATTTATAAGAAATTGAGGCAAAAATTACAACCTCACATTTACTATTTGATAGCTGCAACCTTGCAAGTTATGATGTGATGTAGCAGTATGATTAGACACTGTTGGCCCTCTTTGTATAAGAATGCCCAGCCAAAAGTTACATTTGCTGACTGTGATGAACTGTTGAAGAGACACTGCTAGGTCCTAGTGCCATCAGTCACGTCCTACAAATGTGAAATGCCACTAAAGCTGTTAAAGCTGAAAATTTGAGACTTTTAAATAACATTTCAAAGAATCTAGTGATTAAAAAGAAATAGAAAGAATTACATAAAGGGAACCTAAAACTATCTTTTATTTCAAAGATCACAGTGTAAGTCAGTGGCTTTCAAATAGATTTTAGCAGAAAAAGCTTTTCCCAACAAAATCTTACAAGGGACCTCACTAAATGAAACAGGCATACATGTTGCTGCTCAAGGGTCAAGTAGCGACAGTGACTCTACCAAGCCACCTCCTTGCTCCCATCTCAGCAGAAACTAGCAGCTGCAGAACATACTGAAAACCACTGAGCTAAGACATATCAAGGCAACTGTCTCTGCTGTACAAAAGATGAGCTGTAATGAAAAATAAAAAATGCAAAAGGGTAAAACCTCAAAAATCAAACCAGAACAAAAACAAAAGAGTCTAGTCACTCAAATGGATCTCCAGGATGTGTGATTATGAGACTATTCCATAGACCCCTGGTAGCTGGTATAGATCTCTGGATGGCATCTGAGCTAAAATGAAATACAAAAATAGAACGTATTGCTATCCAGTGAAATTTCTTAGTATGAAAGAGGAGAACTAGAAAAAGAAACTCTATTCAGAGTGACTTACTTGAGGGTGGGTAGTAGGGGGATAAAACACATACTGAGGCCTCAGAACCCTTAGTGGTACTTCTATGCATTCAGAGATGCCAAACTAGATAAAAAATGACCCCAGCTCAACCTCACCTTTCACCATCTCTCAGTTCAAGACCTTGGTTAGTAAAACAAAAATTAAAAAGCCATCCACAGGCATAAAGAAAACGTATTCTTTAAAGAGTTCATATGTAATAGACTCATTTTACTCCTAGTATCACAACTCCCCCTGGAGCAAAAAAATTACACAGTTAAGACAGCATAAGAGTATAGCTGCCTCTAGAGTGAAGGCTGCTAGCATAAACATCAGCCCTGTATTCTATAACCTTTCAGACCCATGTTATCAGTGGGCTCAGGATTAAACAAAGTTAAGACTCCTAACTGCATCATGATAGCCCATCACTGAAGTGGCTATAAAATTTCTGGAGAGAAACATGTAAAGATTCACAAACTAACGAGCATGACTATGCCATCCAATTACCATTTATGACGATGAGGTTTCCCAAAGGCACACAGGTGAGAGCAGCAGAGCCACCCTCGCAGAGAGGATGCGTGTACTGTAGCTTATACACGCCCCCTGACCTCCAGTTCTCCGGCATGGACACAGCTTTGGCTTCAGTTCCCTGGGGAGTGAAATGAAAGGGAAACAAATAATGAAGAACCGTACTACTCTCAAAAAGATTAAAAACCCAAGAGGCCCCTAACTTGTCTACAAATAAGCATTCCATACAGTCCCTTTAGTAAAATTTATCAAATCATTAATATTTCTATTAATATTTAAAACTTGGGTAGAAAAAAAGGTACAATATATTATCTGCCATCAAAACTTTTGTTCAAATAAATAAAATGATATCAGAGATAGAGACTGATTTCTCACTTCAAAGTCTCACTTCTCTGCCTAGCAAAGCCATATCATTATGCAAGATCCCAGTTCAAATGCCACTTCCTTTGTGAAGCCTTTTTCAAAACAAATCCTTTTTGTCATTCCCACTCTCTCACCCTCTCACATTCTGTTCATATTTCTATTGTTACATACTTCTATTATGTTATTAATTGTATTATAATATGTTATAATTTCCTTTTTGTTTCTCTCCCCCACTTACAGACTCCTTGAGGATAAGGACTGTCCCAGTATCTTTATATTCTAATTCCTGGCATGACATGGTGCACGTGTTCAATGATCACTGAATTCGTCTATATACTTGTTACTCATAACATGGCCCCCAGACCAGCAGCATTGCTATCATGTAGAGTATGCTCACATAATATCTCAGACACCACCCTAGATTTATTAAATCAGAATCTGCATTTAATAAGATCCCTAGGTATTCTTAAGCACATTAAATTTGAAAAACTTCTAAATGTTCTCCTCTGTGAACCTCTGGCATCCTATATATGTATGCATTTCTCCTACAATTTAGCCAATACAGTATAACGGTCTGTATACTTGTCTCTCTCTCCTACTCTTGGACTGTAAGGAACCTGAAAGCAGAGACAAGGCACTGCACCTGACACTGGCAGACATTTATCAAATGGATAAGGAATGAATGAATGAAGGTAAGCAACTACAGCGTAAGAACAATATCCCTCTTCCTAACTGAATCTTACTAAGTCAGTGGCAATTCACAGAACCACTAACATTAAAAAATAACCTGGTGAGCCATCTATCTAGTCATGCCCAATCCACACGCACTGACAACATTTTACCTACATACGATCACATATAAACTTTTGGGTTTTTTTAAACTATAGTTGCCATCAATTCTATAATACTAACTAAAAGCTGACAAGGAAATAAAGGAGAAAAAAAGAAGGAAAAGAGGGAAGAGAACATTTACTGACTGCCTACTGTATGCTCATCGCTGTGTTCGACACTTCACATCAATACCCAAACCCATTTAATAAGGAAATCTAGAGCACCACCCCTCTTCTAATGGGAAACGTTTGCACTCTGTAGTCTTACCTGAGGTATGTAACCCGACTCCAACATGAGAAGATGTATGGATACTATCAGGGCATCACTGGGGTTAGAACAGTCAGCTGACTGATACAGGGTCTCTAATGAATGTGGCACTTGCCCTTCCACCGATTCACTGCAGAGCATTGGTTCTGAGGGAAAGAAACCTGTGCCCTCTTCCGCATCCACGACATCTGGACTTGACTCAGCTTCAAAACTGTGACTAGGCTCTGACTGAAAAGGATAACAAAAACAACGAATTCTTTAAATAGACTTTCATTTTTTCACAGTAAATTTTGTATTCAAAGTGAACTGAGATTAGCGCTCAGAGGTTCAGAAATGGTACACATTTTCAGCAAGCCCTCCTCAACAAATGAGCCTGCAATCTGCTCCTCCATCCTGAATTCCTTATCTCCATTAATTCTGGCTGATATGCCAAAAACCTGGAAATCATCCTAGACTTCCCCCTCGACTTATTAAGCGCCACCCCCAATATGATTAGCTGTCAAAGGTCTACTGACTCCATCTCCTGAATATCTCCGAAATCTGCCCCTTCCTACTCCAGTGGTACTTCAGACTCATTTATCTCCTAACCTCCAGCAACTGCCTCCCCAAGTATACCTTCACTCCTCTTTCTTGTCTTCCAATACATTCCACCCACTGCTGCCAGAGGCTTTTGACAATTGAGAATCCAATTATGTCCCATGTCCCTGCTTAAACTTGCCAGTACTTCCCCTATGCAGACAGCAGCACTGCCCTAAATTGTGCCTTGGAATGTGACCCTAAGTGTTCTTAGGAAAAAAGAGGTCTATAATCAAATAAGTATGGAAATGCTACATGACATAGCCACCTAACCTCACCCTCCATATTCACAAAATACACTTTGGCATTATAAAGCTCTGAGAAGTCCAATAATAACAGAAAGTGTGCACAACATTTAACCAAGAAACACTATCCTCCTTCCTTAACACTCAGCATCCCCATAACACTTACTTATAATCTCACAAGTTTTTCATAGAGGCCATGCTGAGAAATGCAGGCTTACAAAATAAAGTCCAAACTCCTAAACTCCTTAGCATTCAGGGCCCTTCATCACCTGATCCCTGACTCTGTATCAAGTTCACATTCCACAGTCCCTTCCTCCCCATTCTGGTATTCCCCACCTCTTCAGGTTATAGACTACCTCTCTGCCTTGCAAAGGCCTTGATTATTGCACTTTATCACACTGTATTGCAACTTTCTGATTACATGTCTATATCCTACCATAACTACAAGCTTAGAAAGGAACAGACTACATGTCACCCATTTTTGTAACACCCGTACAGTACCTGGCACACAGTAGGTACACAGTAAATGCTTGTTGAACAAATGCTGAAGGATAAAATCTTACAATTCTTACAATTTCATGTTTTTGATTTCATTGTTTTCTAATTTACACCACACAAAAATTCTGTAAAATAGGTAAGACGGATGACGTCACCTTTTTATACATACTGTAATTTTGATTCAGATTAAATAACATAATCAAGGTGACCAGCTAATAAGAATTTGAAATAAACAAAGATCTCCAGACTCACAGTTCAGGGCTTTTAGACACAATAGACTGCTTCAGTAAGACTGAGTTACCTATATTAATTTTGCTCAGAAAGACTATTTCCTAGGTATGTGCTCAACTCTTAATGCAAAGCACATGTTTCTTTTAAGTTCGTATTTCCATTAGGAAAGGAAATTAAAATTACATAATATGAGTGAAACGGTGGAAGAATGTAAGGGAACAAGAGGTTGTTTCTTTCAAAATCCCTGAGGACCTGAGCCCTGATGGCTTATGGAAAAGATCCAAATTCATTTGTTAAAACCTCGACGTTGATGACAATCCATATTACCTAAAACCGAGGCTCCATCATATTTTTGAGAAAGGAGAAACTACTTATTAAAACCACTTAACACCTAACTAAATTATGAATTACAGAAATACCTGGAGATATTGCAGGTTGGGTTCCAGACCACTGCAATAAAGTGAATATATCACAATAAAGCAGGTCACACAACTTTTTTGGTTTCCCAATGCATATAAAAGTTATGTTTACACTATACCGTAGTTATTAAGTATTCAATAGCATTATGTCTAAACAATGTACATACCTTAATTTAAAAATACTTTTTTCCTAAAAAATGCTAACCATCAGGTGAGCCTTCAGTGAGTCGTAACCTTTTTGCAATAGTAACATCAAAGATCACTGATCACAGATCATAACAAATATAGTAATAACAAAAAATTTTGAACTATTGTGAGAATTACCAAAATGTGACACAGAAGTGAGCAAATGCTATTGGAAAAATGGCACCAACAGACTTGCTCAACACCGGGTTGCCACAAACCTTCAGTTTGTAAAAAACACAGTATCTGCAAAGCACATTAAAACTGAGTGCGATAAAATGAGGTATGCCTGTATATATGCTCTTTGCTTCTTATACCTAACTTCTGGCCATTTACTACTTACTGACAGTCGTATGGGAGAGAATATACGTGGGAAAAATATTTTAAAAGGTTACCCTAGACTGATAATGACATGGGAGGAAGATATCAGAATCCCCTGGTGAGCTTATCAAACTCTACTCTCACTCCATGAGAACCACTGAAGTTCTCTGAGCCATCCTGATATGATATAAGTACTTATCATACTCTTCATGCATGTGGAGATGAGAAAAAATGTTTAGCACCACCTCTCTAAACAGATCATTTGTCATATGTCATTCACAAGTGAGTGGAACAAGTATGGAACAAGACCCTAATATTAGGGTCTGATACTTTTTAGCTGATTGGTAAATTATAAAAATCATCTATGTCCCCACTAAGATTTTACAGTCACCCTATACAAGTCGTAGAATACAAAACAGCATGCTTTTAGAATTGAAATTACTAACATGAGGCAATACTAATGTCTCAAAATTTTCCAAAAGGAAACTAGTAAAGTAACCATCATATACACTATGAAAAGTAAAGGGAATGGATGCTTCTACCAGAATCTCTGAATGAGTCTATCAGCAAAAAAGATTCAGAAATGTAATTTAAATATCTGACTAAATATTCTTACTCATTCTCTAGATTACTTCTATGAGACAGAATCTCAGAGATACATAATAATTTCTGAAAAGAAAATTCATAAAAATACTTTGAGCTTTATAAAAGCTTTTTTAACTTACTTAATCTCTCTGGATACTATTACTAAACATCTAGACAGATGATTTTTATAATTTACCAATCAGCTAAAAAGTATTTTTTAATATCTGTCTATACTTGATGACATGATAGGCACAATGAATACTTATATTTAAAGCCTGCAAAAAAAAATTAAGTTGACATGATGAATGTACACACACAAAACAATTAACAAGATGGCATATGTACTGGTATTAAAATATTAAGTAATAAAGTGACCATTTGTGCCATACAAGAAATCAAAAGGCAGAATAATAAATAATGAGGTGTTTACAAGGCAATAAAGATGATCAATACAAAGGAACTGAAGAAAACTACTGGGCTGCCATTGGCAGGGCCTTGGAAGGTGGGTAGAGATGCGGACAGGAGAGAGAGGACAGGGAGGGGGTTCCACCCCGGGCGAGCAGCAAGAACAGAGAGCGAAGCAGTCGCTAGGCTGTGTGTGTGTGTGTGTGTGTGTGCATGCATGTGTGCGTGTGCACGCGTGTGCGCGCACGCGCAGGTGTGAGCGTGTGCAGGTGCGCGCGTGCGCAGGTGCTGGCTGCGAGAGGGACAATGAGGAGGAGGAGGAGGAGTCCAGTCTGACTGCAGATGGCAGTTTACAGGAGAGAGGAACAGAAACTAGCCCCCAAAGGTTGTGGGGCAACTGCTCAGAAAGCCTTAAAAACTAGGTACAGGAGGACAGACAACATTTTCCTCGTCTGCAACATGAGAGGGTTGAACTAGAGATATTTGGATTTCTTCAGTTCAAAAATTATGAGCCCATGTGTACCTATGACACAGAGTTACCTAAGAGCAGGGGAACAACATAATCAAAAATGTGCAGGAAGGGGCTTCCCTGGTGGCGCAGTGGTTAAGAAACATCCTGCCAATGCAGGGGACACGCGTTCGAGCCCTGGTCCGGGAAGATCCCACATGCCACGGAGCAACTAAGCCCGTGCGCCGCAACTACTGAGCCTGCACTCTAGAGCCTGCGAGCCACAACTACTGAAGCCCACGCACCTAGAGCCCGTGCTCCGCAACAAGAGAAGCCACCGCAATGAGAAGCACATGCACCGCAACGAAGAGTAGCCCCCACTCGCGACAACTAGAGAAAGCCCGCATGCTGCAACGGAGACCCAATGCAGCCAAAAATAAATAAATAAAATAAATTTATTAAAAAATAAATAAATGTGCAAGAAGAAGATGAACCCAGAAAGCAGACTGAAGAACACACACTGGAAGCCTGGAATGGAAAGGAAAAACAGGCAGGGCTTGTTAAGGGGCTAGATATAAGGAGTCAAAAATCATTCCACAGTTTTAAGCTCAGATAAACAGTACTGCCACTGACAGAGGAGGAGCTGGTTTGAGAAGAAAACATCAGTGCACATATTTTCAAATTTACATCAGCATCTAGAGTCTGAGGTGACAACTTCTTTAATTTTAAAAACTTAAAATACACACACACAGGAATATTACTCAGCCATAAAAAAGAATTAAATTCTGCCATTTTGCAACAACATAGATGGACCTAGAAGGTAGGATGCTTAGTGAAATAAGTCAGAGAGAGAAACACAAATACTCTATGTTATCACTTATAGGTAGAATCTAAAAAATAAAACAAATGAATGCATACAACAAAACAGAAACAGACTCACAGATATAGGCAACAAACTAGTGGTTATCAGTGGGGAAGGGGCAAGATAGGGATATGGAATTAAGAGATACGAACTACTGTGTATAAAATAAATAAGCAACAAGGATATATTGTAGAGCACAGGGAAGTATAGCCATTATTTTGTAGTAACTTTAAATGGAGTACAATCTATTTAAAAATTGAATCACTACATTGTACACCTGAAACTAATATAATATTGTAAACCAACTATACTTCAATAAAAATAAAGTAATTAAAATAAAAATAAATTTTCTATAAGATTATAATCTGCAGTCTACTGATGATAATTATCCTGACTGGTACAGAATTCAATTGAGCTATTCAGTATGATTTATCAACTACTCTATTTCTTGTCTTGATTTTAATACCCACCATACTTCCATCATTCCAGACATCAGATTGGGCTGCCTGTCCTTGGAATGAATCACGCAGTTGTTCATCCTGTATGCTGGACTGACTGGAGCTGGCGGCCAAAGAGGGTTGGTCATTATTCTGGAGTGAGGAATGCTCTGAATCTGTGGATGAAGGTAAGTTAGGTGCTGCAATGGCATCTTCAAGAATCAAACATATCAAGTCCCCAGAAACAATCCCATATGAAGCCAAGGTCTCTTCATCTCCAGTGAGGGCATCCTCGTTGTTCAATGTAATTGCAAACCGGGTATCCGAACTGCCAAGAAAGATGGATAAGGATAGTAAGAGCTACCTATTACCATTACCCACAATAATACATTTGAAACATATATAAGGTACATGGTATGACCCCAGCAGAACTAATGAAAACAAAACGAAGATAAGAGGAAAGCCAAAGCTTGGAAAAAGTATCAAAATTATTTATTCTTATCACCAAATGCTTAGGTTATAGATTCTAGCCTGGGGGATAGGATCAGTAATTCTCTATCGTTAATCCATGTTTTCATCAATTCTAAGATACACACTTTTTATACTTTGTCACCTTTGAAATAGGATGCTTCTTACAATCGATGACATATCACAGCTTAATGGACAGCATTTTTTCATTTAGTGTGACATAAGAATGTGCATCTCAGGATTGACAGCAACTGAGATTCAATGAAATATAGCCTCTTTAAAATATAAATTATATTACATCATTCCTCTGCTGAGAATTCTCCAATGGCTTCTATTTGACCTTGGAATAGAATCCTTAACATGGCCTCCAAAGCCCAACATCTGATCTACTTCTCCTACCTCACCCATCCTCTTACTAGCTGTTCTCCATTCGACTCATTCCTAAAAACAGATCAACCTCACTGCAGCCTTTGGGCCTCTGCATCTGCTCTTCCAGTTCTTCAAATGACTTGAGTCTTTCTCATCACCCAGGTCTCAACCCAAATGTCACCTCTTCAGAGATGCCTTCCACCTGCCTCCATCACTCTATTTCATTCTTCTGTTTTATTTTTATTACAACATTGCTATTTGAAAATATCATATTTATTTGCTTATCCGCTCTCTTCCCCACCCCTACAACTAGGATTTAAGTTTCATGAGATGGGTACCTTGTCTGTCTAGTTCAAAACTATCTCCAGCACTTGGCAAACAGAAGTATTTGTGGAATGGATGCAACCAATAAACATTAGATGGAGAGATCAAGATGAGGCTGAAATCAGGACTAATTAACAATATCCTTCCAGGACAGTTAGCTTATGGTTCCAAAATACTAGACCCGTGTCCTAAACAAATATTCATAATCACAAAAAGTCAGATGAGTTCATGTAGATGACTGAGTATAAATTCATCCCTCCTACTGGTAAGTTCAACCTTCTTACTGAGCATCAGTTATAATGTCTCTTATATGAAAGACAACACAAATCCAAAAACCCAGTGCTAAACAAGCTAAGAGCTCAAATTAGTCTGAAGCAAGGAACTCCCATCCTTTCTGCATCGCAGATTATCTGACCTTGAGAGAACAATCATTTCATTACACAGTGGTGAGGAATAATCAACAAACCACTGCAGAACATTTTATAAGACATTTACACTCAGCAATGCTAACTTCATTAACTTTTTGAGAGGTTAACAAAGGATGAAGTCCCTTGAAAATCATGTTCTGTTTATTTGTTCTTAAAATGCTACATTTTCAAAAGTGCTCCCCATAATTCATTTATGTTTTTTCTTGCACATATAAATACATTTTGTCTTACCAATTAAAGTGTCTTTGGTAGAGAAATTACTGAAGCTTTAAGAACTACTCCTGCTTATTAGAAAATAAGTAGCTATGCTTCTGTTTTCAAATGTGTTGATAAATGTTGAAAATCTGCCAACTACCCAGAAAAACAACATCCCATTTTTAGCAGAAAAAAAGAAAAACACCTCAAATGAGCTATGTTTTTATGGATCATTTGTCACAGCACAAGGTTGTTTTTTTAAATGGTATCTAGCACAATGTTCGTTCAAATATCGATTTGTAAAAACAGTAAAGAATTGTCTGCTTAATAAAATGTCGGCCTCCCCTTTAGAAAAAGGGAAGAAGAGCTATTTCTAAAGTAATACATGGTTTTCCAGGAGAGTCGTTATTGATCCTGTTTTCTGAAACCGTGAAAAAAATAATATTTTCATCAGGAAGTGCCACCCTAGAAACTCCAGGCCTTTGAGAATTATTTTATGACAATCCCAGATCCACTTGCTCAGCAAGGACACTTTAAAAGTAATAATATCATATGGACACATTTTTAAACTGCCCATTTATTATAAAATGAACATACTTTCAGAAGAATGAATTTACTTTCACAAGCTGAAGCTGAACATTCCTTCCAGTTAACCAGCCTCGACTGTAAAAACAAACCTGAAAACGAAACTAACTTGGGCTCTTGGGTAAACAAAGCATCATATTGCGTTTCACATCCTTTCCAGAGTGTCCCACCTAATTAAAAAAAAATAATATATATATACATATATATGAAAATACTTTAAAAAGAGAAGTTAATTTTGACAATTTGTGGTGGGGTAATGATACAAAACACTTAGGTTTTTTAACACCAAGAAAAAAACAACAGGCATATCAATTAATATATAATGCCTAAAAGGAGTTATGTCAATACCTCGTTTTCTGTATTTATGTTTTTAATTTGGAGAAAAAAAGGATTACTTTGAATGTAGTATTGTCTTAGCCTGAAAAATGAAAGGGTGAGACGTTCATAATATGGCCTCATTTTACCGAATTCCCTAAAAATAAAATGTAAGTTTATAAAAGTCTTATGAAAGGAACCATTTAATTAACAGAAAGGTTTTCTTTTGAAGAATTCATCTAAAAAGCCTCAGAGAACATCTTTTTTATTTTTTCTCAGCACACTCAAATTCCAAATTCGGTATAGCTCAGTATTTGAAGAGGACCACCCTTACGTTTGTCGCTCCTCCCAGATTACTGTCCCCAGGATACCCTTTTGGAAACAAAGCAGCCTCATCTGCAGCCCCATAAATAACAGAATTTGATCCATTACTTGTCAATGTCACTGCCCCCAAACTGCAAGATCTCCAGGGTCATCATAAGGCCAACGTTTTCCATAGTTTTTATCCAAAAAAAAAAAAAGCAACATCTTGCCCAGGAAAATATTATTATTTGAAACAGACCGACACACTGCACTTTGTAAAACTGCAGCTGGTAAGTCAAAGTACCCACAGCGGCGCCTGGCACGTAAACACTTAACGGAGTCTTAAGGTGACTGCAGCCTGAAAGCAGCGGTACCAGGTTACAGGTGGCCTCGGATGGAGGGCAGGTTTCTAACTCCTTCTAGTACTTTCCAAACTTTTTCACTGAAATACTTCGACAGCTGGAGATGGTGAACTTAAACGCCTGAGAGCCTCGAAAGGTTTAACCCAAGCCAAACCCATAATTTCCAACCTTACATTTCAAAGGACGTGAGAATTTTGCATCCTAGCCTATCCCTAGGTTCGTTTCCTGCAAACACGGAAGCGAAGGCTCACCCTGGAGGGGATCGGAGCCCCCGAGACGCTGGGCCATGACCTCTGGGAGCCGGGACCCCGCACGCTGCAGCCCCAGTGCCCGCTCGCCACCCGGCCTGCGTGTCACAGTCCAAGACCGCGGGCCCCGCGACGCCCAGCTCGCCGCCCGGCCTCACGTGACAGCCCGGGGCGTGCCCGCGCCACCCGGCGCTCCTCCCCGACCCGCCGCGCGCGCCCCCGCCTCTCGCGTACCTGTACCCCCAGGTGGGCAGCAGGGCCTGCCTTAGGTGCGCGCGCAGCTGCCCAAGCGTCGGCTCTGCTTGGGGCATCTCCAGCGGCCAGGTGCGCTTCTGAAGCCGGACCCGCAGCTTCATGGCGGCCGCAGGAGGGCCCAGGGGCCGGGACCCCGAGGCGGCGACGGTGACGACGGCGCGGCGGGTCAGCTCCCGCCTCAATCGGCGGCGGCCCCGGAGAGGCGACTGCCGGAGCTATGGGTATGCTGAGATGTAACGGCGTGAAGGCCCCGCCAGGACGGTTTCTGGAACATGAGCGCCCCACCCCCTCTCTTGAGGGCGCCCCCTGGAGCCCACCCCGCGAGCAGGCTGCTGGTGGCCTGCGTGGAGCCTGGCCGCTTGGGAACTCGCGATCGATGACTCGACGCACGACAGCGCCCCCTGGGAGCCCTAGGAGCACACTGCGCAGGCGCCCAGACTGCAGCAAGGCGCGGGTATCGGGACTCTTCTGCTTGTCGCTGTGTCACCTCTTTCCAGTTGTGCCTGGAGAACGTTAACGCTGAAAGGGATGCTACAGGCAAAACTACTCGCCACTCCGCAAGGCCCAGGTGTACCTGGTTCTTACTTCATTTCCTCCGTGGTGCCCGGCTCCAGCACCATACGCTCTGAGAAACCTTAGGTTGAGCCCAGGCTCTGGTAGTTTCTCCCGTTACAGCAAAATTAAAACAGCTTGTAGTCAGTGATCTGTGTCGAAGAGTATATTAGTAATCTGTCGCTGCATAACAATCACCCCAAAGCTTAACAGCTTAAGACAACAAACACTGTCCCACAGGTTCTACAGTGCAGGAGTTTGGGCTTGGCTTGGCTGTTCGGTTCTGTCGTGGTCTCTCATGAGATTACAGTCAAGGTGTAGGTCAGGGCTGGAGTATCTCAATCACATGACTGTTGGCGGAGGCCTCGGTTTTTCACTGCATGGACCTCCCCATCGGGCCACTTGGGTGTCCCAGTGACATCCTCACTTCCCGCAAAGCCGGTGATCCCAAAGAGACCAAGGAAGAAGCCACAATGTCTTTAATGATCTCATCTCAGTAGTCACACACCATCACTTCACTCACATTCTATTGATCACAGTCCAAGACTTCAGTGTGGGAGAATCAACACAAAGGGCTGAGTACCAAGAGACAGGGATCATTGGGGGCCATCTGGGAGTCTGGCTACCACAGAGGGCCTGGCAATAATGATGAGGATGATGACTTAGGTGAGGAAAAAGGATCATCAAGTTTCATCCTTGTGTGATAACCATTTTCCAAATCATAAAAGAGTTGAATAAAGTTTCTCCCAATAGGTGGCAGTGCTTGTCCACATTGACCTTCATTCATTAAATAAGTATGTATTGATCACCTGCTTTGTGCCAGATATTGTCCTAGGTGCTGAGAAGACATGTGCCTACCCGTGCAGAGCTTACAGGTAAGTGAATCACCTCTTGTGTTAGAGCATAAAAAGTATCTTGTTTATGATAAAGATGAGAACAGCCCTGGGGACTGGGGTACATAGAGAAGGGTTGCTGTGCCAGGAGGGTTCTTTTTTTTTTTTTTTTTTTTTTTTTGTGAAATGAGTAAAGTGACTGAATTTAATTGGTAAGAAGTACTCACAAAAACAGTTTAGCTTGAAATTCTAATCGGAAAACACAGCTAAGTTGAAACTGTTGTGGTGAAAGGTAGTGGTCTGCAGCATCTCAAAAATTGTTAAAAGTTCTTGTATTTCAGATCAGTCAATAGGAATATTCACCCCAAAAGTCTATACATTAATAATTTTTTTAATACTAAGAAACAAAATATATGAAGGAAGTAATTTTTTGTATGAATCTTGTAGTATATTATTATGTAACATCAAATAATCCTTTGACACTTCCTCATTTTTCCCTTGGATATTTATACACTGGCTCTATCTGTGGAAAATACTTTGGAAGGGAAATATTCTCACAGAATGCAAATTGAACTAGTTTATTTTAGTTGATCCCTCAAAATCCCTCGGTAATAGTGAAAGAATTATGTATGGGTTTACTTTTTTTTTTTTAATTTTTTGCCTTATAACAAATTTAATCAGTTATACATATACATATGTTTCCATATCCCCTCCCTTTTGCGTCTCCCTCCCACCCCTCCAGGCGGTCACAAAGAACTGAGCTGATCTCCCTGTGCTATGTGGCTGCTTCCCACTAGCTATCTACCTTACGTTTGGTAGTGTATATATGTCCATGCCGCTCTTTCACTTTGTCACAGCTTACCCTTCCCCCTCTCCATATCCTCAAGTCCATTCTCTAGTAGGTCTGTGTCTTTATTCCTGTCTTACCCCTATGTTCTTCATGACTTTTTTTTCTTAAATTCCATTTTTTTTTCTTAAATGAGTGGCAAAGCAATACAGAATTGAGGAAGGGTGACAGACCAGGGTGGCTCAACAGGACAGAGTGGGTATATCCCAGATAAAGAAGAGCCTCGAGCTAAGCAAAGGATTTGGGACACATTCTAGAATGTATGGGAAGCCACTGAAGAGTTTTAAGCAGGGGAGGCTTTATCTATCAGGGTTCTTAGTTCTGAGCAATAGAGGCTGACTCTGACCAAGCAGAAAAAGAGCATATTAAAAGGATACTGGATAGCTCGGGGATTCTGGGGAAGCCTGGGGAAGTGACCCTAAGTTAATCTTCCAGGAATGACGCTCAGAACCACGCTGAAGAACTGGCCTGATGAGGAAACTATCATGACTGGGATTGCTGCTGCCGCCCTACCCCACCCTGGAGGAAGCTTCTGTCACCGCTGCCAGGAACCGCTGAGGAATGGCTGCCACCTTCAAATGCCACATGTTTTTACACCAACAAAATGCCAAGCTTCCAAAAGAGCCTGTTTCCTTACCTTGCTCACTTCTAAATCAAACGCTCATGGGCTGCATCTGATTGAGGGAAGAAACTGAGAGCTGGCTGCAAAGGAGGCTGGAATTTCGGGTCTGAACTCTTTCCTTGAGGAAGAGAGACTTATAATAGTCGGATTTCCCCAAATGTAGGAAGGCTGTTCAAAAGATGATAGGAGGCCGTGAGTCTGACAAGTGTATACCACAAGGGGCATGGGTCAGATCTGAAGTGTGAATCTATCCCTGGTAGAATACGGGAGATGTATTAGGTCAGGATTTCTCAACCTCAGCCCTGTTGACGTTTGGGCCTCACAAGTCTTTGCTGTGGAGAACGGTTCTGTGCCTTGTAGGCTATTTAGGGCCATCCCCGATGTCTATCAGCAAAACGCCCGTATAACCACACCCCCTCAGTTGTGAGAACCAAAGATGTCTCCAGACTTTGCCAAATACCCCCTAGGAAGAGAATTGCCTTGAAAACCATTAGACCAGAGACCAGCCCAGTTAGGAGGCTCTTTTGGTACCTGAGAGAAAAAGGAACTGGTGGCATGACAGTGGGAATGGAGACAATGGGATGGGCAGGGAAGATGTTTCAGAGACAGAAATCACAGAACCTGGAAAATGGCTCTATTTGGTGGCTGTGCCAGGATATAGCTTTAGCTACTTGAACAGAGATCTGAAATAACAGTGACCTAAGCAAGATATAAGTTTATTTCTCTCTGAAATAATATTCTTGGAGGAAGTAGTGCAAGGCTAATATGGTGTCCATCTTTAGAGACCATCTACCACAGTCTACCTCTTACTACTACATTAACCTGTAAAAATGAAATAGTAAAAAATAATATTATCGGGTAAGTATTCTGTAAAGATTCAGCGAGATAATACCTCTTGGTTTTTGTTCTGAACTACTAAGCCTGTGGTAATTTGGTAGGACAACAATAGAAAACTAATCCACCTGGGATCTTCATCTCAATCCTTTGCCCATAGAGTGTAAGCACCGGGATGGAGGAAGCAATCCAACCACAGGAGTGAAGGAGGGTCCTGGAAGAGAACCAGAGCATCTCCAAGGCACAGCCAAGATTTAAGGTACTCTGGAGGACAATCCTTCAAAACCTCAAAGGTGGGCTTCCCTGGTGACGCAGTAGTTGAGAGTCCGCCTGCCGATGCAGGGGACACGGGTTCGTGCCCCGGCCTGGCAAGATCCCACATGCCGCGGAGCGGCTAGGCCCATGAGCCATGGCCACTGAGCCTGCGCGTCCAGAGCCTGTGCTCTGCAACAGGAGAGGCCGCAACAGTGAGAGGTCCGCGTACAGCAAAAAAAAAAACAACAAAAACCTCAAAGGTCCATGAGAATGTTATATACCCCTTCTCTCAACTTTCTCCCTCCATGAGAATTTGTTTTTCTCTTTTGCAGGATGTCACCTTAATGTCTGCAAGCAACAGGCACTGCAACTTTCAGAGAGTTCAGAAGTTTATATATTTTTTTTAATGGACCATTTCATAGAATATTACAAAGGGGTGATGTCACTCTTCCTTGGGAATCCATTCATTGGTTCTCTGCAGGCTTTTTTTTTTTTAATTGAAGTATAATTGATTTACAATGTTGTGCCATCTCTGCTGCACAGCAAAGCGACTGAGTTATACACATATATACATTCTTTTTTTATATTCTAGAGGTTTTTTAATCAATGTTTTATTTATTTATTTATTTATTTTTGTGGTACGTGGGCCTCTCACTGTTGTGGCCTCTCTCGTTGCGGAGCACAGGCTCCGGATGCGCAGGCTCAGCGGCCATGGCTCATGGGCCCAGCCGCTCCGCGGCATGTGGGATCTTCCCAGACCAGGGCACGAACCCGTGTCCCCTGCATTGGCAGGTGGACTCTCAACCGCTGAGCCACCAGGGAAGCCCAATACATGTTTTATTTTAGAACAGTTTTAGACTTACAGAATTATTGTGAAGACTTATATACCGCATACCCAATTTTCCCTATTATTAACAGATTAGTGTAACACATTTGTCACTATCAATGGATTAATATAGATATCTTTATTAACTGAAATTCATACTTTATTGAGATTTTCTCGGGTTTTCCCTAACGTCCTCTTTCTGTTCCAGGATCCCATCCAGGATGTCACATTACGTTTAGTAGTCATGTCTCCTAGGCTCCTCTTGGTTGTGACGGTTTCTTAGACTTTCCTTGTTTTTTATGACCTTGACAGTTTTGAGGAGTACTAGTCAGGTATTTTATATAGTGTCCCTCAATTGCGATGTGTCTGATATTTTCTCATGAAAATATCACGACTGAGGTACTGTGCTTCTGGGAAGAAGAAAACTGAGTAAAGCGCCGTTGTCGTCACATCATACCGATAGTGCGTGCTGTCAGGATGACCCCTCACATTGGATGTTAACCCAGATCCCTTGGCATCTCCACTGTAAAGTTACTCCTTTTTTCTCCCTTTTATATTGTACCCTTTGGATGAAAATCACTTTGTGCAGCCCACACTTAAAGAGTAGGAGTTATACCCTACCCCTTTAGGGGCTGAGCATCTGTATAAATCATTTTAATTTCTACACAGATTCATCTATTCTCTATTTATACAGTCATTTATATCAATTTAGACTTATCTTTATTTTATACTTTGGCTTATAGTCCAACACTACTCCATTTATTTGGTTGCCAGATTGTTCTAGCTTTGGCCATTGGGAGATCTTGCAGTTGGCTATTTGACATCATTGAGGATTTTTTTTCATTTGTTTTGTTCTGTTCTTGAGCATTTTCTTCCTGGCACTATAAGATGCTCCAGGATCATTTTGTGTATATCCTGTGCCAAACCCAGAATCAGCCGTTTTCCCAAGGAACCCTAGTTCCTTTTTATTGGAAAATGGTCTTAGAAGCCAAGATCTGGGGCCAGGTGTGTCCATTGCTATTGGGGTGGTGTTGCTTCTAGCCCTTCTCAGCTGACAGAGCAAGGAGATACATACAGGTGTATACTGTTTCTATACGTAACTGTCTATGTCTGTGTTAAGCTAAGCATGAGTTCATTCTGATGTTTTCAACTCTAATCCATTACCACATGGATCAGTTCTGGCCTCCTCCCTTTTTCATCTGCAACCTCTGGCCTCCACCATCTACCATCCATTTACTTAATTGTTCCATTCCAGTGGACAGGTGTAGTGATTTCAGAATCGTGAACCCATACCCCTGTGGGAAATGACATTATTAACTAGGGTACAGTGCTTAAACAACAGTTCCTGTTGCCTTTAGTCTTACAGACTCCACTCACTCCTGAAGTTACGTAGGTCAGTACCTTATTCCCCCATCCCCTTCAGCAAGGTTGTTTTGCACATTTGTACTACATTTAGATTCTTTTATCACATTCTGCATACCATCCTGGATCCCTCAATCTCCTAAGTGATTTTTTTAACACATACGTTTTTTACATATATTAAGGTTTACTCTTTGATCTCTAAAGTTCTATGGGTTTCAACAAACGCTTAATGTCTTGTTTCACCATTATGATATCAGACAGAATACTTCCAGCAACCTAAAAAACCCTTTGTGCTTCAACCTCCTCCACCACCACCAACCCCTGGAAATCACTGCCCTCTTTACCATCTCTTGAGTTTTGCTTTTTCCAGAATATCATATAATTGGAATCAATTATGTATGTAGCATTGTATGGCTTCATGACATGCTTCTTTCACTTAGCAATATGCGTGTAAAATTAATCCATGTCTTTTTGTGGCTTCATAGCTCATTTCTTTTTAATGCCGGATAGCATTCCACTGTATGGATGTACCACAGTTTATTCATTCATCTATTGAAGGACATCTTGGTTGCTTCCATTTGGGGGCAATTATGTAAAAAGCTGCTAGAAACATTTGTGTTTGTGCAGGTTTTTATGTGGACCTAAGTTTTCATATCAGTAGGATAAACACCTAGGAATACTACTGCTATGTCATATGGTAAGACTAGGTTTAGTTTTGTAAGAAAGTACCAAACTTTTCCAAAGTGGAAAACATTTTTCATTCCCATCAGCAATGAACAAGAGCTCCTACTGCTTTGTATCCTCACCATCAGTTTGTATTGTCAGTTTTTTAAAAAAAATTTAGCCATTCTAAGAGGTGTATAGTTGTATGTCATTGTTTTAATTTGCAATTTCTAATGGCAATGCCAAGCATCTTTTCATATGCTTATATGCCATCTATGTATCTTCTCTGGTGAAGTATCTGTTCAGATCTTCTGCCCACTTTTAATTAGGCTGTTTGTTTTCTTATTGTTGAGTTTCTGTTCATTTTCTGAATGTAAATCAAATTTCGGTGCATGACAAAAACCCTTTATAATCTAGCTAGAAACCTCTTTCTTCAATCTGCCCAATGATCCCTGAAGACTACTCACACTGCACTACTCCAGAAAGCCTCTCCCCCTCCCCTTTATATCCTCTTGCACCAAGTCAGTTTGCCTCTGTGCTTTTACACATGCTTATCCTTCTACCTGGAAACCTTTCCTACCCTTCTTTTAAGGAGAGTGTGTTGCTCCTTCCTTTTGCTCTGAGAGCACTTGGAACATCCTTTTCAATGTTAACCATCCCATCATAGTGCAATTATTTGTGCACCAGGCTTTCTCCAATCCTAGGTTACAAGTTTCTCAAGGGGAAAAGGCAGGTCTTATCCATCTTCAACAACACTCAACCCCTAGCTCCAATGTGAGGGCTGGTTAAGCAAGATTCAGAATGACAAAAAGATATCCATGCTTATCTCTGAGTTCTTCATATATCTGTTTGGAAAAGTAAGATCCTCATTCTGCCTCTACCAGAGAAAGTCAGGTTGGCCTTAGTTTCGATGTTTTCTTACAAATCCAATCCATTTTCTTGAATTTTGAGCTTTAATCTACATACCAATAGTTCTTGCCCTTTAGGGTGCCTCAGAATTACCTGGAGGGCTTTTTAAAACACGGATTGCTGAATCCCATCTCCAGAGTTTCTAATTTAGCAGGACAGGAGCTTGAGAATTTGCATTTCTAATGATTTCCAGGTGATGCTACTGTGAAACCACACTTTGGGAACCACTGGTTTATACCATGTGTTCTTGCTGTGGTTGTTCTGGGGTTTTCTAACACTTAGAAAAGACTTTTGAGGTAGCTGTGCTTGGTGAGAAATTGAAATGGGCTTTTAAAAATGTTGTGAGTTGAAATTAGAACCATACAAGTTAGAAAAAAAAATCTTCAGTAGTTGTTGAAATGATTAAGACTTTATCCATGGACCAAATGAAGATGTCTGGAATGTATTGAAAGAAAGAAATAAAAATATCCTTGGAAAGCAAACTAAGAGGAGGCACACAGGAGATAGGGACAAAGTGGGTGGGGGACATTAAGGATTTTCACAGTTTGGTCTGTAAACTTCAGTATTGTTTGAATCTTTTACCAAGAGAATGTTATTCACATATTTATTGGGTAATTAACAAAAGTATTATTAGGAATACTAGAATCGGATCCTTAGGAGGAGTGACATTTTCTACTGCAAGAGCTAGATAGAATACTTTAATATACTTTATTTTCTCGGTTCTCAATGAAGGCCTATCAAGGGACATTTGGCATAGTCTGGAGACATTTTTGTTACCATTTGGGTAAGAGAGAGTGGTGCTAACATCAGGGTATAGACCAGGGATGCTGCTAAACATCCTACGATACTCAGGACAGCCCCCTAAATCAAAGAATGATACGACTAAAATGTCAATAGCGCCAAGGCAGAGAAATCCTTGTCTAGTGGAATTCGGCTCACACCAGTGATTCTCAGACATTTCAGAGATGTATCACACTATCTTGTTTGCTTGGTTCCACAATATTTCTCATGTCTCATAAAAGTTATATGAAAGTACATTTAAATTTTAGCATGAATTTAAATTCACTTTGAACTGCAAAAAATAAAAAGTAACTCCCTTTTAAATAACCAACAGTAAGTGAAGTTTCAGTGGGTAAGTGGGGTTGTTTATTTTTCAAAACCAGGAGGGAGTCACTGCCATAAACCATTCCAGAGTGTGATTGGTGGGAGAGGCCATGGTCTGAGTCAGTCATCAGTGTCCACCCAGAAATGTCATCACACAGACATCAGGGGAGTATGGCCTGGGACCGAGCTGGGAAGAGAGGGAGAAATGCTGCCAGGCAGTAGGGTGATTCTGCCAGATGTCTCCCTAGCCCTTCCAGAGCGAACTGTAGGATCACTCCTCTCTCTCAAGAGCCACACTAATTCCAGGCAGTTTCCTCTGGTCAGTAATAAACTAACAATTTCAAACAAACACATATATCTATGTTACTCAGATTCAATTAGCAGCTCAGAAAACCAGATGTGTTGCCTAGCAACAGCATCCTTCTCTCTCCTCACCTTCCACATCCCCTAGACTGTGGGTTGCCCTTTTGTGACCTTCCTAAAAAATGCAGCTTAGCATAGTGGTTAAGAGCCTCCCAGAAGTAACTTAACCATAAAAGTAATCTTAACCATAGTGGTTCCTAGACTCCCAGAAATGGAACACCTGGGTCCTGAATCCTGGCTCCACAAACTAGCTGTGATGCCTAAACTTAGGCGAAATTACTTAACCTCTCGGTTTCCTCATCTATAAAATGGAAATAATATTATTACCTCGAACAGTCTTGGTGGGGATTTAATGAGTTCAAATACAGATGATGCCCAGAGCATAACAAACACCCAATAAATGTTAGCTTTTATTTTTCTCTACCTCTTATATCCCTCTTCAGGGTTTCCTTTTAACCCGATTTCATCAACACAAAATGTTAGGGGATGATGAGGGATGGGAACTCACAGTATCTTTTGCCCTAAAACTGCTTTATCTGGCTCATCCATACGGGGGTATACACAGAATCCCTGTTCCCTCCCACTTTTGTCTCCCACAAAGAATAACAATTTGTTTCCAAGCTCAGAAAAAGTCTTATATTCAGATAGCTTCTTTCTATACAGGAATAGCCCAGACATTCTAGAAACCAAGAACTAGGATGCTCCGCTCCTGTATCTTGACATCTTTCTTTAATGAAGATTCTAGCTAGTTGATTATAATTTTTCTTCTGGAGTATTAATTAAAGGTACCCCTTGATCTGCAGAGACTAATGTACTGTCAGCCATTAATAAGTGAAATAATTAATCTTGCATTCTAGATTGTCATCGTGGGTAGGCTGGATAAGTAGGAGTTCCCAGCAAATCTTTAGTTAAATCTGAAAAACTAAAATAAATAACGCAACTGGGTATAGTGCTGCTGGCTTTTGTTGTTTTTAATGACAAATTTGGCAAATTTACCCGAAAACAATTCCTTGAACAGAAAGTAAGGCTTGAGTTGATTTCTAAGGCCCCTTTCAAATAAAGTAAAACAGACCCGCTGTAATCTCTTCTTCTATCTTTGTTTCTTAAACTTCAATCATCTGAGCACCTTTTTCCAAAATTATCCCGTGTCCCACATGAGCTGTATTAATTATTTATTTTTCGCCATAAGTCAACCCAAATCTTAAAGTGTATGTAAATTTGTTTGAAAGGAAAAGCTATATAAAGGGAAAACTTTTGTTAATTTCCAAATAGAGGGTAAATGTAAAAAGTAAATATCATTAAAATTAAACTTGGTACATTTCTTTAAAATAAAAGTTGTTTAAAATATCTTTTAAATTATTACTTGAAAATAATAATGGGGAAATACAAGTAATAATGCATCTAATTTATTGACACTGTAGGAAAAATTTAATATGTGCTAGTTCACTTAGTTTAATTTTTATAATGACTCTTCAAAGTAAATGTGATCCCCACTTTTACAGAAGATTCTCTGAAACCCAAAGGAAAGAAGTAAATTGCCCAAGATCCCAGAGTTGGGGTGGGCAGGGCAGGTCCATGTGAGGCCAGAACTCTCAAGGACTGCAGGATGGGGTTCCCCCCACCATTTTAAATCCTCTCCCCTCTCCTTCATCCAGGCCACCCTTCCCAAGATTCCTCCTGAAATCCTGTGCCAAAAGTCCCAAGTTACACACCAATGACGGGTTTTCACCAAGATGTGGTTGGACTTTCAGGCCTTTTGTGCCAAAAAGAAAAATTAATATTTACATCAGAAAAAATACTGTTATTTTACAATTTTCAGCTTCCTCTTAAGTCGAGCAGATTCTTACGCAGCTGGTTAATGAGTATGAGATGGAAACAGGAGGCTGGGCAAGAGATATTTCTGACAGAGAAAAGAAAAAGGGGCGGGAGAGAAGTTGGGGAGCAGGGGAGGAAGGTAGAGGTAAGAAGCTGCTCTGAGGAGGAGAGATGAGAGAGAGACAGAGAGAGAGAAGAGGGAGAGAAGAGGGAGAGAAGAGGGAGAGAAGAGGGGAGAAGAGGGAGAGAAGAGGGAGAGAAGAGGGAGAGAAGAGGGAGAGAAGAGGGAGAGAAGAGGGGAGAAGAGGGAGAGAAGAGGGGAGAAGGTGATGCTGCCACCCAGGGAAGACTCAGAGGCAAGGACAGAAATACTTAGAGGTACTTTATGAATGTTTTTCCATGTGCTGTTCATGTCATTCATCTTCTTCCATGTCTGGTTCTGGGGTGTGTTTTTCTAATACATTAAAAAAATCACAATACAACATCACGTGTTTATCTGTGTATCACCTGAAATTATCCCGCACCCCTCCTGGAGCACAAGCACCATGGGAAACTGCCTCAGATGATCTCACCACTTCTGTGGCTTTAATTCCACCTCTAGCATGATGACTTAGAAATTCATATTTCCAGCCGACCTCTCCTGGGAACGCCAACTACCTACCTGACGCAGCCATTTAGATGTCTAATATCGTTATTTCTGCTCTTGCTACATTCCAGACACACTGGCCCACCTTTGCTGTTCCCTCCACCCTATTCCCTTCAGGGCTTTGCCTGCCTGGCTTCTAATGCTCAGATCTCAGCTCAGATATACCTCCTCAGAGAAGTCTTCCTGGACCATCCTAACAGAAGAAGCACTTCTCCCCCAGTTACATCACCCTACCAATTACAAGACCACCCCATCAACTACATTCCCTTATTTCCTTCATAGCACGTGACAATCTACACATTTTGGTTTCTCTGGTTGTTTGTTTATTTTATATCTCCATCTGCTAGAAGATAAACTCCACGTGGATATGAATTCTGTCTTTTTTACTGAAGAGGAACTTGTACTTAGTAGGTGCCCAGTATTTGTGGATTTAATGAATGAATTAATCTATGATGACTGACATGACTGACAATAAATGATTCTATGAGGAGAGTGTCTCCAGGCTCCTATCACCATTGGTATGGCCACATACTAATGAATAAAGATTTTATAGCACTTTACAGTTTAAAAGTACATTCTCCTAGGTTATTGCTATGGTCTGAATGTTTGTGTCCCTTCAAAATTCATATGCTGAAATCTTAACCCCAAAGGTGATGGTATTAGTAGGTGGGGTTTGGGGGATTAATGCCTTGTAAAAGAGGCCCCAGAGAGATCCCTAGTTCCTTCCACTATGTGAGGATACAGCCAGTGGATCTGGCTATGAATCAGGACGAGGGTCCTAACCAAGATGTGACCATGCTGGCTCCTTGATCTTGGACTTCCCCAGCTTCCAGAACAGTGAGGAATAAATCTGTTCTATATAAGCTCTGTCATCTTAGCTTATACATTTAGCTTAGTTTGGACTGGCCTGTGATAGTTTGATAGCAGCCCAAACAGACCAAGACAGTTATCTGTATCTTTTTTCCATCAGCACCTATCAAGGTAGATACTAATTTTATCCCCACTTTACCCTTAAGAAAACTGAGGTTAAACAGATATATATAACTGGAGGTACGCTAGATGAGAAACCTGAAAAGCTGTCTGAAGTATGGACAATGCCAAGCAAACATACCTGTTGTTCTACCTAGTTTCCCTGAACTCTCCTGGTTTTAGTACCGAAAATCCTACATCCTGGGAAAACCAGGATGTTGATCACCCTATCTTAAATTGTAGATTTAAGACCTTAGATACTTCATGTAATCAGATCCCTGGCCATCTAAAGTTCAATGACTAAAACATGGGGGATGGGAGTGGGGATGGCATTTAGAGACAAAAGACATCAAGTTCCATAACAGTTGATGAACCCACCTAAACTGATTTCAAAGGAATTCTGGGAGAGGAAGTCATTAATAACCTGAAGAGGAGCAGACACTTAGAAACGCCATCTGTGGTCCTACCCTGAAAGATAAAGATGGTAACTAGGTCGGCGTGGCTATCAAGCCTCATGCTTTCAGAATGAATCTGATCCACCAAAAGTCCAAAAGGTATTTCGGGCAGTAGTGGCACCACCAACTGCAGGCACCCTGACCGAGGGAAACCGGCTTCCTATCCCAGAAAGGAACGTTCTTCCTTTTCCAATTCAATACAATTCAATTTCCAATTCAACACCTTTTTCAATACATTGGAATTCTTAACTTAAGCATTCTGGTGAAGTAGCCATAAAAATTTCACAAGTTTGTGTGTGTGTGTGTGTGTGTGTGTGTGTGTGTTAGGGAGATAATTATCGCATAGGTGGCATTGTTTTCTCATGTAGGTAGAGACTGAAGTGTTCATTCAAGTCATTGGGTAATTGAAGTGAAGCAATTATGTGTCACATTTTGAAAGAGGCTTTTTAAAAAATCCACCCCTAGATGATTTAGACTTAATTATCTTGTCTTTGCAGCAGCTGAGTTCAAGCCTCAAGTGGAAAGCACATCGACTTCAAAGGCAGAGGGAATCAAAGGTGCTCCCCGGCTTTGGATACTTCCTCTCCTTGAGGTAAGAATCATGAACAAACTTCAGGTCTCTGCCAGTGCACAGTCTCCCAACAGGAATCACCCTGTTGCTGGAGATGACCCAGATCTGGTAGGACACCTTGAACAGCCCCCTGTCATGTATCCTGAATTATTTTTGTCTGCCTAGGTTTTTCTGTTTTATTTCTTTTTTATGTCACTCACACAGAAGACTAACAGCTCTAAGAAAGAAACAAGAGTTGGTTTGGACTACATGTTTAGTTTTGCATCCTTCAGCAGTGTTAAAAAGTGTTGCTCAAGAGTCTGGACTTATTTTTGCCTCCATTCCAGTGGGGCACCCAGCACAGAAAATTCGCACTTGTCTCTCAATGGGTGTGGTTCAGATTAAGGAACCGCTGTGATCTCTGTGCTTTGGGACCAGGTCTTAAACCATATCGGTGACCTAGATCCTGCCAAGCAAAGGACCTTCCCATCTGCCTGAATTGTTTAACTTGTTTGTATTAAGTATAGAGTTTGGGGGGTGAGGGAAGACTTGGTGTAAATTTTCAAGGCCCTTGTCATTAGAGATCTTGGTATAACATCAGATGTGTGTGCTGAATCCCTTGAAATATTCTCCAGTTCTGCCCATATTCCATACCTGTTGATATAGACTTTTTACCAATGCTATTATTTGTCTTAACTGTTAGGTTGGAATATTCTTATAGACTAGGCTTCTTTAAACCAATTGAATTTAATTTCTCGAACTTTGCCTCTATTTTAAAGGCTACATTTCATTCATTCATCACTCCTTTTTAATTTTTCCAGAGTCTGTCAAAGTTCTCCTTCATGAGTGGTAATGGTAAGTTGATCTGTCTCAGGAATTTTCTAAGTTGTACTTGAGTGTTCTTATTTCCGGTCATCAGAATGGCTCAAGTAAGAGCCAACTAATTTAGAAGTGTTATTCTGTCTGGACATTGGTATGGCAATGCAGTGACTTCTGAGGTTTCGAATATTGGAAAGAAGCAATTCCTCAGAAGCAACCAAATAGGTAACTTGCTGGCAGGTTTTTTTTTTTTTTTTTTCTTTTTGCGGTATGTGGGCCTCTCACTGTTGTGGCCTCTCCCGTTGCGGAGCACAGGCTCCGGATGCGCAGGCCCAGCGGCCATGGCTCACGGGCCCAGCCGCTCCGCGGCATATGGGATCCTCCCAGACCGGGGCACGAACCCGTATCCCCTGCATCGGCAGACGGACTCTTAACCACTTGCGCCACCAGGGAGGCCCCTCTGGCAGGTTTTTAAATCATCTTGGATTCCTTCTTTTAATAGGCAACTTACCCTGCCCTTACTTGTCTGCCAAATTACCCAACCTTTTAGGAGTCATCTCCTAGCTTGACAAGTTTCTATTCCTCTCCTGCCCATAAATTACCATCCTACCCAAACAATTCAACTGAAAGTTACATACAATCCGTCCCTTTAGAGCCCAGTAATTTTATTCACTCATAAAATTTCTAGGGGAAAAAGATGTGTTTTCTATGTGCAGTTTTGAGTTCCTGGATCTCCATCAAAGCAGACCACTTCAGCAACTTCCTTTAACCAAGAAGTGAAAACAGGATTTTCACTGCTGGAAGGGAATTTAAAACTCCATTTGTACCCAAGAAAATACAAAGGGATTTGCACTTTGATGCTTGAAATTTTCCAGATGCTTAATAAATCTTTCCACATATAAGATGGCATCAAGCAACTCCTATTTAAAATTCCCAGATTAAAATGAAAAATCTAGCACTATCAAGTCATTAAATGAAAGAAAACCATAAACACTAGAATTAGGAGCCAGAAGAACAGGTTTGATTCCCAAGAGTCTGACTTATTATGTGATCTTGGACAGGTCATTTGGACTCTCTAAGCTTCTGCGTCCACATGTCTAAAATGGGGGGAGGATGATAGTATTGTCGTGAGTTTTGTGAATGGTGAAGAAATACAAACTTATTATTTTAATTGTTCTTCCATTCACAAGTAATACCTCTGCTTTGGTTTATTGTGCTTTTTCACTGCAAAAATGGAGAGCTATTTATATGATGGTTTGGTTTTCTCATTTCTTTCAACATTTTCTAAAACCTTCCTTAGTTCACCAGAATCTTGTAAGCCAGTCGGTTGGTCAGTTAGCAAATATTTATTGATATATGCCAGGCAGAGACATAATTTCTACCTTACTTTGCATACAGTCTAATGGATATAGACTTTTTGGTCTAACATTCTTTCCCATTGCTTTCCACTACTCTGAAAATATTTTCCTCTTTTAAAAAATCCCCCTCTTGTGATAACCTATAATGGAAAATAATCATATATATATATATATATAAACTGAATCGCTTTGCTGTACACCTGAAACTAATACAATATGGTAAATCAACTATACTTCAATAAAAAATTTCTCTCTTATGCCTGCCTAGGCAGGACACATCCATTTACAATTCTTTGCCTACAGTGATATTAGCATGACTACACATCAGTATGGCTCACCATTTGTTAAAACATGGAAATACTTCTACACCAGTTGGTAAATAGCCACTAATCTAAGCCCCAGGAGTGTTCCTCTCACTCCGATAATCCCATCCATCTCTACCTATCCCCCTCTCAAGGACCCTGGACCACTCCCAGGACAGCTAAAGGATCAAGGAAGGCCTAGAACAGATGGCACCTGGACCTAAGTTCTGCGTCCGTTCTGAGTATATGTTGTTGATATCACCCTGCTTCCCAGAATGAGGAGGACTTCACGCTTGTTTATCCCACTCCTCACATTTCCTCCAGCCCTCAGATTACTCATCGCTTGATCAGAGACCCTCCTCTCCTACTGGAATTCCTTCCCCTCAGCTCTCACTCTCGCTCCTCCGTGCTTTCCTCAGTGTTGTCTTCACCCTGATGCTGCCCAGCTTCCTCCTGTAGATTGTCCTTTATTACCCAAACCAACTCCATAGAGCTGAGACATCACACTGAATGCATAAGGCCACAGCAGTTTTAAAGTATTGAAAGACCTCAGTATCTAATAGTAAATAGTCACTACTCAGAGTCCCCCACCCCAGCCCCCAGTGTAGGCCAGCCACACTGGCCTCTCCTCCAAGTCTTCCTCTGTGCTGCCCATGATCCGGTACCTAACCTCTCCGATCCTGCTCCAGAACTGTGGCCAACATCTGTTCTGATGGGTGAATGTGCTCCGCTAGTGCTTTGTTAACCACCTCTGCAAAGAACCATAATATAATGTAGAGTGAATGCGGGCTATTCCTTTACTAATGATTCATTGATTCCTTCTACCAGGACTTATCAATTACTCACTGTGTCCAAGACACCAAGCAAGCCAGGCTCTGAAACCTCCAAACCTGACGAGGCCTTTGCCCTCATGGCACTTACATTATGGTAGAGGAGACAGACAATAAGTAAAAAATAAACATAGATGTGTGAATTAATATATATTTTGACTGAGCGTTCAGAAGGAAATGAGATTAGCTTAGGGAAGTCAGAAATGTCTTCAGAAAGAAGGCCCTGGTTACAATGGACTTTAAGGATGCACAGGGTTTCTGCAGGCCTGAGTAAAAGGGAACAGCATAAGCATGGATATTAGGAAACATGGGGTGAGTTTAGGAACTTGTCTGGACAGGGATGGGTGGGGGGCAGGATTATACGGAGGAGGCTCCTGGGAGATCAGGTGAGAAATGTAAACAGGTTGACTGAGCCAGCCTCTTCTCACACCTGAAGATGGATTCGTGAACTACAAAACAGACAAGTCAAAACCCTAATTCTCAACCTCATGGCCCTCTAGCAAAATGCCCTCATGAGCATTCACCAGTCTGAGCATAGGCCCACTGTATGAGTGGGGCAGCTTGTGCGCTAGACAAAATGCCAACACAAGGGATGAATGGAGACTCCTTTTCTCTCCCCACCAAGCTGGATGCACTAGTGTGGGATTTTCCTAGAACACTTTCTTCTGGCCCCACTGTGTGCCAGAGGCTGGTATATCTCCAGAGGGCACCTTTTCTCATTTCACACAAAAGCGCAAGATGATAGGCTAGCAATAGCCCTCCTCGGACACTCCCTCCCCTGGTCAGACCGCTCTGCTCCTGTCAAATAAACTCTCTGGGACACCCCTTCATCTGCATTATCCCTTTCCTGCCTCTCTGGCCTTACCCGAGAGCACACACAAACCCCTTTATCAAACTTCTTGCTTATCTTGGCCAAGCATAGACTCTCACTCTCTCTCTCTCTCTCTGTGTGCGCGTCTCTCTCACACACACACCCCTCTTACAATGACCTTTGCCTTCATCTAGACTGCTCCTGAGTCCCAGCCCCTCTATGCATCCTTCCCTGCCCAGCTGGCCTGAGTCCTCGCTCTGTCTAAATGCACAGCTCCTACAGCTTCCTCTTCCCTGATCACACCCACAAATGCTTCCCTGATTTGTTTCATGTTTGTGTGTTAACTCCGTGGGTATCTGTGTGAATGCAGTAAGGATAGCTCACCCAGCTTGTAAACTCCCAGAACTAGAAACACGGCCTGTAAATGTATTACTCACTCAGCTGTGAGTCTCGTTAAAAGAAACCTATGTCACTGTTGCTGTTGGTACCTCTGCTTCATTCATCAAGAAAATGGAGTGACATTAATTCATCAAGTCCATTAATTCAATAAGTATACATTGAACACTTACTCTGTGTCAAGTTCTAGGAATATAACAGTGAATAAGATGTGGTCTTTCTCCTTGGAGAAGATGTTTATTAAGTTTTTCCATGTGTCTACTATGTGCCAGGCATTGTATTAGACTCTGGAGTTATAGAAGTAAGATAGACAAGTAAAGACAATCACATTGCAGGATGGTACATATTAAGATCAAGGACTGCACTGAGTACTGTGGAACCTCAGAAGGCATACCTGGCTCACTTCATGGTTTCAAGGAAGAGACATTAATTCATTCATTCAATCAATCAATCAATATTTACCCATTAATTATACTACATAAAAGATGTAGTATATACTACATCTTATAGTAATTAAGTAATTTATGTTAGTAAATTATACTAACATAAAGATGTTAAAAAAAAAATTTACCCATTGCCTACTGTGTGCCAGTCGCTGTTCAAGGTGCTGAAGTGATGAAGTCCTTCACCATGAAGCCTAAAAGTTCCAGTAGGAGAGACAGAAAATAAATAAGAACTGTAGACTATACTAGGTGATGACAAGTGCTTTGGAGAAAAGTAAAGCAAGGGAAGCATGGGGAATATCAAGGTCATGGGGGAGGGTGTTTCATATAGAATGGTTAGGAAAAGCTTCACTGAGACAACACTCAAGATACCTGAAGAAAGCGAGAGGCCCAGCCATGTGGTTATCTGGAGGGTGACTCTGCCAGGCAGAGGGAACAATAAGTGCAAAGACCTGGGGTACAGGCTGCTTAGAGTGATAGGAAAGATCAAGTCAGCCGGTGAGGCTGGGGCCAGGTGAGCCAGGTGTGTGTGCTAAGGAAGGCCAATGAGGAGGTAGAGGTGTGGGCAGGGCAGGGCCTTGCAGTTGGTGGAAGGGCTTTGGCTTTTATGCTGAGTAAGATGGGGAACCACTGGAGGGTTTTAACAGGAAAGCAGGTAGGGGTGATGAGGTCTGACTTTCATTTTCAAAGGCCCACTCTGGTGTGGAGAATAGCCAGAAGGGGGCAAGGGAACCTGAGAGACCAGTAAGGGGGCAGTTGTAAACATCCACATGAAATGATACTGGCTGGTGTAGTGGTTGGAGGGATAGTGGTGGAAGAGGTGAGGCTGCCTCCAAGTCCATCATGTGTCAAAATGGCCTGGTAAGGGGAGCTTTCACGAGGGAACATTAGAGCTGGCCCTGGAGGTTGCATTCACCAGACAGATGTGGGTATGTGACCCAGAGGCAGAGAGACAGAGAAAGAGATGTATGTGCGTGTGTGTTTACATTCGGAGGGTTATGGAAAAAACCCTCAATCATGAGAGAACTGACAAATTGAAGAATAGCAAATAGCTCAGTGTGGCCAGCTCAGAACACTACCACTTAGACAGGAGGAGAGATAGGAGCTTGGAAGAAGTTTGGAGCCAGTGGTGAACGGCCTTGATTGCCATGCTAAGAGCTTAGACCTGTCTGTCCTGTGGGCCGAGGAGAGTCATCAAGGATCTTTAAGCAGATAAGTGGTTGCCTCACATCCACTGAGGCCACCTTTCCAAACTACTGACTCATTTGTTCTAAAACTCAAGAATTCCCCCATCCCACCCCCATTATCCTTCCCAAGGCATATCCAAGTTGCTATATTTTTTGTAAGGCTCTTGTATTGCATTGCATTATATCTTACTGTGTTACAATCATCTGTGTGTGTATGTCTGATTCACCCACTATTCTGTGGGAAGCAAAGGTCAGGGGACACACATAGGTCATCTCTACATCCTCAGCACCTAGAATACATTCCAGTGTGTTCAATAAATGGTTGCTGGATGGATGGATGGATGGATGGAGCAAGTTCTGGAAGTAAGCAATGAAAATGAGAAAGCCTAGAAATGCTAGATGGAATTGGCCAATGAAAAAGTTAAGAATAATAAAGAGACTATAAATGTTGACTAATTGCAGATGTGTACAAAGATGGTCCAAGTCCTCTGGGGATGTCTCCTCCTGTGGAATCTCTACATCTCATCCGCTCAGACCATTTACCCTGGAATCAAGGCGAGGGCTACTCAGAGAGCTCTGGACTATGGTGAGTTGGATGCTTTCAGAAGCCAGGCTGTATTCACCTCCCAGGTGTAGTCTGTGACCCAAATCCAGAAGCTCAGATTGGTTTGTCTCATGACTGAGACAAGCTCTACAGTGGGGTGATCCAGAGCTACTAAGATGGCTGGGGGAAAAGTGTTGTCTAAAAAATAATCACCTTAACAATAGGCATATCCAAACATAGTCACAGATTCGTATTTTCCCTCTCTCTCTCCCCCGCACATGCATACACAATGAACATCTTAGAGCATATAAAGTACTTGGAACAGAATCTCACAATAGCAAATGCCCAACAAATATTACCTACTGTTATTTTCACGTATGTGAACAGACACCTCCACAGTTGCTAATGTCCGCATGTTACAGATGAGGAAAGTGAAGGACCGAGAGATTTTGTAACTTGCAGAGTCCCACAGCTAGTAAGTGAGTGCTGGGATTCAAACCTAAGCTGTCTGATGGTGCCTTCGGGTTCATCGTTCCATCCTTTACATTCTCTCTTTACATCTCCATATTACAGTATTATTCACAGTATTATAGAGGATAAAATCTGCTCTTCTCAATCTCCAAAAAGGATAGGATAAGTGGAAGTGAGCTTAAGCTGTAAAGGAAGGGGTAAAAGCAAAGCTTGCTCCTTGAGAAGGTAAAAATGAAAAGATCATTCTTCGTTACTGTGTAAGTTACTTTTCTCAAGCTCTTTAATGTGGAAGAGGGCTCTATTTCTCCACTAACTCAGAGAAATGTGTTCTGTGGTGCTATTATATAAAGATGGGTTTATTCCAGGATTAAACAAAAGCAGTGGTTGCTAACCTTTTTGGAGTGCTGGGATCCTTTGAGAATCTGATTAAAATGTGAACCCTGGGGCTTCCCTGGTGGCGCAGTGGTAGAGAGTCCGCCTGCCGATGCAGGGGACACGGGTTCGTGCCCCGGTCCAGGAGGATCCCACATGCCGCGGAGCAGCTGGGCCCGTGAGCCATGGCCGCTGAGCCTGCGTGTCTGGAGCCTGCACGTCTGGAGCCTGTGCTCCACAATGGGAGAGGCCACAACAGTGAGAGGCCCACGTACCGCAAAAAAAAAAAAAAAAAGTGAACCCTGAAAAATTTTCCCCTAAAAAATGAGGTAGATACACATACACATGACCCACTCACAATCTTTCATTAGAATTTCAGGGAGTTCAAGTGTTCCCAACAGTCCATGGACCTCCAGTCCAAAATTCCTGTATTTAAAGAATCTAGGAGGGAAAAAGGACAATGTAGAATAACTTTCTGGAACTGGCCATCAGACATAGATTCTGGAGCCAAATTGCCCAGATTTGACTACTGGCTCCCCCAGTTCTTAGCTGTGTGACTTAGGCAAGAATTAACCTCTTTGAGGCTCAGTTTCTTCATCTGTGAAATTGGATAATGATGATACTTTGTACTTTTCCTATAACACTGTCCTGTGTTAACATCCTCTCATGCTGTTAGCTCTGGGTTCTTGGACAATTTCACTAGCCTCTCTGAGGACCAGTGTTTTCTTCTGCAAAGTAGGGACAATAATAACCACCTTGTTAGAATCCTGTTTTCTCAGTATCTAAGAGCATGGCTTACTTAATAAATATAACTTGTGTGTTTAATGATATTATGCCATCATCATCTTTGTTATCAATAAACATTTTCTTTGGTTGCTTCATAGGCATTCAAGCTGGGGTGGAGATGATTGAGCAAATGCTCATGGAAAGAAACATCCCAGATTTTAAAAGTTCTAAATCTGAATTTCTGAACATTGATTATGTGAACTACAAGTTTATAAAGTAAGTAAAAGAGAAGAGCATTTTAGCAGTGAAGTTAATCTTTAAAATCTCAGGGTTGTGGATATGCCACTGTGAGTCCTGGTGTAACACCAGGATGGAGTAGAAGTTAACCAACCTTTGGTGAAAGGCTTATCAGATAAATCACCCAAGATAGAGGGGTCATGGAGCCAGCATGTGGTGTTTGGGTCAGAATGCGTGGGTCCAGGTCACATCTCTGCTGCACACTCGTTGTGTGCACCTGGCGAATCTGCTCAGAGACTCAGTGTCCTCTCCTCATTCCTAAAATGAGAGTTCTAATTCGATGCAGATGTCGGCTGTGGGCACCTTGCCCCCAGAATTCTAAATGAAATTCTTGTTCATTCCATTGCTACCCCTACCCCCATAAACTTAGATGCAGAGTTCAATATCAGTCTCACAAACAAATCTGCTCTCACTACATCTTGTCTTATTTTGTAAAGTTTAGTCAAGACTTCAGAGGTCATAGGAGCGGATTACAAGGCACATGGCTTTCTGCCCTCTTGCTATCTAGACCTCCTCTTCTTCTCTGGAGCAACGTCAGTTTCTTCCCCTGGTCTCATGCATAGCAGTTCCACCCACTCCTGGGTACCAAAGGATCATCCTAAATACTTCTCCAAGTAATTTTCCCACCAATAAACTTCTCTTCCTAAGAAGAATTCTGGTGGCAGCTATAATCTTTTTTACCATGTTACAGCAGTAAAATCAAATCTCAGAATCAGTAAACAATAAAAAGCAGATGATGTAACAAATGTGAAGATACTTCATAAAACTGAAGCTGCTGAACACGGATTAGCTGATGTACTTAGTGATAGCATAGACCATCAGTGTAAGAGCAATGGAATTGCCATATTGATCCAGATCCTTGTCTCACCCAGCCAAGAGTTTTGAGATTATATTTATATTGTTACCCACCCTCTCAGATTGGGTGGACCCCACCTGGGTCCTTCTCACGCCAGATGAATGAGACAAGGTTCGGCAAAGCAGAGCAGAAACTGTATTCGTTGATCAAGGAATGGAGAAGGGAGAGCTCGTGCTCTAAATACACCTTCTCCCCATGGGAGGAAAGTGGGAGACGTTTAAGGGGTAAGAGGCCAGTACATCATCAGAAACTGGGGAAAAGGGCAGAGATTCCCAGGAACAGTGCTGCATGCACAGTCCCTTGTTCCCGGCACTCATTGTGCCTAGCAAGGTACAAGTCCCCTCTATGGGCGGAGATCTTAGCACGGTGATGAGGCAAAGGCAACTTTGGGGCACTTCTAGGTTTCCTTGGCACAGACACTGCTCTTGCACTTAGGCTGGAACAGACTCAGGGCGGACGACTGTAGAGTTTCCTTTGAGGTGTAACTGATAAACATCTTTGACAAACATCAGGTGTTTTGGAACAAGAATAGAAATAGGTTAAAGCAGAGATCTTTCAGCTCCCTGGGGTATGTAGGGGTGATGGTACGAACTAGGAAAAATGTTCAGCTGAATATAACAAAATTAGTGTGACTTAGATGAAATAGGGGTTCATTTTTGTCTCATAAATAATAAGCTCTGAAGAAAAATTGTACAGATGAACCTATTTGCAGGGCAGGAATAGAGACACAGACATAGGGAACGGGTGTGTGGACACAGTGGGGAGGATGAATTGGGAGACTGGGGTTGATATATGTGCACTGCCATGTGTAAAACAGATCGCTAGTGGGAACCTGCAGTATAGCGCAGGGAACTCAGCTCGGTGCTCTGCGGAGACCTAGATGGATGGAATGGGGTGGGTAGTGGGAGGGAGGTTCAAGCGGGCTGGCGGTATATGTATACACATAGCTGATTCACTTCGTTGTACAACAGAAACTAACACTACATTGTAAAGCAACTATACCCCCCCCAAAAAAACAGTTGAAGAATCTTATTGAAGCCCCACAATTTCGTCAGAACACAACTGTCTTATATTTTTCTGTTCCCCCATCCTTAACTCTGGCCTCTGGCTTCGTTTGCCTCATGGTCTAATATGACAGATGCTCTAATTATAATACAGTCAGCCATTCAACAAGAATTTGTTGAGCACCTACTGTGTACTAAGGCTTTGTTCTAGGCATAGGGTATAGTGTAGTGAATGACACAGATACGCCTTTAGTGTCCAGTGAGAGAGATGAACATTAAATATATATTTACAAATCTAATGATTTAATTACACTGATGATAATGCCACAGCAGAAAAATCCAGGGTGATTCCTGTAATATAAAGTGAAGGTAAAGATGAGGAGAAACAGGTATTCCCATGCATTGCTAGTGGGAGCAGATAAACTGGTACAATAATTTCAGACCTGTGCTGTTCAAACAGGAGCTGCTAGCCTCATGTCACTATTGAGCACTTGAGGTATGATTAGTGCAACTGAGTACTGGATTTTTAATTTTTTTAATTTCAATTTTAATTTAAAAACTCACATGATTCAGTTACTGAAGAACTTTTAAGTCTGGAACAATTTGAGTATGTAAGTTTACTCTTTCAGTTGAAAATTTTATCAACTCTAAATACAGGTCAAGAATTTCTGATGAAAATGCAATATCTAGATTGAGGTACATCATGAATATAAAACACATACTGTATTTTGTTTATTTTTGAAAAAAGAAAATAAAATATCTCATTAACAATTTTTATATTGATTACATGTTCAAATTATAATATTTCCCATTTTTAATGTGACTAGATAATGTTGAATTACATATATGGCTCACATTATATTTCTATTAGACAGTGCTTTTTTTTTTTTTTTTTTTCAGTATGCGGGCCTCTCACCGCTGTGGCCTCTCCCGCTGTGGAGCACAGGCTCCAGATGTGCAGGCTCAGCGGCCATGGCCCACGGGGCCAGCCGCTCTGCGGCATGTGGGATCCTCCCGGACCGGGGCACGAACCCATGTCCCCTGCATCAGCAGGCGGACCCTCAACCACTGCGCCACCAGGGAAGCCCCTAGACAGTGCTATTTTAGGAGGTGATTTTAAAGGATTTTTTTAGGCATGCTTTTTGACCCAACAATTCCACTTCTCAGCACCCTCTCTAGAGAAACATCTACACAAACAGCATATATGGGGATGTTCACTGTGGCACTGTTTATAATGCAGAAATACTGGAAACAACCTAGATGTCTACCCACAAAGCAATGATTTTTTTTTAATCCATAGCTTAGATTACTCTGCAGCAATTACAAAGAATGAGTTAGACCTATATGTGTCAAAATGAAAATATTTCCAAGATACAATCATCTCTACCATCCTCTTTTCACAGTGATACTCAGGATATTTGGCAGAGAATAGGCAGGAAAGGACGCAGAAAAGAGGAAATAACAAATAATTGTTTCTTATTGGCTATCACATTTTAAAATTTTCCCTAATCTTAGTTCATAACAGTGCTTTCTCCCGTGCAACAGTTATAAACAGATGGCTCCATTTTTTCTTCTCAACCTTCCCATGAGTCACACTTCTTTTGAGTGACTGACTGAAAGAGGTTAAGTGCCTTGCCCAAGGTTGTACAGCTAGCACAAATCTTGGCTCCAAGCCGAGTGCCCTTTGCACAATGCATGAAGCGACATAGCCTCCTGGTTAAGAAGCCTGAAGACAGATTGAGGAGGCTTCCAAGTCTGGTTCTACCACCTATCTATGACTTCAGCCAAGTTTCTAATCTTCTCATCTCTGAATTGCAGATTGCAAAATCAGCAGCAGCTTCATAGGATTATGGTGAGGGTTAAAATGAGCTAACACATGTGAAGTGCTTACCCCAGTGTCTAGCAGGTAGTAATTGCTCAATAGATGGTCATAATAATAACTTAACATAATGCATGTGACCATCTACCTATGTATGTTGCATGCCACCTACTGCCTCTAGTTACCTGTGTGACAGCTCAGAGAATCCTAGGGGGAGTTAATGCTCTAAAATAAGTTTCTCAACTAGGGAAGATACTGTCCACATTTGGGGAGGAAGGCATGCTGTTTATTGTCCTGATGATTTAGAGGTGGGGGGAGGGAAACGATTGGCATTTAGTTGGTACATATGCCAAATACCCTGCAATTTGTACAACAGTCCTCTACAAAAAAATAGTTGTCCCATCCAAAACGTTAATGTTTCCCACATTGAGAAACACTGGAACAGCTGAAGGGAAAAATAATGATGGCAGTGTTTTGTCTTTAAAGAAACTAAAGAAGTCGATTGATTGTTTGCAAATCTGTTCCTAAACTTGCTCATTTCTCCCCTCAGCTAGATACAAGGGGCTTCCTGCCAAGGGTGTGAGAGGAATTAGAAGGCAGTGCCCTGAGGCTGCACTGCATACCTGAGGGTCCTTCCTCTATAGCAGCAGTCTGCAACCTTTTTGGCACAAGGGACCCGTTTCCTGGGGAGCGATGTGGAGTGGCAGATGAAACTTTGCTCGCTCGCCTGCCCCGCCTCTCACATACCGCTGTGCGGCCCGGTTCCTAACAGGCTGTGTACCGGTACCGGTCCATGGCCCGGGGGTTGGGGACCCCTGTTCTATAGGAATTCACAATTGCCCATCTTGGGAGTTCTACAACTGCATTTCCAATTTTGCCTTACTTAGAGATGTGCTGGCTGAGTCGCACTAACTCCTCTGTTTCCTGTTTTACAGCATAAAAATCAATGCCCTTTCACTTCCAAATACTTCACTAGCCTTTGTGCCTGGGGTGGGAATCAGGGCCCTGATCAACCACGGCACTGCCAACATCAGCACAGACTGGGAATTCAAGTCTCCACTTTTGTGAGTATTCCACTGAAAAGTCTACTGCTGTTCTGGGGGAAACAGAGCAAAAAATCAAAAGTAGATAAATTTGCCAATGTGTTTGACATTAGGCTTCTTTCCCTCAGCCATTAACCTTCTTTCTCAAGAGCATTTTTCCAGGAGAGATTTAAATCAGAATATCTCTACTGAGGGCAGGGAGGAGGGGCCTGAAAGCATCCTTCCCTTAAAGGCAGAGCCACTGATCAACATGTCATTTAAGATTTCCTGGGACTTCCCTGGCAGTCCAACGGTTAAGACTCCCTGCTTCCACTGCAGGGGGCGGGGGTTTGATCCCTGGTCAGAGAACTAAGATCCCACATGCCATGGGCTGCGGCCAGAAAAGAAGATAAAAAGAAAGGATCGGGCTTCCCTGGTGGCGCAGTGGTTGAGAGTCCGCCTGCCAATGCAGGGGACACGGGTTTGTGCCCCAGTCCGGGAAGATCCCACATGCCACGGAGCGGCTGGGCCCGTGAGCCATGGCCACTGAGCCTGCGCGTCTGGAGCCTGTGCTCCACAACGGGAGAGGCCACAACAGTGAGAAAGGATCAAATTCATGGTACGGTTACAAACCACCTACTATGTTTAAGTCACTGTGTGGGTGTAATGTTTAGGTCTGCCTTGGTTGATGCCCCAGGATGACACATTCATTCATCCATTTGGTCATTCAATATCCATGTACTGAGTACCTACTGACTGTATCCATTTATAAATGGTACTGAGTACCATTCATCCCTGTCTCAAGAACTCCAGTCTCGTAGACGGTAGGGATATAATATGTTCCCCCGTAAGAAACATAGATTCATGTATTATTCATTTCTTTGCTGACACATCAACCATAGATTGAGTGCTTATTCTGTGTCAGGCCATGAGCTAAATCCTGGGGCACGGAGATGAATAGCATCACTCCCTCAAGGAGTTCACAGATAACATCTAAGTGCCACCTCCCCATCTATGCCCCTCCTAAATAAGGTGTGGCCACCTTGACCCCTATGTTCTTCCTCCAAACAAGCATCGTATATGAATGGTGCCTAATACATGCTCAACCACTATGGGGGCCAGCGCACTCAAGATGAAATAAATGCAAGGTTCCTAGAGCTGTCACCATTCACATATTTGTTACTTCATTTGTTTAGTATATATTCACCCCTACCTGTTGTAGGTGCCAGGAATCCAGAGGTGATGAAGTTCCTGCCCTCCTGCGGCTTAGATTCTATGGTTAATCAGAGAAACAAGATCCATCTCCATCCCTGTCCAGGCTTGGGTAACCTTGCACTTTTTCTCTCAACAGCCAAGACACAGAAGGAGTTGACTTGTTTCTCTCTGGGGTCTACTTCACCAGTATAGTTGTCCTGGCCCTGAATGACTTTGGTCACCCAATCCTGAAGCTCCAAGACTGCAATGCCCAAGTGAGCCACAGTGACGTCTCGTTTTCTGGAGAGCTCAGGTGAGCAAGAACACCCTGGTGGGCAGTGGCCAGTCTGGAACTGGATTCTCACCTGGCACCCAGGGGCAGTTATGAACTGGCAGATATGATCCTGTGTAAGCCCTTTGTTAATCTTTTTTTTCCTAGTGTCCTATATAACTCCTTTGCTGAGCCCATGGAGAAACCCATTTTAAAGAACTTAAATAAAATGGTAAGTCTTTAGAGATTATACAGCCATAGTAACATGCCATCAGCAGCAGTTCTGCCATGCTTTGATTAACTTTTAGTCAATAAAACTTTCCTGAGCACCTACAGTGTGCTAAGCACCATCCAAGGCACTTTCACACACATTATCCTTTGCAACTTAATAGTTTCTCAAGTGCCTACTATGTGCCAAACATAATGGTAGGTGCTAGGGATGCAGAGATAAATAATACAGCATTCCCTCCCTCAAGTCCTCACCCCAGGGTGGGCAAACAATCAAAAAGAGTTCGTTTATTGTGTACCTACTACATGCCCAGCACTCTAGGCTAGAGTCTGTTGAGGATATGGAAAAGGAATAAACTTATCTGTTTAGGAAAAACCAACTGAGATTTGTGAAATGGCAACTGAATAAGTATTTGAATTTCGTACATACTTACGTGGTCATTAGGTTGGACTGAGGGGGTTCAGAGAACTGGAAAAATTAAGTAAATAGAGCCTAGGAGTATCCTGGGAGATATTTTTGGAGAGTGCAGGACTTGAACTGAGCCTTCAAATATAGGTAGGAATTGAATAAGTAAGGAACGGGAAAGAAGAAGGAATATTCCCAGCCAAGTAAAACAGTATAAGTTAAGATGGCATCCAAGTACCTTGATGCCAGAAGTCAGTGTCCGAGGAAGGGAAAGATGGAATTGGCAATGTGCCCTGTTTCCATTCCTGACAATATCTTCCCTGAATGCTTTACCCGCATTTCTGGGGAGACAAGGAGAGAGGTGAGGAGGACGGGAAAAGAAGGGAGATTCCTTTCTGGAAAAGAGGGGCAAGGATGGTGTCTGGCTGTCTCCAACCCCCTTGTGTTCAGTTCAGCACTTGGAAGGCAGTAGGTGCATAATGAATGTCAGTGAGGAAATCAACACACAGAGACATTAAACAGCTTATCTAACAAGGTTGTCCGGCTGGTCAGGGGACACTGAAGCTTCGCAGCCTTTCCCGTGCTTACCTGAAAGGTGCTGAGTGCCAGTGAATGTGCATATTAAAGAGTGCCTGGGAAATAGTGCTGTTGCCTTCAGGGGCCGCACACTTGATCATTCTTTTGTTCAAAACAAGGCATGGTCCTTTGGCCTCTGACAAGAAGCCAATAGTTAAGTTTGCCTGGAGCTTGTATATGACTTAGAGATCATAGATGCTTTGCTTCTAGGGTTCCCTCTGTGCCACTAGAAAAGGCCAAGGGTGCTCAGACCACAGCTGTCTAGCCATGTCAGGCCAGATTTCAAATCCTACTGATCTAACTCCTGGCAACTCGCTTACCCTCTCCAAGCTTCTGTTTTCCATCTGTTAATAGGGGCTAGTAGTGCCTGCCTCTCAGGACTGTAGTGAGGATGAAATGAAGTTGGCAACAGCTAACATTTACTGAACACTTACTATGAGCTGCACAATCTTACGTGGATTGCCTCAATTTCTACTCACAATACCTGACCCAGTAGATACAGCGATCATCCCCATGTTGCAGATGAGGAAACTGAGGCCAGAGAGTACAAGTAACTTGCCAAGGCGTTCAACCCCAGGCAGCCAGGCTCCTGAGCCTCTGCTAGTAACCACCACACTGAGTGCTCAGCGCACGCCTGGCACACGGCATCGCTCTTGATACTCTTCCTGCTTCCTACAGATGTGCTTGGGTCTGATTCAAAATAGATTTTCTAATTCCAAAAGGGGCTCTGATCTAAATAGATGTCTGATCTAATGGGCTCTCCAAGCAGCCCAGCAAGGAAATAAAGGCCCTGCTCTACCTCTCCCTGGCAGGGCCTGGCACGCTGATGGCAGAGGTGGCAGGCAGGGGCATCCCTGCATTTGGGAGAGGCTCAGCCGTGCAGGCAGCAAGTTCCCCAGGTGTCGTAGCACTAATATGGACTGGGGCACATGCCCTGTCATGCTGCAGAGATGAAAGCCAGGGGCTTGTTCTTTTATGGGGCTAAGTGGATGTGGTCCTGGTTGCTATGAAGTTGAGCCAGCATTCAATGGCATGCCACCCATACATACAGAACTTGAGGCCCATAGGCATCAACTAATTTAAGGGAAAGTCCAAAGGGAGAATGTCTCCTCACTGGAAGGCCTTTGTTGGGGTCTAGGCCCTTAAACAGTGGTTTCCAGTACAATGTGATAACCTGCATTTTGTTTTTATTCCTTTTATGGCCAGCTCTGTCCCATTATCACAAGTGAGGTGGAGGCACTGAATGCCAACCTCAGCATGCTGGAGGGTGAGTCCCAGAACCGTCTCTTCTGGGTGTTTCTCCTCCCACCTTTACACGCAGGTGCTCTCCAGGTGTGCTTTGCTCCAGCTCTCCCATCTGCTTTCCCCTCTGCAAACTAGCACCGCAGGAAGGTGCGTGGGAGGACCTGCCCGTGGGCAGGGCCCGCTCTTTTCTGCTGCTAACCAGCTTCACTGCAGGTGGGGGTGACTTTAGGAAACTAAATGCAAGGCAAAGGATTAAACTGTCGTGAGCCTGAATCCCAGCTCTGACGCTAAATCCATCCTCTTCAGAATGATGAATGCTCATCCTGACCAGTTATCCCCTGGTTCTAACCCCTTCAGTGGCTCCTATAGCTGCCTTCAGGATCAAGTCCATATACCTTAACATGGACTACAAGACTCACCTGCCGTGCTCTGGCTCCCTCTCACCTCTCTGGGCTTCATCTTGCGCCTTTATCTGCTCCACCAATCAAGCTGCTTCTACCGCCTCACACCTTGCCTCCAGTCATGCTGTCCTCTCTGCCTAGAAGAGCTTTCTCTTCCTCCCCTCCATCCATCTATTCACTTAAGAGATATTTACAGAGCACCTATTTCTTTGCCAGAACTGTGCTAAGCCCCGAGGGATTCAGCCCCTTCTGCTCCCTACCCCGCAGCCATCCCTTGTCCTGTTCACTCCTCTTTAGCTCTGAAGGTTCAGCTCAGGCATAGTCTCTCCCAAGAAATCCTACCTGACAGCCCACACCCCAAAGTCCCGCCTCCTCAACGCTCACGTGACACTTTGGGCGGATCTCTCTTTGCACTCCATCCACTTACCGCCCCCCGCCCCGCCATGGTATGCTGAGCCCCTGTAATAGGCTGGGTGCTGTTCTTGGTGCTGGGGATGCAGCAATAAGCCTGTGAGACAGAAATCCCTGCCCTCATGGGGCTAGTGAGAGGAGACAGACAGCCAGCAAGATAATAAGTAAAATCTATGGTATCGTTGCGATAAGTGGTAAGAAGAAAAATAAAGCAGGGAAGGAGCTGACGAGGGGTTTTTGTTTAAAATAGCATGGCCAGGAAAGGCACCACTGAGCAGCTGGCATTAGAGTAAGACCTGAATGAAGTAAGGAGTAAGCTGCTCCTAGATCTGGATGAAGAACATTCCAGGCAGAGGAAACTGCAAGCTCAAAGCCCCATGTGGGAGCATGCCGAGTGCGTTGGAGGAATTTTGAGTCCATACCGAGAGCAGAGGGAATGAGGGGAAAGCAGCAGGAGATGAGGTCAGAGAGTGGGAAAGCAGATGGCTAGATCTTCAGGGCTCTGTAGGTCATTACAAAACCTGGCTCTTAGTCTGAGATGGGAAGTCTTGGGAGAGTTCTGAGCACAGCTTTCATGAACTGACTTATATTTTAAGGAGATCACTCTGGTTTCTGTCTATTAATAAGAGGACAGGATTCAGGGGTGGAAGCAGGGAGACCACTTAAGAGGCTAGTGCAGTGACCCATACGAGCAAGGAAGGCAGTGACCTGGATGGAGTGACGAAGATGGTGAGATCTGTTCAGGTTTCGGATGTACCTGGAGGGTAGGGACAGTGGTATTTGCTGACACATTGAATGTGGGTCATGAGGGGAGTCAGGCATGAGCCCAGGGTTTACTCTGAGCAGCTAGAAAATTGGAAGAGTGGAATTACCGATACCAAGATGGGGAAAACTATAAGACTATGTTTGTAGTAGGCCCTCTGGAGCTCAGTTACAGATCTGCTCTTATTACGCTGTATTATAATTTCCTGTTTATATGTCTGTCTCCTCCTCCAGACTGTGAATTCATTGAGGGCAGGGACGTTGACTCTTCTCTGTGTTCTCAACACTGAGCACAGTGCCTAACTCACACTAGGTTCATAAATATTAGCTTGATAAAGGGATGAGAGGAGATGGTGGCTGGACAGATGGATTGATGAGTGGATGCAGATAGATGAATAAAAAAGAACAGATTGGAGAGGTAGAGAAAGAGAAAGAAGATGTAGAAAAGATGAGGAAAGAACCAGTGGAGGATTGCCATGTCCTAGGTTGCTGTGGGCAAATTTCTTTACTTCTGGGAGCATGCATAAAAGGCTATGTACCAAAATTTTACTGATGTTACTCTCTGGGCAATGTGACAAAGAAGAGTTTTTACTTTCTTCTTTTGATTTATCTACTTTTCCTGGGTTTTGAAAAGTAAGCAAGTATTATTTATGAAATAGGGTAATGGTTATTTTTTGTTTTAAATAACAGAGGATTAAAAATTTGTTCTGGATAAATATTAACCACGTGTTATACTATACCTTTAATAAATGTAAATTTTCTTTTTTCTTTGTTATTTAGTTTTAAGAAAGGTTGACAACTATACTCTGCTGGATTATTCCCTAATCGGTTCTCCAGAAATTACTGAGAATTACGTTGATCTGAATTTGAAGGTAATTTTATTATCATCAGAGTCCTAAGCTTGGCTATCAGTAACCACTATTCAAGGAACAAATATTATGTGCAGAGGGAAATATAACTACATTCTCTTCCAATAGTTTAATTTTCTTTCAAGCAGTTCTCTCATGTTTATGCTCCTTTAAAAGACTCTTGAACATCTTGACTGGTAAATGATTGTTTGGATTGCACAGCATATGTCTGCCTTCTTCAAGAAAAGTATCGTGATGTCTCTGCCTCTGGGAGTAAGGCTTGAGACTAAGGGGCAGCAAGTAGAATAGTCTGCATTTATTAGAGCTCAACAGATCAGTAGACTATAAATATTGATTCTTTTCCTAGCTCTCAGGTTAGTCGATCTGAGGACTGCTGAACTCTGTCAGGGCCATTAACACATGATAATAGTGTTTACTGATTCTGGAAAAGTGATTAACTGTGCTTTTGTCCCAAAGTAGATATAATTTATTTTTAATTTTTTAAAATTTATTTATTTTGGGGGGAGGCTACTCTCCGTTGCGGTGCGCGGGCTTCTCATTGTGGTGGCTTCTCTTGTTGTGGAGTATGGGCTCTAGGCATGCAGGCTTCAGTAGCTGTGGCACGTGGGCTCAGTAGTTGTGGCTCAAAGGCTCTAGAGCGCAGGCTCCGTAGTTGTGGCGCACAGGCTTATTTGCTCCACGGCATGTGGGATCTTCCCTTACCAGGGCTCAAACCCGTGTCTCCTGCATTGGCAGGCGAATTCTTTTTTTTTTTTTTTTTTTTTGCAGTACGCAGGCCTCTCACTGTTGTGGCCTCTCCTGTTGTGGAGCACAGGCTCCAGACGCGCAGGCCCAGCGGCCATGGATCACGTGCCCAGCCGCTCCATGGCATGTGGGATCTTCCCGGACCGGGGCACGAACCCATGTCCCCTGCATCGGCAGGCGGACTCTTAACCACTGCGCCACCAGGGAAGCCCAAGCAGGCGAATTCTTAACCACTGCACCACCAGGGAAGCCCCCGTTGGTTTTTTTTTTTTTTTAATGTATGTTGGCTTATGTTTCAATCAGAGTCATTCAAATCAGTTAAATATTACACAAGACACCATTTTGTAATAACAGCCTATAGCTTACGAAGGCCGCAGTAAAAATGCCACAAAAATGCTTTGAGCCATTTAGAATCCTGGGTCCTTCTTTCTGTGATGCCCCAGATGCTCAGAAGTCATGGATTTTGAAGGTCAAATGTTTGACATCTCTACATGACACTTCAGGAACTATTCAGAGCTGTCCCCTCCAGCTACATTCACCTGCCTTCCCGTCTCTGAGAAGAGGACTAACAAGGAACTTCTCACTGGATTACACCCCAGGGTGGACAGACACACTCAGATATGCTCAAGAAGTCACCAGAGCTCTGAAACATAGTCCCCAGTCAAGGAGTCAGAGGACTCATGGTTTTTTCATCCCTACTGAGTTTCTGGAATATTCCTTATTCTGACTTGAGTGGGTCCACCTTCTTTAGTCCTGCACATTCGAGTCTTCTCCTGATAACACTGGTCTTTCTCTCTGTTTCCCCACAGGGCGTATTCTATCCCCTGGAAAATCTCACAGATCCCCCCTTCTCATCAGTTCCTTTTGTGCTCCCAGAACACAGTGACTCTATGATCTACATTGGAATCTCCGAGTATTTCTTTAAATCTGCATCCTATGCTTATTTTACAGCTGGGGCTTTCAACGTCACTCTCACCACAAAAGAGGTGAGGAGAGTTAACGGATGATGACAATTGACACCAACATTTAATCTTGTTCTAAGTATCCCATTATGGGGGGTTTTATGTCATAGTTTCTATTCCTGGGCCTTTGTAGACACTATCACTCCTAGCAGGACAATGAATGAAGGGATTGTGGAATGAATGTTGATACTAGTTGGGGAGTTGTTGGGTTTCCAGTTCTGCTAATTTCAGCTTTTTATGATACTGGGCCACTGTTCTTCTAGACTGATCTTCAGTAATACCACGAAGCCCCTCCACTGCTTATTACCTGTGACAAATACCTATGAAAATTTGGTAATTTCAATGTACTTAACTTCTCTGTGCCAGATTTTCATCATTTGGAAAATGGGAATAATAATGTTCCATACTCGTAGGGTTGTTATGGGCATTAAAGAGGTTTAAATATACGTAAAGCACTCAGACCAATGCCTAGCACAGACTACATGCTCTATAAGTGTTGATTATCATCATCATCATCATCATCATCATCATTATTATTTTATTATTTGTGTTATGCCAACATAAAGATTTCTGCTGTTAGTAATTACAACTGACATCTACGATGACCAGTAAATAGCACAGATATTCATTCAAAGATCCTCTTTGCCATGCCCCTCCCTTTTATAATGAGAACTCTCTCTCCGACCAGTCAACTAACAACTTTTATTGAGCATCCCTTATGTATCTTTTCATTCTCTAGGCCTTAAGTATACAAATACTTATAAATCTTGTGTTCAAAATGCTGGTGGCAACACCAGCTGCCATACAGTACTGACAATTAGACACTTCTAGCTTCAGACTTGAAAACCATTCATCTCTGAAGATAAATTACTTATGCATCGTATGTCTCAGTAACCTCTGAAAAAGAGGACAATAACACAAGACATTGTTAACCACTGTAAAATGTTTACACATGGATCATACCTATATGATATACACTGTGTTCCTAAGGTTAAAAGGCCCTTACTCAAAAGCAATGTAACTTCCTGTGTGACCTAGGACAAGTCACTTTACTTCTCTGGGCCTCAGATTTCCTGTGGTTGGGCTATAAAATAATCAGTCACCTTCAAACACTAGGCATTTTTGGTACAACAGCTTCATGATTCGTAAAAATTATAGGGAATGCTGCATTTTCCCTGAAAATACAACCCAGGTAAAAACCTTACAGTGACATGATGGTCTTCATTTTCCAGATTTTCAACCGTTTGATTCGCAACTCTCAAGGCCTTGGCAACATGCTCTCCTGGGTGAGTGCTCAGGGTTTGACTCCTTAATGGTGTATTTGGTTTCGCTGCAATTACTTCTGGAAGACTTTTTGGTTCTTTATGTTCCTTTCTGGTCCAAGCTTGCATCCATATTTCCATTCTTAAGAGTTTTTCTTTTAATCAGATATCCACAAATATTAACTGAACAGTACAAGTACAAGTACTAGGAAAGACATGGTACACAGAATAAATCATTTGTTCCTTCCATAAGGTTCCACCACACTTTAAATAATTAGCTTAAATGGGAAAGGAAGGAATAGTGCCACATTGTGACTTTAATAAAACAACTATTAATATCATGCTGTCATGGGCTCTGAGTATTGGACACAGTATATTGAAAGGCTCAGGTTTGCCCTGGAGGACAGAGAGATGCTCGTGTAGCATCCTGGGTTTAGAGCAAGGATCTTGAGTCAGACAGACCTAGATTTGAATCCCAGTTCTATAACTTACTCATCTGGAACCTTGAGAAAATTACTTAACCTCTCTGAGACTCACTTTCTTTAGTTGTGAAATGGGAATTCTGATAGAACCTGCCTCAGAGAGATTTTGTGGAGATTAGATGCAATAATACTGAAAGTCCTGACATGGTGCCTGACACACAGTATGTGTTCAATAAATGCCAGCTGTTATTATTATTATCTTGTTATTGGTATAATTATGAAAGAGCTTTTTTCTGTTCTAACTGTATGATGTAAGATTAATCACCACAGGCCACCCCAAATTTGTGATTTCCCCTCTTCAACTCACGACTCCCAATCTCTGTTTCTTTCCCTGAATGTGGGCAGATTGCAGAGCTGTACATCTTGTCCCAGCCCTTCATGGTACAGGTCATGGCAAGAGAGCCTCCTGTGGTCAATTTATTACCGGGTAACTTCACCCTAGACATCCCTGCCTCCTTCGTGATACTCAGCAAGTCCAAGAACTCGACTGCGGAAACCATCGTTTCCATGGATTTTGTAAGTCTGCGGGGACAGGAGGGCAGCCTACAGATACCAGTCCTGTTCCTGCAGTAGACCACTGACCAGCAGGGTCTACTAAATGTTTGGAGGGATGGGATGTGATCCATCGATTAGGAGAGAGGACAGGGTTGAGACTGGGGTGGGGGTACGTATGGGAGGCGAGTGCTCATACCCCCAAACGTTGTAAAATACCTCTCCCCGCTTCTCCACATCCTGTGCGCCCTTCCCTGTGCTTCAGTTACATTGATAACCAAATTTCTTTTTTCTTGAAATAAGTCAGTCAAGGTGGAATTCAAGTTTATTTGAGTAGATGAAGGCCAAATGCAATCTGAGAGAAAATGACTGAACAATGAACCTAAGTGAGATGTCTCTCTCTCCCTCTCTCTCCCCCCACTGTCCCCCACACACGCAAAAGAGAGATTAGAAGAAAAGGAAAAATAATTTAAAGGAGATCTTCAAACAAAAAGTCTTTAGTTTCCCTACCTTCAAGATAATATTTTTAGAGCTATTGCTTTCCAATATTTTTTGAGATGAGAGTGAAAGTGAAGTTTATGTTTCTACTATAGGTAATGATATTCATGGCCAAAATGGATAAATTCACTCATCTTACTAATGTACGCTTTTGTTCTCTGCAGGTTGCTAGTACCAATGTTGCCCTGGCTATTTTGGGACAAAGATTGATCTGCTCTTTATCTCTGAACAGGTAAGCTCAGTTGATGTGACTGTTGGACGGTAGTAATAAGTGAATCAACAGACCTTAGAGACAAGTGAATAGTAACAAAACAGGTGAAGTTACCATTCAATAGAACATGAATCACTTAAACATTTCTCCTATAATAGTCCAGATAATTTCAAAATATGGACCTAACTGAAAATTATGAAGCTTTTCTTTTTTCTTCCCATTAGACAATATTCAGATAAATTTGGCAAGAAAATTATTGTAAATTTAATTCCACAATGTAAATTCTCATTCTAATGGTACAGCAGTGTAAAATAAAGTTCCTCTTCAACAAATTTAGAATGCATGCTATTGAAGAAAGAGCATGAAACTTTGAGGTCAAGGAAGGAAGTTTCAAATCCCTGCCCCCTGGTTCCAGAACCGTGATCAAGTCTGTTAACCTCTTTGAACCCCAGTTTCCTTATCTGTAAAATAATGAAGTTGGACAAAATCATCTCTGAGTTACCTTCAGGCTCTGACACTCTGATCCCTTTACTAAAGTGTAGAATTTAACAAGACCACGCGCCATGGCCTGGATGGCTCTCAAACACAAACCATGCAGTGTGAAAGGGCTTGAGCAGGTCATGTACACAGATCATTGAACACTAATTGCCACTGGGAAGAACCACCTGCAAAGCCCGTTCTCCTCAGCCCAATAAAGCCCATAGTTGAAGCCATGAATCAGACTACCTGGGGCAGAGGGAGGCAAGGGAGGATATACAGAATAATCAAATGGCCCAGACTAAATCCATGAAAGGACAAAAAAGGACGCAATAAAACAGACAAAGAAATCCTAGTCTGAAAAGATTGGGAAACCGACAGAGAGAAAAAGTAAGTCAATCACCATAAGTCAAATTGATGGTTAGGAAGACTAATGTAGAAACATGGAAAATGTTTTCAATAAAATAATATGAAATGGAATAAGCAGAATACAGAACTGCATAAACACAACAGTCAGCCATGTAAAATAGCTTTCCATCTGGATAAGGAAGTGAATTACCAATGAGGGGTTGTGTTAGACTATGAGATTATGAGTCGGTTGTTTCCTCAACATTTTCTTTATAACTATGTTGTTTTCCCAATAAAAGGAACAGTAAAAGCAAAAAGTAATATGGCTTCCCAGAAATAAAAGACTTCATGAAGGCTTTCTCCTCAACTTTACCCAGGCCTTCAAAGAATGACTAACTTTTTCCATTAAATTCTAAAGGCACAGTGCCCAGAGCCTATGAGACTTCAGGGACCCATGAAAATGTTTTAATGTATTTTAAAATAAGAATTTTAAGATGAATACAATCCAGACTGGATTATACGTTTCTTTATAACAACACAGTCTTCGAAGATAATTTTAAATTTTTTTTTTTTTGGAGGAAGGGCTCCTGAAGGCTTCAGGCTACCAGAATTCATAATGTGGCCCTGTTTCTAGAGGATCAAAGCTGATGAAACTCTGAACCTTGATGGGTGATGTTTGAGATGGCAGTTTTAATGGTTGAGAGGATGGAAGCCAGAGAGCAGGAGATGAGGAGGGAAAGGACCAAAGGTGAAGAGCTGGCGGTATCTGAGCTAGGCCGAGAGAAAGGAGAGAATTTGGAAGGCGGTTTGCCTGAGCCGCAGGACTGTGAGGCCTCTATCTGAAGACTGAGAGGAAAGGGCTATAGGAAAGGGGAGCTGGAAATCTGGAGTGATGGGGGAGTATGCGGGCAGGGCTGCTAATTGAGGCAGCAAGCTCTGAGAAGGTAGAAACATTTGCACTTGAGCGGGCTTCTGGTTTACTGGCAGGATCTGAAGGAAGGATTTAATAGGAAAGGGACTTCAGGCTGTGGCAGGCAGCTAGGAAAGATCTTAAGTTGCAGAGACCAAGTTTGCTTCTCTGCTTAATTGGGCTTGACCCTCACCTCCAACATTCTACCAGTAAGAAACTGCATGTACAGCGGGCATTATGTTTATTTTATTTTATTTTTTTGTCTAAAAGACAATTCACTGTACACATTTTATTTACAGTTTTGTACACTGTCTTAATATGAATGGGACCACTTTTCTACTTGAGCCATTTTTTAACCAAAGCAAAATAACCTAAGTATAACAAAGTGTTAAAATACAGCATAAAGATAAAAAAACAGACATACTAATTCTAATTAGGAATGTAATTATGATGTTACATTTTTTATAATCCACAATTATGTTTAGGAAATCACACAAACATAGATCACTGATTTGAATGAAATGCATAAATTTGTAGCAAAGCTTTGTAGTTACAAAAAAACAAAAAAATTACCAAAGAATGCACAAAATTAATGTTTATTCCACCTCTGTGTCATATTCCTGGATTCTTCACCAATGTTACATGAGGAAAAAAACAAAAGCAAAACAAATGAAAAACTGAAATCAGAATCACTAATGTTATCAAGTAGGGAAACAAATAAATTAAAATCTAGCAGGCATCAGCAAGAGTACAGCACAGACAATGCTGTAAAAAGAAACAAAGAAAATTGTTAGAAAACTGTATGCATCATACTCTTTCAAACCAGCAAAATATGCTCCTGCATACAATGGAACATAAACAGAATCGTTCTCTTGTAAGGTATAGAAATGCAAATTCTATTCTTTAATATTGTAGATGGGTCAAATGTGTTTGTAATCATTAATTCTTTTAAGCTATTACAGAGTGGGCCAAGAACACATTTATGGATTCTGGGGACGATGTGTACTATAATTCTTTGATTGGGATAGTGGACACTCTAGCCAAAATTAAAAAAAAAAAACAAAAAAAAAAACTATGAACTCAGAAGTACAAGACAAAGGCGAATGAGACTTCTCTTATATCTTAGCAACATTTAGATGGAAATCAAATTTAAATGCAGTCCACTCTGCTTTTGAAGAGGCTTTGGTTCAGCTCCCAAATCTCAATTGCTTGATGCAGTCTCCTATGAGAATACTCAGAAGGTGTCTTCTTAAACAACAAACTTATTTTTAGTGGTGGAGCCACTCTTAGTAGCCGTGTCTGCATGGGACTGATAACCAATCACTATCTTTGGAGGAAGTCCTAACCTTTCCTTGTATACCCTCCCTATATGTGTAACTGCTTCTCTGTTTTCACATTCAGTAGTCCATATTGCTATTTTATCACCTTTAGCTCTAACATTAACCACAGCTCCACATACATCATCACTGTAGTCATCAAAAGACTCTCCAATAAGGCACAGCAGTGTCTCTAGCCAAAAGCGATCGAGGTCACTTCGTCTCTGCTGTTTGTTCAATGTAATTAGCCATCGTCCTCCTCGTTTGTTCTTCTCATCTTCCCACATAGGCTCAATACCATCCTTAAAAAGTGAGTAGTCACAGCCAAGCATTAAATTACTAGACAACTGGATATGGTTGTACAGAGCCCAAAAGTCTTCAACAGTATCAAACTTAGAGATCAGCCGAAGGTTTGCTTGCCAAGTTTTGCTTTTATCATTTTTAAAAAACCAGAGTGCCCATCTGTTCTGTAAAGGATGTTTAATATAGTGTTCTGGGTTAGCAACCTCCTGATTAGATTCTGTTTTCTCTTCTTCTGTAGGTGGGGGATTAGGAGTAGGGGTGGTTTCCTCTCCGTGAGCTCTCGGGCCCCCACCAGAACGTGGGCTCTACACGACGTCGCGGCCAACCTCTGGGGAGCCCCCAGTTGTCCGCGGGGAGGTCAGGCTCACGAAGAGGGGGAGGGGGCGGCAAGGGATAGCGTGCGCGCCGGGAACGCCGTCCCGCGGGGTTCCCGAGTCCGAACGGAGACGGAGCGTGCGGGCCGGTGGGGGTGGGGGCCAAAAGCAATACTCCTATGTTTATTTATGGGAGTAACTGGGAAAACTGATGGTAACCTGCTAAATTCACATCATCCAAAGGAATGTTTGAATTCCTTCTCCAGCTTCTGGCGGTCCACAAGCCTTCTTTGACCTTGTGAACACAAACCTGAAATTAGGAATCCTGCCTGCTTGAAGTCTCTTCCAAACACCCCTGTGATCTCCTTTAGATTCACGTGCTGGGGAGGCTTCCTGCGCCCTGAGGCCTTAGTAGAGTCTGAACAAGACCACCTACATAGTTTGTGAGGCTTGGTGCCAAATGAAAGTGCAGACCCCCTGTTCAAAAATTATGAAGAATTTCAAGATGGAGATGGCGGGGCGTTAAACCGAGCACAGAGCTCTTCTGAGCACCGTGCAGGTCACATGCACTGAGTCTGAGTGGGGCTCCTGCAGCGGGTACTATAGCAAACCTCAGGCAGTGAGCAGACTAGGGGCAAAGCAGGTGGGCCTGGCATCACTCAGGCCTCAGGCAGTCAAGCCCAGAAGCAAGACCACAAAGGAGCAGAGGCTGTGCTGAAAGAGCAGCCTTAGCCTTTGGCACAAGAGCAGGAGCCCCGCCTCCCACATGGGCCACAGCAGCCAACGCCTCCGCTCCCGGGCTCCACAGAGCTGCTTTTCAGGGTGAGCTGGTTTGGTCTTAAGTGACGTCATAGAGACACAGCAGGAAGAGGTGTAAAGTGGGTGGGGAGCGGTGAAACACCCCTGAGGAGAGCCAGGGAACACAGGGTCTCCGAATACGTCTCCCCAGAACACCACGGCCTTCCTAACTGTCCCCTGTCCTAGGGCATCTCTCTCTGGAGCTGCTCAGGGCTGGCTAGCTAGACACGAGATGCAGAAATCAGAGGCGAATCCAGGGTGGTGAGTTTAGAGAGGTGGGGAGATCATGGGCTTTGGAATCAGACTAGCTGGTTCAGGTCCCAGCCCAGATCATTAGCTGTGGGATCTCAGGCAAGTTTCTTAATCTCTCTGGGCCTACATTTTCTCCTCTATAAAATGATATAATAAAACCTACTTCAGGGAGTTGTTGTGAGGAGTACATGAGTTAATACATGTAAAGTGCTTGTTAAGTGTTAAAAAAAATGATGGCTATGGCTATTATCTAAAATTATGGGGACTGGCCTCAGCCAGGGGAAGGAAGGGATCAATTATACAAGATCATTCCACGAGCTCTATTCAGAAAACACCTCACTCCCCTGTCTCCTGTCCAGTGATGGCTATTAGAGAAATTGCCTTTTGTTCTACCATTTATAACTACACTTTATCATTGAGCCTTCACTATCTGCTGGTCCTGTACTAAGCACCACACATATATTACTTTATTTAAACCTCACAGCCCTGTATCTCCAGGATCCGGCACAGCGCTCCATAAATGTCTGTAGATTGAATGAATAATCCTAGAGGTAGCTTATCATCCCCATTTTCCAGCTTAGAGAGGTCAAATAACTTACTCAAGTGTTGACCAAAATAAATGGACTGCCGGATATTTCTCCCCAGCAAAGATGTGCGTATTCGGGATGAGCAGAGAACTGCAGTTTGGGGTCTATAACCATGGTGAGCCCTGTGCAAGTCCCCACATGGCAAGGGAAGGAGAGCCCTTTTATAGAGGGAAAAGGAAGTTGGGAGGGCTGTAGTAAACATAGGGTCCATGGATTTTCTTTAGCTAAGTCCTTGCCAGGAAACAAGAGGAGGCTTCCTTCTTCCTGTTGGGCTCTGCTGTCGTCACAGGGTGTGAGAACTCCCCCTGCTGGTCTCCAGACTCTATTGAACTGAGCTTTCTATTAGTAATTTTTTATGCAAGTCACAGAGCTATTGAATGGCAGAGATAGAACTTGAACCTGAGTGAGTCTTCAATGCCATGAGTGTTTGTTTACTTACTACATTGTACTGCCTTTGATGTGGTGAATAGCTAAGTCTTAGAAAATGAGACTTAGACCTACAACTTATCAAATAAATACCTTTGCCTAGAGGAGAAAACCAGAAGCATGGAGTCAGGTTAAAGTGAAACAGGATGTCCTTTCTCAATGTTAAGTATTGATAGAAAAAAGAGAAGACACTGGCATTGTGTGTCCTGAAATGGAAAAAGCACACAGCCCTTTTCTTATTGCATTAAGGAACTGAGTGAAGGAAAGGATAAAGAAAGAGAAAGCTGAGAGTACTAGTAATAAACTTGACCTTTTTGTGTATGTCCAATTAAAAGCACAGGCTCTGGAGTCAAGCATGTCTCATTTTGAATTCTACCTCAGCCATTTGCTAGCTGTGTGACCTTGTGCAAGTTAACTAACCTCTCTAAGTATCCATTTCCTCCTCAGCAAAACAGAGTCCCTGTGTAGAATGTTGTATTGATAGAGATGAGAATGTATGAAAAGCACAGCACCCAGCCCATAATCAGTGCTCAAGAAACATCCGTTACTGCAACTAGTAGTACTTTATTCTCTTTCCTTATTCTAGGATGAAAGTTTGGCCAAGTAAGAGGGAGAAATTGGTCCCAAAAGACATGACAACTCAGGAGGGTCTTAAAAGCTGTGGAGTGGCCCCTAAACCAGATTCTTACAGTTCTTTCTATATTTGAGGCTTTTGTTCCAAACAGTTCTGTTTGGAGGTAACTCCAATCTAGGTTGGTTTATTAGGAGGTAACTTCAATCCAAATGTCCATGTAGACATTTTTGAGACTAATTCAGGGACCAAATTAAACAACACTTTCCTTTTGATGGTCTTCATACACATGACTTAATTCTAACCCTTTTTCTTAATCGCATGCAAAGCTCAAGGCAATCAAATGCACATTATTGTTCAACCATTTAGAGCTTGGAACATTTTTTTTTACATTCCCATGATTGAGGATTTGGATACTCCCAAACTGCACCCCACCCCACTACCACACACACACACACACACACACACACACACACACACACCCCTACCTACCTGCCCTGCAACCCCTCCCATGCAACACCATCAGAGAATGCAAATATAGCTGACTACAAGCAGATAGTATCACCACCCAACTCCACTTCTCACAGTTGGGCAGATAAACATTTCCCAACGTGAGCCATCTGGTGGGAAATAGAAAGGAAAACAAGTCTGGGAAGAATGGATTCAGTTTCTGTTGGAACGGTGCTTGGACAGGTCAGCAGAGCTCAGTCTTGGCAACTGGGCTGATCTCCATCTCCATCCTCCCTCTGAACTACTGTTGAGGCCAGGGTAGAGGAAGGCCACAGTGGGGAGCCCCTATCGGAGGTGGAACCCCGAATGACTTCTTACCTTTCTCTCAGACTCACTTGGGGAATTTCTAGACTGCAGAAGGCAATGGAGTTAAAATACTGGGGAACTGTGCCTCATCAAGAGGGTCCTTTAATTCTGGAGTGGGCTCAACACATTCCTCCCCTCAAAACGTTTCATCATTGGATTAAATCTACAGCCTAGGGTTTTCAAGCTCTTCAACGTGTGGTCCTACCTTTCCAGCCAGCAAGTCTTACCTCCCATAGCTCCCTAAATGAACATTTTGCTTTAGGTGCTTCACCCTCAAGGTGACCTCAATTCTAATAGATACTTTCCCACCCATCCTTTATCTGCTTGTTTATCCATACATCTATTCAATGAGAATTTATCGAGCACCTATTACATGCTCTGCACTGTTCCTGATACAAAGAGTTGAGAGAGGAACTATGGTTTCTTACCTTCCAGGTCCACAGCCTGGTGAGGGTAACACTCAGATTTTTTTTAATTAATTTTTATTGGAGTATCGTTGCTTTACAATGTTGTGTTAGTTTCTACTGTACAGCAACGTGAATCAGCTATACGTATACATATATCCCCTCTTTTTTGGATTTCCTTCCCATTTAGGTCACCACAGAGCATTGTGTAGAGTTTCCTGGGCTATACAGTAGGTTCTCATTAGTTATCTATTTTATACATGGTATCAGTAGTGTATATATGTCAATCCCAATCTCCCAATTCATCCCACCCCCCCTTCCCCCTTGGTATCCATACTTTTTTCTCTATGTCTTTGTCTCTATTTCTGCTTTGCAAATAATATCATCTATGCCATTTTTGTAGATTTCACATGTATGTATTAATATACGGTATTTGTTTTCTCTTTCTGACTTACTTCACTCTGTATGACAGTCTCTAGGTCCATCCACGTCTCTACAAATGACCCAATTTCATTCCTTTATATGGCTGAGTAATAGTCCATTGTATATATGTACCACATGCTAATGGACAGGGTAGGGTGCCAGTACATGGTAGTATACAGAGTGCTTCTCTCAAAGGGCAATTTATTTCTGCTGTCCCCCCCATATTACATACACACACACACACACACACACACACAGCCCTCGCTGGTCTCAACACCTTTTCACACCTTCTCAGAATTCCTGCAACAAGTAGTGTGTAAACCCACAAAAGAGCACCTGAATACAGGCTGCTTTGTATTGTTCTCTAATTGCTTCCTGTACATAAAGTTTCTCCCCATCCCTCATAAATATAGATATAAATAAAATTCTTCACATTGCCTAGCACATTACCAAGCATAGAAGAAGCACCTGGGAACCTCTCAGCCTGCCAATCTTTTCTCCATACTGCAGCCATAGTGATCTTTACAAAACACTGACATCCTCCCGCTTCTTAGAAACCTGCCACAGATTCCTTTTCAGGTAAACATCAAAATGCCAACATGACCTGAGAAACCCAGCCTGGTCAGCCACTGTCTGTCTGTCTAGCATCATCTCACTGTGCTCTCTCCATAGCTCTCTGTTCCCTCCACTGGGCCTTGGCCTCTGCCCAGACCCCTCCACTCTTCCTTCACCATTTTGCCTTTTTAATCCTGCTCCTCCTTCATATGTCAGTTCAAGGACACAGCCCTTTCTTGGAAACCTTCCTGCATCCACCAAGTTAGATCAGATTCCTTTGTCATTTGCCTCAATGAACAAATGAACGTATTTCTTTCCTTCAGACTATTGATCTAACCTGTAGTTAAACGTTCATCAGTGCAGTTATTTGGTTAATGTCTGCCTTCCCACTAGGCTGTAAGCTACATGGAGCAGTGAGTGTGTTTGGTTTTTCTCACACTTGTATCTCTGGTACCTGTCCCAGGCTGATGTATACTGGGTATTCAATAGATATCTGCTGGAAGAATCAATGAGTGAACGAATGAACACTAAGCACTAAGTGTGCCATGCTCTGTACTCAATCCCACGAATACAGAGGGAATTAAGACTGTATCTCAACCCACAAGCAGTTTATAGTCATAGGGCAAAGAGATAAACAATCATTATAGAGGATTGAGTGCAAGGATTGATTTTCAATGTCTGCCACGGCCACAGGGTTGGAGGAACGGCATTGTGAATGCCTGTGCTTTGGTCCACTTGGCCTTCATTATGTCATAGTTGCTATATTGACTCAGATTATGAAGGGCTTTTTGCCATGCTTAAAAGTTTGTACTTTAGCTCTGGTTTTCAATCAGAGCAGTAAACCTTCTCCAAAACTTTAAAAATAAACTATACTTCTATATGTCTGCAAGGTAGACCTATTTGAGCTCCCTTTCTCCCCAGCTGCTCTGTGGTTCTGTAATAAAAATTAGCTGCTAGTAGCAGGGCTTTAAGTAACAGGTTAGGTGCCAGGTGAAGGATAAAATGTCAAAGGAGTGAAGTTGTTCGCCACCTAGCGGTCTGAGTTGAGCTTGTGTGTTTTTCAGAGCCTGGACAGGAAGAGTTTGCTCTTTGCTCCACCTGTTTCTCTGCAGTTAGTGAGACTTGTCTCTTAGTAAACTAACCTAGTAAATATGCCTAGAGACTAGCAAATAGATAAAAGTCGTACGGCCCTAATAGGAAAGGATAGTTGGTTTGCGGGAAGCTCAGGTGGTCCTAAGATAACCAATCATGGCTTAGGGTTGTGATGAAAGAAAAGAAAGGACACTCACAAGTGTGTTCCATTTTATGTAGACCTAATTTCTAATTTGCTCTAGATTGCCCATTGTAAGAGGCAGGGTGACCAGGGGGAGGCACCCACATTTCCCCAGCAGTGCCTGCAAATGTTTGTTCAACTGCTCAGCTTACTTCCTTCAAAGATGCCCCAATGATTCTGGTCCTCACTTTCCACTAAGATCAATTTGAGCCACAGTGCCTCTGATACCATTTCTGATCCTTGTCAGAATTAACAGTCTTTCTGGTTTTTACTCCTAGCTGTCACTTTGAATAAATCTCAAAACCTAATTCATGCTAACATGATATTGGCTGATAATAAGCAAACTTACCTCTTCTGTGAATATCTGCTCCTTAAATGAAATAACAGAAAGATTCCCGGAAGAGGTCACACCTGAGTTAAATCTTAAGCAAGTAAAAGGAGTTAACTAGCCAAAGAGAAAGGAGAAGGGCAATTCTAGAAAGAGGGAGCCACATGAGCAAAAAGCATGGAGGCCAGAAATATCATGGAATATGCATGGAAACACCTCAAGGTCGTTTTAGGATCTTTATGGCCTTACCCACTCTAATTTTTGGAGACTCCATCCCAAAATATATTGCACATATTCAAATGCATTCCACAGTAAATATAATTTATATTTAACTATGAGTCGGGTTGAGTCAACGTGACTAGTGGCCATAATGTTACTTTTGTAGACATTTATTAATTTTAATTTTTCAGGATTTTTTGGTATGTGTTTTGAAGCCAATATACTTTAAACTCAGGTATATAGTACCTGATGAAAAAGACAGCATAGCGCTAAGCAGTTCGGAGTTACTGAGTATAAAGTTCAAGGTAGAGGGTGTGAGGCAGTCGGAGCCGAGGAGCCCGGCAGTGACCTTGCGCTCCCGCCCTGCTTCGGTGCACGGCTGTGGCCAGAGCCTTTGCAGGTGAGAAGACAGCGTTTGTGAAGAGTGGATGGTTGCTGAGACAGAGTACTATTTTATTTATTTATTTTTTTGTGGTACGCGGGCCTCTCACTGCTGTGGCCTCTCCCGCTGCGGAGCACGGGCTCCGGACACACAGGCCCAGCGGCCATGGCTCACGGGCCCAGCCGCTCCACGGCATGTGGGATCTTCCCAGACCGGGGCATGAACCCGTGTCCCCTGCATCGGCAGGCGGACTCTCAACCATTGCACCACCAGGGAAGCCCTTAGAGTACTATTTTGAAGCGCTGGAAGGAGAATTGGTTTGACCTGTGGTCAGATGGTCACCTGACCTATTATGATGACCAAACTCGGCAGAGTGTAGAGGATAAGGTGCACATGCCAGTGGACTGCATCAACATCCGCATGGGACATGAATGTCAGGATATTCAGCCTCCAGATGGGAAGGCAAGACTGCTGCACGTTGTTTGCCGAGATGGGAAAACCATCAGGCTTTGTGCAGAAAGCACAGATGATTGTTTGGCCTGGAAATGTACACTTCAGGATTCCAGGACAAACACAGCTTATGTTGGCTCAGAAGTCATGTATGATGAGGCTGCCAGGGCTTCCTCCCCACCTCCTTACACAGCCTATGCTGCACCAAGCCTGATGGCTGTGGTCCATGCAGTGGTGCATACCCGCCAGGATCTCAAGTTTTCTATGCTGCAAACGGGCAGGCTTGTGCTGTACCCTATCTGTACCCATATGCAGGACTTTATGGACAGCAGCCTGCCAACCAAGTCATCATTCGTGAGCGGTATTGAGACAATGACAGTGACCTGGCGCTGGGCATGCTGGCTGCAGCAGCCAGAGGCTTGGCCTTAGGGTCTCTGTTCTGGGTCTTCTAGAGTCCTTGGAACCTGGATGTGCATAGCTTCTGATACCCTGTGTGCAATAATATACTTTGCAGGGCATTTCTGTTTGTTATAAATGTTTTTTTTTTTTTTTTTTTTTTTTGCGGTATGCGGGCCTCTCACTGTTGTGGCCTCCCCCGTTGCGGAGCACAGGCTCCGGACGCGCAGGCTCAGCGGCCATGGCTCACGGGCCCAGCCGCTCCACGGCATATGGGATCCTCCCAGACCGGGGCACGAACCCGTATCCCCTGCATCGGCAGGCGGACTCTCAACCACTTGCGCCACCAGGGAGGCCCTGTTATAAATGTTTTTAACAATAGCTTTAGTAGTTCTTTTGAAAGTAGTGACATCATACTTACAACTAATCCATATAAGTACCACAGAGAAGGCTTTGGACTGCTGTTCAGCTAAAACGTGGACTATCTGGGAGCACTGGCTCATTCTAGGAGTTTTTTGTTTTTGTTTTTTTTTTTGCGGTACGCGGGCCTCTCACTGTTGTGGCCTCTCCCGTTGCGGAGCGCAGGCTCCGGACGCGCAGGCTCAGCGGCCATGGCCCACGGGCCCAGCCGCTCTGCGGCATGTGGGATCTTCCCATGCCGGGGCACGAACCTGTGTCCCCTGCATCGGCAGGCAGACTCCCAACCACTGCGCCACCAGGGAAGCCCTCTAGGAGTTTTTTATGGCACTCTCAGAATACCTTATTTGAACACACCTGTTTGGAAAGGCCATTTTCCTTTTAGAGTTAGGCCTTAGTGCTTAAGGGATAGTTTATTTTAGTATTACACTAGTAACATGGTGATGTATGAGTGAGTGAGTGATTAGGGCAAGAAGAACTGCAGCTGTTTTGTTTTAATGCCAGACTTTGAAACCTCAGACCAGAACTGGCTGCACGTTACTTCAGGAGTTGTAGGCTGGAACCTTCCTGAGGCAGCAATGTGATATGCCCACAGCCTCTGGGGCTCTGCGGGCTTCCAGCAAAGCTGACTGCTCAGGATGATGGGCGGGATGGCAGATCCCCCCCTTTAAAATGATACCTTTTCATTTTATTTTTACTAGTTTGTTTTTGGTAGCGATCCTTGGAAAACATCTCAAATTAGGAGTAGACTTGAGTCTCAGCGTTTTAGGGCTTTATCATTTAAAACTTGAACAAGGCAAAACAATTACAAACAAGTGTGTGGAGGTAGATTTGCTTTATTCAGAGGCATCATGTTTTTAGTGTTTACTCTGACTATTTTTATTGCCACTTCAGCCTACTTATAGCATATTTTTCTACTTGTTGAGAAAGTAATATTAAGAGAATGGTGAGGAAAGTGGAATGAGAGCCATAGTTACAGTGCTGTTTCAGGGAGTTGGACTGCACTGAGGATCCTCTTTTCCACCCTTCTGAAGGCTGTTAAAGAGCCCGTTTCCTGTCCTGTGCAGGACTGGGGCGCTGTGGCTGTCCCCGAGCACTGGGGTGCGTGCAGCCCCGGTGGTGGCATGGTGGGGGAGACTCAGGTTACAGATGGGAATTGCGGCCTAAGGACATGAATAACCTGCTCAGGGTATTACTCCACCTGATCAGGACACTGGCCTTGTTTTTATTCTTGACTCAAATGTTACAGAGAAGCTTAAACCATCTAATTTGAGCCCCAACTATGTGTGAAGTTCTGGAAAACTGAGTCGTGCATTTCTGTTATTTCTTATTTCTTTATTTACGTAAATTTTAAAACTTCAATTATTCCAGTTTTCTGTCCTGCATGCTTTAAAAAATGTACTTTTACAAAGGCAGTTTAGCACATTGAAGGTCTCTGCCCCTATATTCCATGTGGCCCTATTTTCCATAAAATACACTCCTAGTAGCACAAATTCTGTTTGTATTCTATGTGGCCAGTGACATACATAGTCTTTTGTTCCACTGATCAACGCACTCCACCTCTAAGGCAGACTTAAATTGATCTATCTCCGTATGAAACCAGATGCCAAATGAACTTTGTGGTGACCACAGGTCTGGTTTCCTAGTCAATTCTCTTGCACTTGTTGACTCTGGGGAGTCTGTTTCCAGCTGAAAAGAAGTATACTTGGCTGTCATCTCTTTGGGTGTTTGACATGGTGGAAAGTTGCCAGATGTGATGTGTGACGACACTGGTTTTGATGGTTAAAAATGTTACTTTAGTTATTTTACATTGTACGTAATAAGAATGGTTTTGTTCAGATGGTAATCATTATTTGAGCTGTATGCTTTACTTACAAAATACTAAACGCAGTTTTTAATGTTACATCAGGGTATTAATTTTGAACTTGGAGTTACTGGAACCACAGATACTGAGTTATGTCAGTGAAATGCCCTTGAAGCAGATGGTCTCCCTGTGTTCCCCTGGCTTCCCTCTGACAGAAGAGGGAGAGCTATGGACTGAAGCTTGGGCACACGTATTCCCCCGCATCTCCAGTCCCTGTCCCCAGTGGGGTCAGCCCCACTGGGCAACTATAGTTGAGTCTGGAAGTTCAATGTCACTAGTGACTTGATCCTGAGAGGAAACGCATACTTGGTATAAAGATGGGCTGAGATATTTCATTCCCCTGGCCCCAACTCTCGTAAATGCCAACAGTTAGGTAATCCTAAATCAAGAAGTTAGGTGAGTTGGAAGGAACTTGTTCAGGTTTAGTCAGTATTTTACTTCCATGTGTACTTTTAACTAGTTGGCCTTTGACATTGCACACATGCCAGTCTGGCTTGTTTCTTAGCTCTGTTCTTTTAATTCCTTGAGTTAACTTCAGGGTCTTAGATGTAAAGAGAAGGAAGAGACCTGTGATTGTGTTTCAGATCATCATTCATGAAACGGGCCAGACCGGGACCCAAGATTTGGATCATTGGAGAAGTTCCTGTCATTGAGACAAAATGACCCACGTTTATTTTCTGCATTAATTGTGATACTGTGTGATCTATCTTTCTGCTTCCCAAGTTTATGTAGACACCAGCATGGGATGCAGTTCCATTTTTTCCCCCTAGGTTGATCTTTTTTTCTGACTGCTTGCCTGTCTCTAGTATTCTGTTGTGTCCTCAGAACCTATTTTTCCCTGTATATGCAAATTGTATGCTTATAAGTGAAAATGTTAATACATTAAATGATTGCTAACCTTAAAAAAATTCAAGGTAGAGAATGAAAGATGAGAACAGAGAGGCAGCTGGGAGTCAGGATACAGAAAGCCTCCTGTACTGTATGAATCACTTGAACTTTATCATAACCAGGAAAGAATGTTGAGCAGGAGAACGTCCTCATCAGACATGTGTGTAATGTAGCTCACTCTGGGGATGGTGTGGATGATGGATTGGAGAGAATCAAGACTGAAGACAGGGAGTTCCACTGGAGGGATGATGCAGAAGTAAGACTCTAGACCTGGGCAAAAGTGAGCCATAGGAAGCTAAATAGGGAAAACAGGATGAGTCAACATCGTATAATGGAAGGGAGCTTTGGGGTGGCATCAAGAGATCTGTGTTTCAGTCCCAAATCTGCCATTAATATTCCCCTCTTTGGCCCTCAGTTTTCCCATGTGTAAAATGAAGGAATCCTCCCTGTGGACTACTATTGCTCCATAGTACAATTCTATTGATTACTATTGTTTCATATTACTATTGCTATTGATTACTATTGCTTCATTTTACTATTACTATTGATTACTATTGCTTCATATTACTATTACTATTGATTACTATTGCTTCATATTACTATTACTATTGCATTGAACATCATGTGTGTATGTTGGGACCTGTGGATCAGTCCTTGGAAAAATGGGGAGAGAGGCAATGTTGGCCTTTAGCTTTATCATGAAAATTACAAAATATCAAGCATCAGCACAGGCTGTGTTGGGGAGGTGAGGGACTCCCTGCTAATGGGACCTATAGCAAAGGTTCTGTATTTGACAAAGAATATCAAGGGCATTATGTGCTGGCCTAACTGTTAGCATTTCTCCTAGTTATAATAACAGCATTGATAGAGTGCTAAGGATATGCTAGGCACAGTTCTAGGCATTTTATGTGCATTATTTCATTCAATCTTCACTATAGTCCTATAAGGTAGATACCATTCTTATTCATATTTTGTAGGTGAGAAAACTAAGATCCAGAGAGAGTAAGTAATTCTATGTAGTAAGAGGCAGAAATGGGATTCAAACTCAGGCATTCTACAGAGTCCCTATTCTTTAACGATTATACTATACTGCCTTTCATATCAGATAGCCATCACAGCTACCGTTTCCCCTATGTGTTTTGACTGAGCTGCTAAAAAAATTATACATGTAATACCTCCTTCAGAGGGGTGTGGCCTAGACAGAGCATAGAACTTAAGAGTCAAATAGAGTGAGATTTGTCACCTGCACCTATCAATTGCTGACTTTGTAACTTGGAAAATTTACTTTCCCTCTCTGATCATCAGTTTTCTTGTCTGCCAAAGGGACAGTAATAGTAGCATTTCTTACAGGGTCATTATGAAGATTAAATTTTTGAATGTTTACAAAGCTCCTAGAATAGTCCGCCTCCTACAGTGGCACTACCACCATCATCATCATCATTGTCATATTTATTAATAAGGGACCGGCCTGACCCAGGGAAGTTATAAGGTTGAGTTCAGAGCAAGAAGACCTAAAAACTGTTTTGTAAGAATGTTCTGCATTCCAAGTTGGCCAACAGTAAGTTGTATATAGCAAATGCACTTGGGCAACCCATCCTGGTTACAAATCCAAGCTTTCTGTTACCCTTGCTCTTCTTCTTAAGCAGCAAATATAGGGGTAAAGATGTACTAGAACACTATGTTCTTAAAAGTTTGTGTGGTTTTTTAAATAACGGCTTATTGAACTAAAGAATAAAAAAAGTTCCCTTTCTTTTCTTCCTTTTTTTTTTCTTTTCCGGTACGCGGGCCTCTCACTGTTGTGGCCTCTCACGTTGCGGAGCACAGGCTCCAGACGCGCAGGCCCAGCGGCCATGGATCACGGGCCCAGCCGCTCCACGGCATGTGGGATCTTCCCAGACCCGGGCATGAACCCGTTTCCCCTGCATCGGCAGGCCACCAGGGAAGCCCGATACGGTTGTTTTTAAGTCTTCCCTCCTTTAACTTTTTCCCATTGGTTTTTGTTGCTTTGTTTTGTTTTCAGATTCCGCTTCTCTTTGCCACAGTCCAGTCGCAGCAGTATCGAGGTAGGAATCAGAGCTCTCAAAGCCCCCGTACAGGGGAAAATGAGAATTTTCCTATATAGTAGCTGGATGATTGTTTTCTTTGCCTCTGATTGTAGGTTTTACCTTTAAAATTCTTTATGTAGCTACTCATTCACCAAGCCTGTTAACTATTAAACTCTCTAATTTACTTTTATCTATTCAAAAAGACTTTCAAAAGAACTCAAAAGACTGTTAAGACTGTGTAATATTGGGGGGAAAAACCCAGACATTTCATTTTTTGGGTAAAATAATCATCTAGAGTTAAATTTAAGATTCAGACTACCAAAGGATGATGCTCTATATAATTATTAGGCTATGATTAGGTTTGCTCTTCAAAGGATATCCACCCATCTCCTAAAATTAGGTCAAGGTGCCTAATTTTAGGAGGTTGTGTAGGTGCCTCTTAGGAGGGTCTAGCCTGGTGACCTCCTGACTGGAAGAGGTCATCCCAACATTCGACTTGGAAACCCCCCTCCCCAAGCTTCAGGAAGATCAGCCAGATCACTAATTGGTGCCCCTACCCTCATGTCGCTTATGTTCTAGAGCACTGGTTCTCAACTAGGGTCAATTTTCCCCTCCAGGGGTGTTTGGCAGTGTTTGTAGACATCTCTGAAAAATGGCAATGGTATATACTGGGCATTTTACATAATATTAACTTGTTTAATCCTGATAACAACCCTCGGAGATTAGTACTATTATCTTCATTTTACAGTTGAGGAAATTGAGGCACAGAGAGATGTTTCCCAACATCACACAGTAAAGTGGTAAAAACAAGAGATAAACCTAGGACATCTGCTTCAGAGCCACCCTTGCTAAGCTTCAAAGAGGTTCTTATTATTGCTAAGCATATAGGATGCTTAAAAAATATTCACTGAATGAACTGATGTTCATCATAGTGCATTTGTTTTTAATACCTAAATCTTCCCAGGAACCAGCAGTTTGCTAAGATTATACAACTACCGTAGTTTATTAAAGATAAATTGCATGTTCTGGTGGTGCTATTAGCTATAGAGCATAATATAATACAAGGAAACTCCTGTGGCCAGGGTTCCCAATAAATTAATGGAAGACTACTAATTGGAATGTCCATTAGTCATTCAGGATTATCTTACTTGATAAGTATCTAAGCTGTTATGTTTGCTGCCACCATGTGGTCCCTCTGCATTTGTTGTCACCATGATTTACTGTAGAGAGGAACCGAAATGTCCATCCTCAAAGAGGAAAAAAGATTAGGAAACCCTGTAAAATGGCTTCCCACAAAATAGCTTTCAGTGTCTGGAAAGCTAGAATATCTCTGTGGGGAGATGCTGATTATTGCTTTCAGTCCTGATAAAGTCTGGGAGAGTACATGTCCAAACCAGGTATGGTGCTTTCAAAATGCCCTGATTTGGCAACTGATTCAGCTTCCCCTTTCATTTTAGGTCTTGAGGTTTGAGAATATTCTGTCTTCCATTCTCCACTTCGGAGTCCTCCCACTGGCCAACGGTAAGGGATTCTTGGGAAACAATGTGACACTGACATTGGCTAAGTGTTGGGGATTGTTTGGGACTTTCCATCCTGAAGCTTGTACTTCTAATGTGTTCTTATGAATCGAGGCGAGCACCAGAATTGACGGAGTTTGTACCATCAACGATACAGTTTTGAAGTTAGAGATTCCAGGTCCAGGCCTTGTTAGCAACTCTACTTGCAGACTCAGCAAGAATGGCTAACTCTGGTTGAGTTAAGGAGATTAAAACCACTCTCCTTAGGCAGTCAAGGGTCTCCTTCGGGTCAACCAGAAATGAGATGATGATCCCTAGAAGGTGTCTCTGTGGTTCTTATGCAAAGACCACCATCTGGACAGACACAGTTTTAATGAATGACAATCCTAGGCCTTCTCCCTACACTGCAATTGTTCACAAACTGTAGCATCTTGAGTTTGGCTTGGTTAAAATATGCTTTGTACTGGAGATCAAAATATTCTCAGGACCCACCAGTTAAGGTATTTTCAAAATACAAATTGGACAAGTTGCCAGCATTTTTCTGCCATCCAAATGCCCATAGTTGCAGGTACATTTTTATTAAGCACAGATTAATTAACTATTCTTTCAGGGAAATGCTAGGGACATATCAGAGAGAATGAAGACACAGAACCAGGAAGAATGGAAAGATAAATTATCAAAAAGTTTCTTGTTAGTCTCTTACTAAAAGGTTTACTAAATCTTCCATGCCCATGCCCAATTATTTTACATCTTGTTCTTTATTTTAGCAAAATTGCAGCAAGGATTTCCTCTGCCCAACCCACACAAAATCTCACTCGTCAATTCAGATATTGAAGTTCTTGAGGTAAGAGTTATCAATATTAATTGCCCCCATTTCTTTTCATAGTAGAATATACCTCTTCCTATTTTGCTTACTTTTTGTTTTTTCCCAGCCCGAGGAATTTTATAAATGAGATGTTTAGCTCTTAAAGCCCATAATTAACAATGAAAAGCACTTAAACTTGAGTTTAAAAATCAGATCAAAGTGGAAAAAAAAAAACCCATCAGACCAAGTCTGATTTCCCTTTGAAGCCAAGTTTATTCACACTACACTACAAGAAGATGCACTAGTGCACTGTATTTCATTTGTTCCACAAGACAACTTGTAAGGCTGGGATTATTAATCCCATTTTATAGATGAGGAAAGTAAGATTCAGAGAGGTGAAGTGGCTTGTATAGCTGGAAAAGGGCATATCTGAGACTAGACTGACTCTTCTGATTCTCTCAGTCAGTAAACTTTTGCCTGAACCAAAGACCCTCCTCTGGGTTCAGGGATCTGTTGTGAGCTGTTTCCTAGTTAATCATTATTAACAAACTTCAGAATACCTTGTTTCTTCCTTTCTGGAGCTTTTTGGTTTGGGGAGGTGAACATAAGATTCTGACAGAATTCTCCAGTCCTATATACTACCCTGCACTCCCTCTTCCCTCCCCATGTCCCTTTCTATTACTGCTTAAGTCACATAAGGTGACAAGAATCCAAAATGGCCTGTTCCTATGTCTGAGGCACTCACAAGGGGGACAGGGGTTAGGAAGGGTATTGCACAGTAGGACCTGGTAAAGAAACGACGTCTCCCCAACCCCTCAGGCAAACTCAGACATCCTATGGCTCCAGGTGCCCCAAGTTTGATATCATCTTCATTGTTGCATCCTTTTCAGGGTTTCCTTTTGATTTCCACTGACCTGAAGTATAAAGCGTCCTTAAAGCAGCAGCCAAGTTTTCATGGTTGGGAAGCTCTGAACCTGATAAGTGGACAGTGGAGGGGGAAGCCAGCCCCTTGATTGCCTGTTTGGAGTCCACTCCAGGAAGTAAATGGCCCTTAATCCCACAGCTCCTGTAAACCCAGAGTGGGAAAATGGTACACACGGAAATTGTAAAGCCGTTTTGCGAATTGCTGGAAGTTATCTTTTTCAAGCCCTCATGGATGTAGAGGGAGGCAAACTGGGTGAAAGAGCTCAGTCGGGATGTGTGTGTTCCCATGTGTGTGGAGGTGTATATGTTTGAATGTGTGTTCATGTTTGAGTGCATGTTGTGTGTTCCTGTGTCTGTGAGATTCTGGGGCCAAGAGTGAGGCATGTACTTCTAAGGAGGTGCATGAGAAACTCTCAAATACAGATTTGCATCAGTTGTTATCAGCGGAGATCCCTTCAGCCCCTTCAGCTCTCTAGGGTTCCCCCTTCCCTGCATATTGGATTTTATGTTTTATATTTACTGTTACTGTCCCCTGTATTTAATTAAAATTGTTTGCTATCAATGTCAGTTTTGCCTTTTTATTTGCAAATTTTCTTGCCCCAGATTTTTTTTAATAAAATAAAACTGGTAAGAAGAAAATTTAGTGTCCTTAACGTTAACACAAACTGAGCTTGTACAGAATTCAAGAATTTTAAATCCTTGATTTAAAAAGGGAATATGTTGTCTCTTTAGATGTTTCCAGAGAGAAACAGAGTGAACACAGGAAACTCTAGAAGTTGTATCACTTGTTTAAGTTTTAGGCTGTTTTCCCTTTCAAATTAAATGAAATGGCAGTGAAGAGTACTAAATCTAGATAACTCACTGTAGGTTAAGTTAAAGCAACCAATGAATGGGGCAAAATTGGGGCAGAAGAGGAGGAAAGGGGAACCCGTATAGATAATGTAGGAAATGAATAGAAACCACACTTTGCATTTGTGGTGCTGACAATCCAGTGGGGGAATGGAAGAGAGCTGTTTACTGGAGGGCTTACCAAGTGTCATTTCATTTAATCCTCACAGCCACTCTGTGAAGAATTATGATCCCATTTTATAGATAAGGAAACAAAGGTTAAAAGAGATGAATCACACAAAGCCAGTAAACAGCAGAGGTAAAAATTCAAAAGAAGCCTTTCTGATTTCAAAGTCGCTGTTCTTTACATGAGGTAGGATTAGAAACCGAAGGCACTTAAAGCTCGCTTATTACTGTGAAGAAGCGACACTGGATAAAAGCACAATCATAGAATACTTAGTCATGACAGAAGGCTGGACTGGGAAGCTCTGGCTATCCATAGGGACTGCCATTTACTCATCTTCGTATTGCTCATAAAATAGCGATAGATGCCCCCGTAATAGATTCCCCTGTCAGTGTTGTTGGAATAAATGATAAACTGTCACGTTTCATTCTTTGGAATGCCCTTTTCTGAAAGAAAAGTTATTTAATGTTTTCACAAATTCATTCTGAAACATTACAAAATTTCCGTTGTGGTATTTATTTAAACATGTTTCTCTTTCTCGGCTGCAGACATTTCTTTCCCCTCACTACTAGGGATGTAAACTCCAAGCAGATGGATTATTTAGAACAACTGGACCTGATCCCGATTCAGTGTGTTTTTCAGTGCTGGAAAACACTTCCAAAACGAAGGATAACTAGATCATACTAAAAACTACTGTCCTGCATTTAGCTTAGCTTTAGCCTAGAAGAAAATGACTAGTTAACATCCAAAAAGTTAAACGCTAGAGGACAGTCTAACTTAACTTAAAAAAAAAAAAAAAAAAAAAAAGCGATTGGTGCGATGAGTTTTGAGCCTCGGCGCTAGCCGTCGCCCATCCTGCCGCGCCTGCGCGTTGAGTTCCGGAAGTTGGTGTTTCTGTCAGCGGGACAACGCGGCAGCGACTCTTCAAAGCGGAGCCGGGAGTTTTCGCTACTCTTGTCGCCGCCATGAGCCGCAATTATAACGATGAACTGCAGTTCTTGGAAAAGGTCAATAAAAGCTGCTGGAGAATCAAGAAGGGCTTCGTGCCCAACATGCAGGTGAGGGGGGGGAGCGGGACCCGGTGCCGGGGCCTTCCCGGCTGGGGGCCCGCGGCGCGTCTCTACCCACCCGGCCCGGTCTCTTCCGAGCCCTCCCGACCCCTCGCGCGCAGGAGAGGCCCCCGCCCCCAGCAGAGTTCCTCCCATCCCCCAACTCCCACCCCACCCACCCCTCCCGCCTCCGGGGCTGCCCAACCTGTGCCGGCCCCACCTCCCGGATGGAGAGGTCCCCGAACCGCGAGGACGAGCAAAGCGGAGTGCGTCCAGGGAATCCCAGTAAATACGAAATTGGCCTTTGCAAAGCGTCTTCACACAGAAGTCTCATGAACGCACTGTGAGATGTGTTACGTCCCTGAGCCTTAGAGACATTAGTGGGCTTTTACTAGGTGGCCCAGCCAGTCCGGGGTGCAGTTTCTGGGACTGAGGTCCGCTTCTCTGAGTCATGCCGGTCATTTATATAACGGTTACTGACCTTTGTTCGCTGAACCAAGTTTCTAGCATTCACTGCTCCGTGTTGGGTTTTTTTTAATTGATATGCGTGGAGTTATAATACAACGATCTTGCTTCTCGTGGCAACCTAGAAAGTTCACAGGGCAGGTTTTTTCTTTTTAATATGCACTTCGCAGTAGGGCTTTGAGCGTGAGTCGGTTACACGGCTTCCTTTACTCACCCAGTAGAAGCTCAGCTAACACGTGATGTCCAGTTCACTTCTTTTTCCTCTGACAGGATGACGTATTCCCGATGGAGACTTGAGAGCCCGATACCAGAGAGTCTGAAAGCCAGGTCTCTGTATCTCTTGGGCTTCCTTGTCATTTGTGCTTATGGTCTTCCATTAAAGTGAAGAAGAAGGCATTTGTGAGGTTTTGGTGCATATGTTGTTAGACGGCTTTTGAAATCCCTTTAGGTGCCCTGCAATTGTATTGAAGGTTTGTGATCCTGCGTCTTGGTAAAAGTTCCTGATAGCCGCTCCACCCTTTTACTCAATATTAAAACTTATTGAGCGCCCCCTATGAGCAAAGCACTTAGCTAGACGCTGAGCGGAGAAAAAGCCCATAGTCGCAAACCTCCCTTTTGCTCTGTTTTTTCCTTTGACTAGTTTCTTTTTATGGAATCCAGTTCCCTGCAGGGAGTAGAAAATAAAAAGCATATGATCATCCTAAGAGGATTGTAACACACACTGTTATATTCTGTCAGCAATTCTGGCTTAACTTTTTTTTTTTTTTTTTGCGGTACACGGGCCTCTCATTGTTGTGGCCTCTCCCGTTGCGGAGCACAAGCTCAGCGGCCATGGCTCACGGGCCCAGCCGCTCCGCAGCATGTGGGATCCTCCCGGACCGGGGCACGAACCCGCGTCCCCTGCATCGGCAGGCGGACTCTCAACCACTGCGCCACCAGGGAAGCCCTCTGGCTTAACTTTTGATGCACACACTCCTGCTAATTCTGCTTGGGGGCAAGTCTGATTTTTGCTAGGCAGTTCCAGTTTAACTATTTGAACAACACTTCACTACCACCCCTCCCTTGGGAATGGAGAGTTGAAATCTTGATATATTGCTCTTAAAAAGTTACTGACCTTATGGTAGGCTTGTGTTGTATTCCCATTCTCATAAGAGTAGTGAACTTCACACTTACAATTCCCTATCTCTCTTGCTTAATCTCCATTCCTCCTGTAAGAACCGTGTGCTGCCCTAAAAATTCCTCTGTTTCTTAAAAATACTTCTCTCGCATCTTTATGTCATGTTTCCATTCAGCTCCTAAATGTGTTGCTGCTGCTTCAGTAATGTCTCTTGTCTTTATTTTTTTTTTTTGCGGTAGGCGGGCCTCTCACTGTTGTGGCCTCTCCCCTTGCGGAGCACAGGCTCCGGACGCGCAGGCTCAGTGGCCATGGCTCACGGGCCTAGCCGCTCCGCGGCATGTGGGATCTTCCCAGACCGGGGCACGAACCCGTGTCCCCTGCATCGGCAGGCGGACTCTCAACCACTGTGCCACCAGGGAAGCCCTGTCGCTTGTCTTTAAAGAGCCAGCTCAGTGTTCACAAAAAAATGAACAAACTGTGAAGCGCACCCCCGCCCCGGCTACCGCCTCCCTAGACTGTTGAGCCCCTTCTTCATCAGATTCTTCCATAGTACTCTGTGCTTCTATTACAGCACTTGCCCCATTGCACTCTACATTTTCTAGTCTGGGCTTCATGCTAGACTAGAAGTTCCACAATATCACGATCTTGCACATTCTCTGTATCTCCCCTACTGCCCAGTACAGTGCCTGACACATAATGAGTCCTCAGCAAATGTTTGGTGAATTAATAAATGTGGTCCTTTGGAAAATTGAGACATTTTCCATAACTGGTATTGTTGTTCATGCAGTGGTAAGATGCAGAAGTCATCTTTCTGATAAATAAATTTCCTTGTCCAGATGATTGTTAAATCTTTGGTTCTTCAATGCTAGGCAGATCCTTCATAATATTTGATCTGTGACTAAAATGTTCTGTCCTTTGGTGTTACATAATTATGTCTTCCATTGCCCATTGTGTGCCTCTATTGTCAAGCTTTTTTTTTATCCCCTTAAAATTACATAGATGGTAAAACTAAGCACACAGCTATATAGCTACCTGTTAAAATTTTTTTACTCACTGTTTACCTAAGTACAAATTTGTAAATCAGAATAGGACACAGTAAAGTGTAGTGTGCTGTTGTCTTAGACCTAGAAAAAGTACACTTAGGTCAGATGACTGCATTTTTATGTTTAGATCTGAGTTTTTGATTCATTTATTTTTTTCAAAAACTACTGATATTTTAGAAGCACAAGAATACTGAGACCTTTGGCCTTAGTGAGAGCATTGTTGGAAGACGTTTCTTTATCACACACACACACAAAATATTTTACCTGTTGAACTTTTAAATATGGCCTATGAGAGTAGGAGAATAAACAAAATGATTTGTGAACATTGTAAAATACACTTTTAAGATATATTTAAAGATAGGAACATCTTGTAAGTAGTTTTCTGCTTGTTTAAGGTAACGTGAAAGTGTTTTATAAAGAGTAAAGCAAAATAAATATTGCCTACAGTGTTTGTATTCTATCCTGTACTTATATACATCAGGTCCATGTGCTCAGACATAATTCTTCCTTTTCTTTGGTACCAGGTTGAAGGAGTTTTCTATGTGAATGATGCTCTGGAAAAATTAATGTTTGAAGAATTAAGGAATGCCTGTCGAGGTGGTGGTAAGTAATTTAGAGTTTGACATGTGGCAGTACAAGTAGTGTCTGCCTTGTGACCTGAAAAATGGTAACTCAAATAATTATAATTAAAAAATACAAAAGTGTTGTCAAGGAACGATCAAGACTTCAAATGAGATGAGAACCGTTACTTATTCGTGATCACATTGTTAGCCACCTGGCCTTGTAGAAGGCACTTGGAGCTGGATGGACCTGGTTGGTTTTGCACCTAACCTCGGACAGTAATAACAAGAGCTACCATTTATTGTGCACTTACTATGTGCCAGGCACTTTACATAGGTTATCTCATGTAATTCTTAAAGTAACTCTAAGAGGATATCTCCATTTTACAGATGTTTAAGTCAAGGCTGAGTGAAGTTAAGTCATTTTAATTTGTCCAAGGTTGCACAGTCTCTCAGTGACAGAATCAGAATTCAGATCCAGGAGTGTCTGATTACAAAGTCTGTGTACTGATTAGCCTCATTGAACTTCAGTTATCTCATCTATAAAAGAGAGTTTATAACACCTATCTTGCAAGACTACAGGGAGGTTTAGAGATAAATGTATAAAACTGTAATATAACATTCTAGTGGTGATGGTGGAATAGAAATCTAGTTTGTTTTTTTTTTTTTTTTTTTTTCCTTTTTGCGTTATGTGGGCCTCTCACTGTTGTGGCCTCTCCCGTTGCGGAGCACAGGCTCCGGATGCGCAGGCCCAGCGGCCATGGCCCACGGGCCCAGCCGCTCCGCGGCATATGGGATCCTCCCAGACCGGGGCACGAACCCGTATCCCCTGCATCGGCAGGCGGACTCTCAACCACTGCGCCACCAGGGAGGCCCTAGAAATCTAGTTTTAACCCTTTTATTTTTATAGTCAACAAACCTAAAATAAATAAGTCTCATCCCACCCCCCACCAGGGTGTGCTGACTTGTCTGAAATGATACACAGCCAGTGACAGAGCTGAGATTAGAACTCCAGATCCCCTGACTCTCCATCCAGTGTTTTCCCAACTCTTCCAAATTGCTCTTCTTTGTCACTTAGAGTAAAACCAGTACTTTTTTTTTTGATATATATTATGAACAGTTAAAAGAACCCTTTTTTTATATTGACAACGTAAGGTATAATGATTATGTTTTACATCTCCCTGTACAGTATTTGCAAGCAATCCTCCGTGGTATGCACAGAATACTGGCAGCATGTTTGTAATTAGTCTGGTTGCCCTCACTACCTTCCTGTGCATGTGCTGCCTTCTTCTCCACTTCATCTCAAACACCCTTTTATGCTTTGTTGTTTTAGCAGTCCTAACCACTACCCCTTCATTAACGCAATCTAGAAAAGTATGAATACACTTAAGCTAAAAATCAAATATGTCCTCTTTTCTAATATTGAAATTTTGTTTTCAGGTGTTGGTGGCTTCCTGCCAGCCATGAAACAAATTGGCAATGTGGCCGCCCTGCCTGGGATTGTTCATGTGAGTCTATGTTCACAGTTTTAATCACTCATATTTTTTTTAGTCTGAAAGTTTGTTGAATGGTTGAATGGCCATGCCTAACTGATAATGGTGTCATTTAGACAGTGACCTTCAAACATCTAGAAATAACCGTGGAATTTAAAGAAATAACTGAGTCTGGGTAACATCTCAGTTTCTGGTTGCCTTTAGCCAGAATCTATAAGTGTTTGAGAACCTTTGAAGTAGATTTTGTTTTCTTGTTGTACACATTATTCTTATATCAGTTTGCCACCAGTGAAAGTTTCACTGTGGCCTCATTTAAGAGGTTGATTGGAGAAAGATTGGCAAGAATCGTAAGGGTTAGGACTGAGGGGAGGAACAAAGGGCAATATAGCTGTTGTGGATATGATTGGAAAAGGAGGGTGGTAGCGATGGTGGAGATAGAACTGGATGGTACAAGTGGGGCCCTCACGCGAGTCTACATTTAGATTCCACCATTAGAGGTAGATGTTAAATCCATTCAGCAGACATTTTTTGAGGTCTTTATGCTGGTTTCTCTGCTGGGCACTTGGGAGGAGAAATGAAAACACATGGCTTGTGCATTTAAGGAACTCGTAAGTGTCCAGGTGTCTGCATGTATTCCTACCATGTTTTGACCTCCATTCTTCCTGGGTCAGTATCCTTTTCTAGGCCCCAGATGTAGAAATTGTACAGTTTTCATACCATCAAATGGATTACATTTGTCTCTGATTGCTTAAACACTAAGGACCTGTGTAAATCAGGTATTTTCTTCCTGTCAGCCTGACATGACCACAATCTGTCAATCATCTTTAAAATGTAATAATGCATTAAAGTTAGTATGTGGTCCTCCTATATCATGTGGTACTAAGGCTTTTCTCTTTTCAATTTTCTTAGTTAATGTCAGACTTTGTAAAAAAGTTTTTCCTGCTATATTTGGCTTTATGATTAGGAATTTTTATACCAAATTTCCACCAATAAAGAAGATTTCATGAAAACAGAATCTTGATTTAGGGAAGGCTTCAGCCCCCCAGCCTATTTGACAGTTAGTGTCAGGTCTATCAGGCAGCCAGAGTGCCAGTGAGAAAGCTGTATTTTATTTTCTAATTCTCTTTCAGCGATCCATTGGGCTTCCTGATGTCCATTCAGGTTATGGGTTTGCTATTGGGAATATGGCGGCTTTTGATATGAATGACCCTGAAGCAGTGGTATCCCCAGGTAAGGTCACTGTGCATGTCTGCTGTCAGGTGTGTAGCTTCTCTCAGAATCGTAGCCTTTCTAAAATAGAGCACGGCTGCATTTTGTTTGTGAATGTCAGCCTCATCATATTCTATCATTTCTTTTCCCCATTTACTGAGAGAATTAATTGTGGACACTCAGAGGCTATTAAAATATCAAGTAAAGCATATATTTATTGTAAATTATTTGGGCTCCTACTGTGTGCCAGGCACTATTCAGACATGGGCTACAAAAGAAACTGAAACACTTCCCTGGCAAATTATACATCTTCTTTGTGCCCCAGTTATCTCTTAGGCAAATTGTAGTTAATAATGTTACTTACTACATAGCATTATTGTGAGGATTAAATTCATTAAGCTGTGTTAAAATACTTAGAACAATGCTGGACACATAGGAATTACTTGATAAGTGTTTATTCTCATTAGCATCATTATTAGTCACTTGTAGTTGTATACTTCTTTTCTGCTGTGGTGTGCTTTCACTGAAAATGTTTCACACTGGAAGTAATATCTTTGTGTTAAGAGGCTGAAAAAAAGATGAAAGGTTGAATTGTGTCTTGAGAGTTCTGCCTCCAGCAGCAGTCGACAAGGTCATTTCAGGCAGTCCTTTGCCGAGAACAATGAGAAAAGCTGCGTGAAATTTTTAAAACAGAGCCAAAAACGCATCTGTTGAAACCATAAAAAAACTACAGAGGCAGTAAGAATTTGTGAGTCTAAGATCCAGAGGAAAAGTGCAGATACATGAGCCCAACATTTAGCACTATTTTTCTCTTGAGGAAATTTCAGTCACTAAGGACACAGATGATTTGAACAATCCTGTTACAAACTTGACATCTTGCTCTCTCATATACATGTGTGGTTGTGCATGCATCCACATTACAGTGCATCCAAGAACTGTAGAGTACACATTCTTTTCAAATGCACACAGAATGTTTACCAAAATTGACCATATACTGAGCCGTAAAGCATGTCTCAAATTTCAAAGCATTGAAATCATACAACAGCAGTTCTCAAACTTTGGGCTCAAGACCCCTTTATGTTCTTAAAATTATTGAGGGTTGATCTCAAAGGCTTTTATCAATGTTTACCTTACTGGAAATTAAAACTGAGAAAGTTTAGAAACAACAATACACAAGGACATGTCTCATTACCCCTCAGAGCAGGCATGTTATCACATGTCATGTAGCCTTTGGAAAACTTCACTGACAGTAGAGAGAATACGTTTAAAAGGCTAATAATGTCTTAGCATTGTTATACAATTAATCCTAAAGGCCTGAAAGAATTCCTGGGTCACACCTAAGAACCACTGATATAGAGGATACTATCCTACCACAGCGGAATTAAGTTAGAAATCACTAATAACAATAAAAACCTGGGGGAAAAACCCATGTTTATGAGTTAAGCAATATGCATTTAAATAACCCATGGGTCAAAAACAAAAAATCGTAATGGAAACTACAGAATAATTTTAACTGATGTTAATTTAAAAAACACCTGTCTAAAAATTGTGGATTACTGTTAACACCATACTTGGATAGAAGTATATAGCCTTCAGTGCACAAACTAGAAAAGAAGAAAGGCTGCAGTATCAATGATCTAAGCATCCATCTCAAAAAGTTAGAAAAAGAACAACTAACTAAACCCAGAAAATGTAGATAGGTGGAAATAATTGAGCAAGATTAATGAAACAATATACAGTGGTAAGGATCAACAGAGCCAAAAGTTGGTCCTTTGAAAAGACTAATAGAATTCATAAACCCCTGACAAGAGTGATCAAGAAAAAAAGAGAAGCACGTAATTCAAATTTTAATCTCTAGTCTAGATGTTACTTGTTCATTACTGCCTCCTTGACCCACAAAGTACCTTTAGTATGTATTTACTTTAAATTATGTTGTCATCAGACTTTACCCACAGAGAACCACTTTGTTGGCTCCTTTAAAACATAGCTACTTTTAAAAGAGTGGCTGTCTTTTAAACCCTTTATTAATAGTGGGAAACCACAGGTAACAAAGCCTAACTACCTGGTTTCGCTAATATTTGACTAACTTTTCTCTATTTTGTAGGTGGTGTCGGATTTGACATCAACTGTGGTGTCCGCTTGCTAAGAACCAATTTAGATGAAAGTGACGTCCAGCCTGTGAAGGAGCAGCTCGCCCAAGCTATGTTCGACCACATTCCTGTCGGGGTGGGGTCGAAAGGCGTCATCCCGATGAATGCCAAGTAAGAACAAGAGCTGCTAGTAAAGGGAGGGAGAGATAATAATCACACGACCCTCACGTTCATTTCCAGTGTAGGACACTTAGGAGATGGGGATTGTTCAGTCACTGTTGAGGAAGTGGTAACGAATTGTTTTTTTAAGTATGAGGTCTGTAACGTTCATTAGAGACATTAGTCAATTCATGTTCATCATGACAGCCTTTGACGTATGGTAGAATTCATAATAGAATAATATCCACTGATGTTTACTGAGCACTTCCTCTATGCAGAGCACTGTGCTGTAGTGTAGGTGTATATCATTTTGTGTAGATAATAACCCTAATACCATTCCTAGTTCACAAGAAAGGAAACTGAAGTTTAAAGAGATAACACTAAATAAGCTAGTAAGTAAAGTCAGGATTCAAACCAAGGATCCTCTGGCTTCAGAGGCTGTATCCTGAACCCCACTGTCCTTTGTCAGTGAACCTGTATTGACGACCTTCCTTTTTGGATGATAGCACTGAGTGTGTTCTTCACCTAAGATGTTGTGTATTTCCAAAGTAGAAAATTCAGTGTAAAGCTACAGCACAGTGGCCTTTTACATGGCCGTTGATGTACTGTCATAGCTCGTGTAAAGCTGTGCACCTTACACTTTGCAGAAGGGTGTGCTTAATAAGTATGTATCATTAATATCTTCTGTTTTATCTAAAAGTTCATGTGAATTTTGCATTCTATTCAAATATATGTACAGACGTTAATACTAAAATGTTTTTAGCTATTTCCTGTTATACAGCTCCCCTTTACCAAAAAACAAAACAAAAAAACTTGGAGTAAAATTGATACATTTGGAAGATGCTTATTCTGTGACTTTATGTGGTCCCTGGTATGCAGTCCCACTTTGAAAAGCACACCTGGAACATCTAAATAAATTCCAAGCATCTTTACAAATATTTTAGATAGGAATTTTGTCCTAATAAGTAATGTTTGAAATGGGCTGTTGTGGGGAGGGCCCATTGATCATTGTAATCTCTCCAGATGGTATTCTGCAAGAGGGCTAGACCTTAAGTGAAGATCAGAGCTTTTTCCTTCTAAGGGTTTAACGTGTGTGCACCTCAGCTTCAAAGTGCGGGTGCAGTAAAGCGACGTAGTACTTCTGTGAAGGTGGGAATAGACCTTAAAATTTAACCTGTGTTGCCTGAGGACATTGAGATAGCTTTGTTAGTTGTAATTTTTCATAAGTTACTATGAAAAGTTAGTGTAGCTGTAGTAAAGTTGGTGGTAGATAATGATATTTGATTATGGTTATACATTTTCTGTGGATGCTTAATCACTGCCTCATAGAATTCAGGATCAGAGAGATAAATAAGATTTGAAAAGTATGAGGGACTGTGTAAATGTCAAGAACTATAATCATCTGTAATGTGGCATTTATAATTTTAATATTCAATTATTTATGTAACTGCTTTTCCTCAAAAAACTAGAGTTGCTGAGAGCATGAACTACATCTAGCACGATGCCTGATACACAGGCAATAGTCAATATAGTTCTTTCGCTTGCCTTTGGAGATGTGGTCATCTTTAGATTTTGATCTTCCTTGGCTGTGAAATGACCTGCACCTTGTTACTCACTCAGAGACTTGGAGGAGGCCTTAGAGATGGGTGTGGACTGGTCCCTAAGGGAAGGCTATGCCTGGGCTGAAGACAAGGAGCACTGTGAGGAGTACGGAAGGATGCTGCAAGCCGACCCCAGTAAGGTCTCTGCCAGGGCCAAGAAAAGAGGCCTTCCCCAGGTAGCGCTTGCTTTGCAGGGGAAATGTTCAGTTTTTTCATATTTTGTTTTTTTTGGGAGGAAGAAAAAAATCTGTCTTCCATGTAGTAAATATACCCCAGCTGGGCCTCCCTGGTGGCGCAGTGGTTGAGGGTCCGCCTGCCGATGCAGGGGACACGGGTTCGTGCCCCGATCCCGGAGGATCCCACATGCCGCGGAGCGGCTGGGCCCGCGAGCCATGGCCGCGGGGCCTGTGTGTCCGGAGCCTGTGCTCCGCAACGGGAGAGGCCACAGCGGTGAGAGGCCCGCGTACAGCAAAAAAAAAAAAAAAAAAAAAATATACCCCAGCTTTTTTCACATCAAAAGGAACACAAATTTGTTTGTTTATGCTTCATTCTTAATCTTTTAAAAAGCTATCAGGAGCTTGCAGATGTTCATAAAATAAAACAAGATATCATGAATTAGAAGTGGATGGGAGGAAAATGGGATATGATTATAAGGCTTAAAATATATACCAAAATTGCATATGTACAAACTTTGACAATCTACAGATTTGGCTGAAAGTTTTCTAGCATCCAAGATGACAACAGATACCTTGTCGGTTCATGGTATCCATGAGATAAAAATATACCAGATGTTTGAAATTTACAGCAAATTGTGATGGCTTTGCCACTAATTCACTGTGACCTTGGGCAAGTCTCTTTTGCCTGTCTGGGTCTCATTTTCTCATCCGAAAATTGCGATAGTTAAAACTAAGCAGTCTCTAAGATTGTTCCAACGCTGCCATTCTTTGGGTCCGTAAAGCATCTGTTAGCTCCAGTTATGGGATATATTCTTCCAGTGATGGATAGTGGTAGGTGTCAGTGAACTCACAGATATTTCAAGAATCATTTGAACTTGGACTTTGTGTAAGAGTCAACATTCACCAGAGTTCACCCCAAAATTTGACCCTTCTCTCCATGATGTTTAAATTGTCCTGTGAGCCATTTGGTGGTTTTGAGTTTTCGTTTATGATGCTTTTAATGTGCTGTGCCTCAAGCAAATAATGATATAATAAATGCAGGAACTGGTCTACATTATTTTAGTTGTGTGGGATATTACTTTAAGTGAATGAAGCATTTCTAAGCTTAGAAGTTTTTTTGTTACACTATTTGTGTGGTTATCTTTTTGGTTTTATTGGTTTTTTTAACCTATTTGCTTTGCAAATGGATTTTTTCAAACCTGAATAGCAGCTATTTTATCAGACATTCTCATATTTGCAGTTGGGGACTCTGGGAGCAGGCAACCACTATGCAGAAATCCAGGTTGTGGATGAGATTTTCAATGAGTATGCTGCTAAGAAAATGGGCATCGACCATAAGGGACAGGTGTGTGTGATGATCCACAGTGGAAGCAGAGGCTTGGGCCACCAAGTAGCCACAGGTATATTCTGGACCTAATTTTTGGCTTGGTGCTAAAATGTACATTTTGTGGGGAACCATATAGAGATTAAAGGGAGAAAGTGCTGGAACTGTACTGTGCAGGTTTTTACCCTGGTTTTCCTAACTAGCAGAAATTAACTTCACTGGTCCTTAACTTACTTGTCTGAAAAAAATGGAAATAATAATTATTTCATATGGTGTTGTCAAAGGCTCCAGTTACCATATTTACTCTTACAGGTTACTATTACTGTCTGGCCAAGAAAGAGCAGTAAAGACTTTAAATTGTAGAGTTTATGATATATGCAGGAATATGTTTTAGACACCTACCTGTACTGCAAGATTAGGTGTTATAGTGGATTCAGAAATGAAATAGCAAGGGCTCCGCCCTCAAATTGTCTCATGAGAGAGATGTCATGTTCATTAAGAAGAAAAAGTAAAGACAGAAGGTATAGTAATTGATAAAATACTATGGAAGAGACAAAGTGTTTAGGGAAAAAATTTTAGAGATGACTTCATGGACACATAACATGTGCAGTTTGAACAGTCACACACACAGAACATTCATGACCAAAAGACAGTGTGAACAAAAGCAGGAGGCAGGGAAATAGTAGAAAAGTCACTTTGGAATGTTTGTACAATGAGTGAAAGGATTTATGAATATAGGAAAAGTTATATAGACACATGGAAATTACTGTAAACTCTAAATTGCAATTATGGTTCATCCTTGTATGTACGTTTCATTCTATGGGAATCTAAAAATTTGTGCCAGCCTGGCCTGTTAGAATATTTTGTCTAGCAAATATATGGAGCATTGACTAGTATTCTGAACTTTCTACTGAGTTCTGCTCTACACTTTATCATGGATTTGATTTGCATGCAGAAGGTCTAGCAACTTATCTCCAATTCTCTTAAGTCACTAAAAATTATTTTTAAAAACCATGATGGCAATAAAACGTATTCTATTACTTCTCATTCATGCACATGCCAGGAAGGGAGTAACTCAGACCACCTTCCATTCCCCTTGCAAGTCCTGGAGGGCAGGTGTTCTCTTTGGAGCCTGCATATATTGTGTCACATAGCTCTGACAGAAGATTCTCAGTAAATATATCTTGACCAATAAATAGATGAGCTCAGAAACACTTTAAAGGGAAAATGGTATTTTACTTGTTTCTTTGTAGAATGGTTTTGAATCTAGCCCACCTTTCTGCAGTAAATCTGAATTATAAAGGGAAAGCTGGCTGGTTTGGACTTGTTGCGCTCTCTCCTTTCAGATGCACTGGTAGCTATGGAAAAAGCCATGAAGAGAGACAAGATTATAGTCAATGACCGTCAGTTGGCTTGTGCTCGAATCGCTTCCGCAGAGGGTCAGGACTACCTGAAGGGAATGGCAGCGGCCGGGAACTATGCCTGGGTCAACCGCTCTTCCATGACCTTCTTAACCCGTCAGGTACAGTTGAGGTTGCTTGTCTGTTCCCAGTTATACATGATGAAGTTAAGTAATTTAAAACATAGTGTATTCAAATCTAAGCCTGTAGAATTTGGTTTGGGAAATGTATGTTAATAGATATTCAGAATACTGGCGAAGTGTCCAAGCTTTCGGTGTGTCCTTAAGCTAACTCAGCAGGGTATCAGGAGAGGGGAGAAGAGAAGCCAGAATTATTCCTAGAATTTGCCTTGAGCAGCGGAGAGGGTAGAAGTGCCGTTCACTGACATTCAGAAGGCTGAAGAAGAAGCACCTCTGACGGGTTCGGTCAAGACTAGTTGGAACTTATGGAGTGGCGTTTGCTCTGTGGTCTAAAGACAGTTTTTGTCCTTTACATGAAGGTTAATAATTCTGCTATTTTTGAATTCTTAAATCCCTCACTCCCTTCCAGCAGACCTTCCAGAATCAATAAGATAAGTTCTGAAGAGCTGGTTCTGCCACTTTTAACGTAAGCTTTTTCTCTTAGGCTTTTGCCAAGGTCTTCAACACAACCCCTGATGACTTGGACCTACATGTGATCTATGATGTTTCTCACAATATTGCCAAAGTAGAACAGCATGTGGTGGATGGAAAGGAACGGACTCTGTTAGTACACAGGAAGGGATCCACCCGAGCTTTCCCTCCTCACCATCCCCTCATTGCGGTTGATTATCAAGTACGTACTGAGCCATTTGTGGTTTTAAGCAGTGGGGGCATGATTTAGACTGTTCTAAATATGTAAGAATTTAAACAGGAAAGCAGCAATTGTGAAAAGAAAACAGTCTGTCATCCATGAGAACAGTGATTTCCAGTCTTCTCTGAAGCATGACTCCCCCCATCATCTGTGCTTGCAGTGTGCTGTAGTGCTGCATGGAGAATATTCTACTCCATTAAGATACACTAAGATTATCTTTTTAAGGCCTTTGAATGATTAGAAGACAGGATTAAGATTAAACTCAGTCTGTTTCATTCCTCTTATCCTTTTGGTGTCTGGCTGTGATAGAGTTAGAAAGACCCTTAACCTACTATTTCACAGATGAGGAAACAAGCCTGAGAGGGCAGATGGCTTGCTCGGGATGGTTCTTCCTAAAAACACTTCACTACACATTTGAGTTTTGCTTTGCTCTTACCTTCAGTCTGTCTTCTGCTGCCTTCCTGGTCCTCACATTTTTCCTCCCATCCTCTTCCCTTCCCTCTCAACTATCAAAGAATCAAAATAATATCTTAATATAGTTGTGAGTGCAGTGCATTTAAAGGCCCTGGTTTCTCCACGGTCCTCCAATGCAAGAGGAAATTTAAATCTCAGACATAGAAAGCTCTTGCTTTTCTAAATTTTAACACGTTTGATTTGTGTGCTTCCTCAGCTCACTGGACAACCTGTGCTCATTGGCGGCACCATGGGAACCTGTAGCTATGTTCTCACTGGCACTGAGCAGGGCATGACAGAGACCTTTGGAACAACTTGTCATGGAGCGGTGAGTTATGAAAACAGAAACTTACTTAGAAATGTTCTCTTCAGTGTAGTCATTGTTTTGCATTTTGACAGGTAAATGTACTTGGTTGAGCATTAACAAAGTTGAGGTTTGGGTTTGTCTTGTCTTCTACCTGAATTTTTCCCCGTAATATATACTGTCTAGTGAACTAACTGAGGACACCAAGTATCTCGACCTTAGTGGGGTCATTGTACGGCCAGGGACTATTCCTCAACTCTGTGAGTCCACAAAATCCAGATTGAGAAATTATCACACTAGCATGACTGATAAAACTTTACCTGATGCAAATTTACATCACAGTGTATCTCAGTGATTCACAGACCTAGCCATTAGCATAATTTGTTCCTTACTGGGTGGGTCCACTCGAGATTTGGAGGATATGCACCATTTTGCAAATCAGGACCCATGTGTAGACTGCACACCTATTTCAATATATTGCCTCTTCTAAGCCAGAGGTTGATAAACTTTCTATAAAGCACCAGACAGTAAATATTTTAGGCTTTTGGGGCCGTAAGATCTCTGTAGCAGCTATTCTATCGTGCCATTTTAGTAGAAAAGCAGCCATAGACAATATATAAACAAATAGGTATTGCTATGTGCTAATAAAACTGTATTTACAAAAACAGGTAATAGGCCAGATTTGGCCCACAAACCAGTTTTCCAACTGCTCTTCTAAGCCATCAAAGTTCTTAGCTGGTGATGGAGTGGAAAATAGAAACTGTCTATGATACCTTCTCAGTAGGACAGACCCTCACATATATATTAACCCTACTTTTTTTCCTCTGATCCTTTTTCATTTTCAGTTGCCTCCCAACTCCTAACTTTAACCCAGTGATCAAAACCATCTCCCCACACACATTAGCAGTGTCTCAGGGCATTTTCTGTTGTTGCAGTGGGGGAGGGGAATTGTGCTATTGGCATCTAGTGGGTAGAGGGCAAGGATGCCGCTAAACATCTTATAACGTATGGGACAGTCCCCACAACAGTTACCTCATCCAAGATGTCAGTAAGTGCTAAGGTGGAGAAACTGTTTTAAACCACAAAGAGCACAAAGTTTTTGTGATGATAGACATACTGATTACAATTTTAAATTAACATATTTATATGTAATTGACAATTAATAGTGATTAGATACACAAAACTAAGTCTTTAAATGCTAAATGCTTTGTAGATGTAAATTTGTCTTCCAAAAGGATGAGTCTTAAAAAGCACATTACAGTGTTGATTAAATAGAAAAGGACTCTCTTATTTATTTTTTTAGTTTAAAAAGAAGTCAGGGAAAAGGCATATGATCCTAAGGGTTCAAATAATTGCTGGGGTTGAACGTAAATTGGAGCTCAGAATTTATAAATGAAGTTCATTCCTTTCCCAATCTAGGGCCGTGCACTGTCCCGAGCAAAGTCAAGGCGTAATTTAGATTTCCAGGACGTCCTAGACAAATTGGCAGACATGGGAATTGCAATCCGTGTTGCCTCACCCAAGCTGGTTATGGAAGAGGTAAGTGAAATTTTGATAAGTATTCAGCATAAAATTGTTTATAATTTATGCCAGTACACGGACACAGCAATTTTTAGTATTGCTAATAGAAATGTTTTTTTTTAAAATAACCTCAGTTACAGTCTGTCATTGTCTTCTCTTTTGTTTGGAGGTTAATTATGAGCTGGGTCCATAAGAATGATTTTTACCATTCATGTACAATCTTTGTCTACATATTACAAGCTTTTAAATTTAGTTGGAGCTGACCCATCTTAACCTTTCTTTTGCACAACTGTATACTTAACAGTTAAATTTGAAAGCAAATTTGAAAAGGTAGGGCGGGAAATGTTTGAGAAAATGGGTTTTTTTGATTCATAAGGGAGCAAAGATTTTGTTTAAATTACATGTATGTATATGTACACGTATGTACATATTTAAATTAGAAGTAACATAACTTCCTTTTAAAAGTTTAAGAGAAAAGAAAAATTGTCATCCAGAAATTCTGTGCCTTGACATAACTATTACCTCCTTTTTTAAGATGCTTATTGCCATTTTTTCCCTAAATGCTTTTTTAAAACTGGTTATAATCATAGTTTACAAACATTTTATAGTCCTTTTTAAAATTTAACACATTATCATAATATTGTTTACGTCATTTTTTAACGATTGAGAAATATTCTACTAGCTAAGTACCATAAGTTTCTGCCCATAGTGGATATTCAAGTAGTTTCCACATCTTTGCTATGCTAAATTAAGTTGTACTGTGTGTCTTCATGCATGAAGCTTTCCTCCAGATGTTTTAATAATTAGAGTGAAATCTCAAAAGCAGAATTACTGCGTTAAAGAGTATGACAAAGCTTTATTTTTTAACAACTTAATTTTTCACCTGATTTTAATTAAGAGGTTTTAGAAAATACCAAGAAGAAAACATCTAGAATTCCACCAACCAGAGATAACCACTTTTAACATTTGGTATACTTTTTACTTGCACATTTTACATATGATTTTTTTCACTCATCCAGCTAATACTTATTAAACATCTGCTATAGTTAGGAACTGTTCTAGGTGCTAGGGATATTGCAGTGAACAAAACAAACATAAATCCTTTCCTGTGAAACTTACCAAATAGTAAAATGTATAGTGTGTAGAATGATGGTAAGTGCTACAAAGTAAAAATGGGAAGGGGGATAGGGAGAGACTGGGGGTGGGTGCAGTTTTAGATAGGGTGTAGTGAGGTGGTATTTGAGTGAAGACCTGAGAGGGGTAAGGGAACAGGCTACGTGGGTATCTAGGGGTAAGCTTTCCAGGCAGGGAGGATGGCAAGTGCAGAAACTCTGAGGCCATATCATACTTGGAGGTTCAAGAAATGGTGTGGAGGCCAGCGTGACTGGAGCAAGCAAGAGGGAGAGGAGGTTAGAGAGGTAGGGGCACCAGATCGTGTGGGTCCTTGTTTTTTCCTTTACAGATGAATTTTTGCTCTTCCTCTGAGTGAGATGAGGGGAAGACTTAGGAGAATTTTGAGCAGAAGAATAACATGATCTAACTGATGTGTTTGCATGCTGTTGAGAAGAATCTAGAAGAGAAATCGATGATGCAGGAAAGAGTGGGGAATTACTAGAGAAGTGTCCTTGAGTAGATGAAAGGAGATGGGATCTGGTGGGGTTGGTCTTTGCTAGGAGCTTAGGTAATTCATCCTTAATAAAAGGAGAGAAGGTACAGTTGCTGGTAGTCAGGGAAGATATGGTAAGAGAGTTTATGGGGATTCTGATCTGGTTGTTTCTGTTTTTTCAGTGTAATAGGAAGTAGGGCCAGCAACTGAGAGTGGGGATGCAGGAGAAGGTATAAAATCATCATCTAAGAAAGTGATTGGCCTAGTGAAATTTTGGGTGATTGCCAGGACAGCGTCAAGGGCCCACTTGAGCTTAAATTCAGTGGTTGGGTGTTTTTCAGCTACATCCAACTGTATAGGTGCAGGCATGAAATAGATGTTGAGTTTCCTTTAACCAGGGTTGCAAGTATGGCACAGTAAAGGAGAAGCAAGGTTGTTGAAGGGTGTTGCAAAGGGATTGTGGGTCTCGTGGGGTTAAAGGATTGTTGGAGGTGGAAACCTAGGCTGTCTGGGATGCTGGGAGCTGAGACTGTGGAGGAGTTGTAATCATTCGTAATGATGAGTTCTGGGGGAATGACTCTGGGAGTGAATGGCTGAGGTAAGTATTGAAGGAGCGGGAATCAAGAAACTAGGAAGCCGAGGTACTGAAAGAATCCTCTTCCTGGATACTGAAATCGTTCTGAATTATAGCAGGAGAGGGTGAGGGTGACCCAGGAGCTACAAAACTTCAAGTAACAATGGGGATCAGACTCTAGCAGAAGATTGCAGCAACAAGAGTAGTGGGTGGTACAAATGGTGACTGCAACATTCAAAACTGGGAGAAAGGAGGGAGAATGGTCTGAAAGGAACCATGAAAAGCAAGGACACCTGTCCCACCTCTCAACCTAATGGCATGACCCAGTTTGGGAGAGAAAACAGCTAGCACTTCAGAAAGTTGGAAGCAGAAGAAATATCCTCAGCGGAGGTCCATGTTTCAGCAAGAACAAGAAAGTGAAGGGAATGCTTAAAGAAGAAAGGAAGAAGTTCTTTGCCTTTGACTCAGTGGAAGGAGTTCAGTGGCCACAGTGGAAATGTTTCAGAAACTGGAAGGGAATAGGAGATGGGATAGAAAGGGGTGTGTACAGAGCCCCCACGGGAATCAATCTGAGAGGCCTAAGCTTGCTGTGTTGACATGAATGGAGATAAAGGGTGTGTGTGGTGAGATTTGTTCTAATGGTGGGAAGACGGAAGGAAGCGGGGAGGTCTTACTAGAAACTCACAGAAATAAATTGTATGTGTATGTATGTATACCCATGTATGCATGCACATATGTAGTGTAAGTTATATATATGAATGTAATAACCTTTCCTTATTGTGAAGGTTATACATGGTCATTCCAGGAATTTTGACAACTGTAGAAATATCTAATAAAAGAAAATCAAAATTGCCAATAACTCCACCATCCAAAGACAGTTACCACTAACAGGATGATTTGGTACATTTCCTTCCAGTTGGGTATTAGTGTATATGCTTTATTCAATTACATTTACTGCTCTTCCTACTTATACAAGTGATATATGTTCTTTGGGGAAATTTAGAGAAATACAGAAAAAAAAATAAAACAAGATGAGAGTGTTATCATACTACTCCCTTACCAACACTGAACTTAATCATCTTTTAAACCTTTGCCTATTTGATAGGCAAAAAAAAGAAAAAACAAAACCAACTCAGTACTGTTTGAATGTGCATTTTTTAAATTGCAAGTGAACATTAATGCTTTTAAAGATTCCATTTTAAGTAGACTTTTCCTCCCCTGCAGGCACCTGAGTCCTATAAGAATGTGACTGATGTGGTGAACACCTGCCATGATGCCGGAATCAGCAAGAAGGCCATTAAACTGAGACCGATTGCTGTTATCAAAGGATAGAACCCTGACCACAGCCACCGGACACCACTGACCCTCACTGAAGTGGACGTGGACTGAAATGCTCTTCAGACATCAGACTCGAGACCTGACAGGTTCCAGGGTGTGCAGGTGTAGCTGCCCGTTCCAGAATGGCTGGCGGGGAGGCTCCTGATTCAGTAGCCAATGTTGTAAACTTTCCTTCTGGGAGGAGTCACAATGCCTCCATTTGGAAAGGGATGTATATGCTTCCTCCCTGATTATCCCACAGGTTTTTAGGAAAGTCTGTTAGGGGGTGGGGGTAAGTCAGGAAACCGCCTTACTCAGTCATACAAGTCTTTAATCATCAGAATGAAGTTCTTTACACCAACCTTTGTTTCCAGCCTGAGAGGTGTCATGAAGAACATTGTATTAAATAGGAAGGTTTTGGAATGTTTCTTTTTGCCCTCTGTTTGTCAGTTTGTCCATTTAGCCACTCCTATACCCTCTTCCCCTGCACTGAGCAAAACCCTAAATACCATTCTTTTTTTTTTTTTTTTTTTTTTTTTTTTGCGGTATGCGGGCCTCTCACTGTTGTGGCCTCCCCCGTTGCGGAGCACAGGCTCCGGACGCGCAGGCTCAGCGGCCATGGCTCACGGGCCCAGCCGCTCTGCGGCATATGGGATCCTCCCAGACCGGGGCACGAACCCGTATCCCCTGCATCGGCAGGCGGACTCTCAACCACTTGCGCCACCAGGGAGGCCCCCTAAATACCATTCTTGCTTGGAGCATATAAAAGGGTCATAGCAAGATGTTAGATGGATAATGAGACACGTTATGGAGGGGTTATGTGTGGAGGTGTAGGGATAGGGACCCAAAAGAGAAAGTAATTCATCATAGACTTGCTACCTTTGTCATTCTAACTATATGGCAGACTTCTGACTTCCCTGTAAAAATGGCATCAGCTGGTATCTTTAATTAGGCCTAGTCTGGCAGACTTTTCTTGAATAATAACTTGCACAGCAGCAGCAGAGAGCCCTCACATAATACAGATATCTTTACATTTATGATCGAATTATTATAAAAGCATCAAATGGCCGCAGCTATGATGTTAATGGTTACTCTTGTGTTGACAGGTTGGCTAGTCCTTGTGCCACCTAATCAGATTAGGTATTATATACTGTGACACCCAAAGATGTTAACGTTATAGGTTACTAAGGCCATAGTTGAGTCTAAATAGCCAGTAAAATAGAAGAATCTAATAAAGTTGTAATATGTTGCTTATATTTTGTGCTTAATGTTTTATGGCTTAGGATAATTAGTATTTTTTCTTGGTTCACTTTGGACAGTGTTTCTGTTTTCTGATTTTCTCCCTGGTTGCTTTCAGAGATGCACGCTTATCTCTCAACATATAATAACCCCCCCCCATTGGAGTGTCTTCTAAATGCTGTTTGGAAGGCTAGAGAAAAGCAGACTTCCTCTGAAAAATGTATGATATGAAATAGCATGTCTTGACTCTGAGCACTCGGTAACTTTAATGTTTTTGATGGTAGAGTTTGAAAGTTATCAGTAGGTTAGTAATCGTAATGCAATAATTATGCATTAGTTATGCCTCCAGATTGGACCAGCAACTGTTGTGCACAGATGAGTTAAGGATGTAGGTTACCTGTGAACGCTGGAGGGCATTTAAAGATGAGAAACAGTCTTCTGGCAAGTGCTAGATTCTCTAGAGATGAGGCAACACTGAGTGTCTGAGTGGACGTCCTCTAACTGGGCTTTCCCAATGATGTTGTTTGAAACTGATTCATAGCAAAGTCCTCTCCCAAAACTAACTGATGTCAGTGCAAGAAATGCTGCAGATCATCTTAAATACATAGGTTACATTTTATTAGATGCTTTGAAAGTCACTCTTTGGGAAGGGAAGAGGGGAGCAGGCGAGGAGGAGAAATAGAGAAGGATGGTTTGTGCCGTGGCATTTCTGTACTATAAGCTTATATGTAGCATTTCTACCAAACTTGACCCTATTAATGTCCTTGGAAAGTAATGGTTAATATTTTGAGTTCAAAAAGATAACTACAAACATTGTTTTCCTTGTTCTAAAGATGTTTTTTTCCCATTTGAGGCAAAAAGCCACTTAAAAGTGAATGTTCAAATGAAGCTCATGTAATGGACTGTTTTTACTGCCCTGAGTAAAAGAACCCCATGCCTGGGTACATGGACGCAGCTGGGAAAGCCCTTTGATAAGGCACTGTCTGGTTTTCTCAGGCATGAAGATGAGTCTTATTACTATGCACATATTGGTCCCTTTTTCAGGCCTCTAACGTCAGTAGGTTTATCATTAATATTTTCAAAAGCACTGCCATTCACACACTGATGATGGGCTGTATCATTCCTGTCATCAGCATATGGTTGGGAAAACCAGTTCATAAGATATAAACAAAATACGAACATTCACTAATTTTCTAATTTTGTGAATATTTTTGGAGCAACAAGGAACTGAAGTTTCAGGAACTGAAGTGTTTTTTTTAGGTTTTCCTATTTTGTTCTGCATAAGACTGCTTTTTTTCCCCTCATGGTCATTTTAAAGTTTCTTTCTCCTATTTCTGAAAATTGCCTTTAAGCATCACCTATATTGCTGAAGTGTTTGCAACTCTCTGCCTGCTATTTCAATACACAACTGACATAGCCTTTCTGTCCGTACTTCTCACCTATGTCCTTACTGTTACATCTGCTCCATTGCTTGACTATGTGGGATTTTCATGTTGTCCAGAGAGCATGATTTGGGTCCATCTGGATCAGTTGAGTTCGAAGATGCTGGTAATTATTAATCAAGCACCTTGGAGTATGCTAAGTTGTTATGATAGATTCTGATCTTTAGAAGATCTTGCTTTAGGGCTTCCCTGGTGGCACGGTGGTTGAGAGTCCGCCTGCCAATGCAGGGGACACGGGTTTGTGCCACAGTCCGGGAAGATCCCACATGCCGCGGAGTGGCTGGGCCCATGAGCCATGGCCGCTGAGCCTGCGCGTCCAGAGCCTGTGCTCCGCAACGGGAGAGGCCACAACGGTGAGAGGCCCACGTACCGCAAAAAAAAAAAAAATCTTGCTTTAAAACTAGTATCTGAAACACCATTGATCCGAAAAGAAGATAATGTTATAAGGGGAACATGTCATAGAGAACTGAGTGGTGATTGAAGTTGTACCTTGCAGACAGACATGTTGTAAATGAACAAAGTGCCAAGCATATAGTAGGTGCTTAATACCTTAAAAATCACCATTCCTGCTTTGCAGTTTACCCAACATTTTTACATATGGTTTTAGTCCTTAATAAATGAGGGAGGACTGACAGGCAGGGTCGACGCCCCTACTCAGCCTTGAAGCAGTTATAGAAGACTGACCGTTGCCCCTTGCTTTCCATTAGAATGTGGGAGTAAAATTTCTGAGGGGGGGATGAAACAGGAGGGGAGGGGTCAGGGCACAACCTTTAAAAGAATGACATAGCCATAGGACATGACAAAAACTTGTTAGAACCAACTAGATCCAAGATGGCGGAAGATTCAACTTCCAGTGGACCTTGAGCCTCATTATATGCTCATTGTAATACATTAGCATATGCTAAATGACATGACACCCACAGGTGTCATGACAGTTCCTAGGCCGACCATCAAAGGTCAAAAAGTGAGTGGTGGCCCAATTTCTGGAAATCTCCGCCACTTCTCCAAAATAGTTGGAATAATCCTCCCACTCATTAGCCTATGAAATTACCCAGCCCATAAAAACTAAGAACCCCATATTCCAGGGCCTCTAGCCTTTTGAGACGGACTGCATTCTGTATGTGGAATGTGTATCTCTCTAAATAAGTTCACTTCTTATCTAAAAGGAGGGAGGGAGGATTGTGTGAGCCATTCACTGGAATTTAATGAAGTTGGCAAGATAGTTATTATCGCATCATTACAAATTAGAACGAAGCCTCAAAGATCAAGCAGCTTGGGGACCTCCCTGGTGGTGCAGTGGTTAAGAATCCGCCTGCCAATGCAGGGGACACGGGTTTGATCCCTGGTCCGGGAAGATCCCACATGCCACGGAGCAACTAAGTCCATGTGCCACAGCTCCTGAGCCCGTGTGTCACAACTACTGAAGCCTGTGTGCCTGGAGCCCGTGCTCTGCAACAAGAGAAGCCATCACAATGAGAAGCCCACGCACCGCAACAAAGAGTAGCCCCCGCTCGCTGCAACTAGAGAAGACCCAACGCAGCCAAAAATAAGTAAAACTTAAACAGTTTGCCCAAGAGCAAGCTTGCCCAAGGGCACCAACTAATGACAAAGCCAGGCATAGAGAGCCAGGTGTTTTGACTCCCAAGTTTAATGTTTTTTTTTTTGTTTTTGTTAAAATTTCTGTTTGCACCACGCAGCACGCGAGATCTTAGTTCCCCAACCAGGGATCAGACCCACGCCCCCTGCGATGGAAATGCGGAGTCTTAACCATTGGACCGTGAGGGAATTGCCCCTGTTTTCTTGATGTCACACTGCCTCATTTAACCACTTTGTGCTGCTTTTTCTAATCAGTACAAGAACCAGCCAAGACCAGTCTGGAACTTTTAACATGGAGCACTCACAGAAATTTCTTTTAAATGGGATTAGTCTTCTTGCTTGGCCTTGTTGAGGCAGGTCAGAGATCTTGACCACCATTAAGGATTCTGTGTGAACTATGAAGGTTTTATTCTGCTTGATGAATGTGTATAAAACAGGTCTCTCCTTTTGCTTTGTGTCCTAGCCCACAAATCAGTAAATGTCAGATAGCCCTCAAAACACAGCATCCCTAGGGACCCCAGGACCCTGTAAACATTTGCCCCACTTTAGAGTGTTAGCTTGAGAAAGACTTCTGGAGTTTGCCTCACCTCTGTTGCTACATGTTTCTTTCCCAGAATGGGAGAAAAATTTGTGTATAATCAGGCACCAAGACACTTGCCCAAGTTACTGGGGGAAGGAGACCCCTTTGCTCTCAATTCTAAATCAGTATTTTATTAATCAACAATAGTTTTATTCTTCACCGTGAGCAGAGCACTGTGCTAGATCCTAAGGAAGTTCACAAAGATTGTCATATTCTACCTTCAAGAACTTAGAGTCTAGTTGAGAATGTGGAACAGATGTGCATACTTTTCAAACAAAAGCAACTCAAAGCAATTTAAGCATTGACTGATAAGTGAAGAATACGTGTTGTAGGGAAAAGACACTGAATTCCAGCCCATCGTTGTACACAGCCATGCTACTTCAGAGGGGTGTGTGTGCTCTAAGCCTCCACTTCCTCACCTCCCATGCTGTCCTTGATTCTTCTTAATCCTGGCTGTGTCCTTACAACTCCAAGGAATCTACCCACCAATGTCACCAGTTACCTTGTGGTTGCTAGTTAGATGGACCAATGTTTGTTTGTATTTGCCTTGTGTAGTATTTGGTACTATTAATCACTCTTGGAACACTCCCTTAAAACGTTTTCACTGGGGGAATTCCCTGGCAGTCCAGTGCTTAGGACTCTGCACTTCCATTGCAGGAGACACGGGTTTGATCCCTGGTCAGGGAATTAAGATCCCACAAGCCACACAGTGCAGCCAAAAAATTTAAAAATTTTTTAAAATCAAAAAAGTGTTCTCACTGGGCTACATCCTGGCCCTCTTCCCACTGTGCACATACGTCATGGCTCATTTTCAACCATTCCCATGGCTGGTGACCCCACGTTCACCTCTCCAACCACACCTGCTGGACAGCTCCACCTAAAGATCCCATAGACATCTCAAAATCAACACGTAAATTCAACTCATCATTTTTCCTTCTTTCAAGATCTGTTCCCAGTCTCAGGAAAGACACTACCACCAGCCGATCACTTAAGCCAGAAATTAGTGTCTTCTTTGATTCTCGCCTCTCTTACCTTCTTTCAAGTCTTGTCAGTTCTAACTCTTGGCTATCTCTAAAATGCTTGCCTCTCTTCACTTTCAGTGCCTACATCACTTACCTGTTCAGATCCTTGTCTGCCATCTCTGAGACTATGCATTAGCTGGTAGCCTGCCCCGCATAAATCCTCTTTTCTTCCGGTAATAGAACCCATATGTTTCTTAGCGAACCATTCCGCCTCCATTCTCAGTTCATGTGGTTTGTTGGGTGGACTGACTCCACCCCTAGACTCACACCTGGGTACCTGCATCACTTCCTCCTCCCCAAGCCCCCAGCCCCAGGAACTGGGTGAGGAATTGGCACATGATCCAGTTAGAATAAAAGCTAACTGGGAGTTTTTTCTGTTACCCAAAAGCAAGGTGCCCTTTTTCCCCTGGTGTTGCTAAGAGGATATGATGTAGGCCTGGGCCTCTTGCTGGCCATCTTGCCATTTGAGCAAACTTGCCTGAGAAATGGAACCCACATAAAGGAAAGCAGAGCTGAAAAAGCAGAAGATTTGAACTGGACTTATCTGTGCCCAAAAGCAGGATACCCTTGGACTTTTCAGTTATGTGAGAGGAAAAAAGTGTACCTTTGTGCTTAGATCAGTTTGAGTTGAATTTTCTTAGAACCATAAGGTTTCTGGCTGGCACGTGATCAGATGATGGAAGTAGGCAGGAAAAGAGGAGTCAGCTGAATCCGCAGTTTCGCACCTTGACGTACTGAAAGAAGGGTGGCTCCCCTCTCAGAAACAGATTGCTGAGGAAAACTGATTTCAAGAGGGTCGTGAGTTTGGCATTAGACACATTGAATTTAAGGTGCTTCAGACCATGGAGGAGGCAACTGAAGATGTATTACAGGGGCTGAGAAGGGAGACTCTAAATGGATTGTTAGATTTCGGAGAAAGAGATTTTTCAGGACTCAGACTCTGAGGAAATCTAGCACCAGAGCATGAGAATCCTCCCTAATAATCTTAATAGTTAACATTTATTGAGCATTTCCTATAAGCTGGAGATTGTTTTAGGACAGACATAATTGAGATAGCAAGAGGAAATAACACCCCTCCAAGCTACCCAATAATAAGGAACCTGAAAAATGGTAGATCTGAAAGACTCAATAGGCATTTCTTGAGATGTTAGTTGTGGTCCTTAAACTTGTGGAGGTCAGGGATGTTCTTTGAGAATCCAGTAAAAGCTAAGGTAGATCTCTCCCCAGAAAAATGTACAACCAATCACACAAAAGTTTGCATATAACTCATAGGGTTTACCGAGGTCATCTTTATTAAATCACAAGGATGTGTGTACGAGAGAGAGAGAGACAGGGATAAAGACTGGAACATCTTCTTGTGCCAAAAAGTAAGGAAAAGCTCAATGAATAATGGGGACATGTAGAAGGAACCAGCTTGAAGGGGTTTCTCCACCCCCAGTCAAGTTAGAAACAATTTGAACACTCAGGAACAGTATTTATCAAAAATAGTATTAATAGGTGACAACCTACTGAATGAGTCGATACTGATAAAAATAAATGAATAAATTGGGAAAGTAGGGAAAGCTCTTCCTTATAGGAGAATGCCAACTAATAAATACGGAAGGACTAATGGAGATAGAGAATCAACGTTTGGCAACCACTATGGAGGTGACTGATGCACATAGGAGTTGTCAATAAACATGAAGGTGAGTTGGTGGAAGTTTGATGAACAGGATATTGGCATAATATCAGAATACCTCTCCCTCCCTCAAAGACTAATCAATTACAAAGGTGAATTTAAGGTAGAGAAACCTGGCTGATTGATCAAGGTTAACATGGCCAATGGTGGGGTGACTCACATCTCCTGGTGTGAGGCAGAGAGGAACACAGCACCATCTCTGAGATGTTCCTGTCAAGAATGCATGGCCTGAATCTGGTCATGAGCAAACACTGAAAGGACCTAAGTTGAAGGTCATCCTACAGAACGAAAGCCTATGCACTCAAAACTGTCAAGGAAATGAAAGACAGGGAGAGGTTGGCAAACTGTTCCAGACGGAAGGAGTCTAAAAAGACATGACAACTAAAGACAATGTATATTCCTGGATGGGATCCTGGACCAAAAAGGAAACACTGACATTGTTGGGACAGTTGGTGAAATTTGAATGAAATCTATAAACTGGCCAGTAGGGATACACCAACGTTGATTTCTTGATTCAGTGATTATGCAGGGTGGTGTCTTTGTGTGATATTGTGATCTATAATAACTAATATAAATTTGGTCTTCAACCCTGGCTTTTGGCACAGAGCTCCTAAACCCTTGGAATTTCCTAAGTGATGAGTGATAAAGGTGCCTTGTTATTCATAACAGGCCCCTTTCAACCACATCAGAGTTTATACCAATGAGATAACTTTTGGAAAACCCCTAAGGAGGGGGGCTGGTTGCCAGGGGAGCCAACCACATGATTAGACGGTTGGAACTTTCAGCCCCAACCCTGGACCTCCAGGGAAACGTGAGAGGCTGGAGATGGACTTCAGTCACCAATGGCCAGTAATTTAATCAATCATACCTATGTAATGAGGCCTCCATAAAGACCCAAAAGGGGTTCAGAGAGCTTCCACGTTGGTGAAACAACACATCCACGTGCCAATAGGGTAGCACACCTGAAACTCCACGAGGACAGAAGCTCCTGTGTTCAGGACCTTTCTGGACCTCTCCCTTTGTATCTTCTCATCCAGCTGTTCATTTGTACCCTTTAATATTCTTTGTAACAAACCAGTAATCTAGTAAGTAAACGGTTTCCTGGGTTATGTGAACCGCCCTAGTAAATTAATCAAACCCAAGGAAGGGGGTCATGGGAACCTCTGATTTATAGCCAGTGGGTCAGAAGCACAGGTGACAACCTGGACTTGTGACTGGCATCTGAAGTGGGGGAAGACCTGTGGACAGAGCCCCTAACCTGTGGGATATGATGCTGTCTCCAGGTACATAGTGTCAGAATTGAGTGATATTTGTAGGACAACCAGTGTCCACTGAGAATTAGAAAATTGCTTGGTGGTGTTGGAAAACACAGACCTCGACCTTGTTTGGGAGTGTGAATGAAAATTAACAGAGCTAAGACACCAGCCAAACCCCCTGATGCTGCGCTCTGGAGCAGAGAAGGCGAGTGCCCAACACCCCGTGTGACTCAGACCTGACGCCCGGCCCTCAGGCAGCTGCACCTGACCAGGAAGCCCCTGACAGGTGGAGGAGGCTGCCCCTCAGGAGTCTCCGGGGCCCAAGAAGAGGAGCCCCCAACAGGACGCCTGACTCTCAGGTGACTCCATGACAGGATGGCTGCCCAAGCCGTGTGGCTGACAGGGTCTTGGTTCTCCGGCTGGGTGTCAGGCATGAACCTCTGAGGTGGGAGAGCCAAGTTCAGGATATTGAACCACCACAGACCTCCCGGCCCCACGTAACATCAATCAGCGAGAGCTCTCCCAGAGATCTCCATCTCAACTCTAAGACCCAACTCCACTCAACAAACAGCAAGCTCCAGTGCTGGACACCCCATGCCAAACAGCTAGCAGGACAGGAACAAAACCCCACCCATTAGCAGAGAGGCTGCCTAAAATCATAATAAGTTCACAGACAGCCCAAAACACACCACCGGACGCAGTCCTGCCACCAAAAAGACAAGATCCAGCCTCATCCACCAGAACACACGCACCAGTGCCCTCCACCAGGAAGCCTACAGAACACACTGAACCAACCTTACCCACTGGGGGCAGACACCAAAAACAACAGGAACTACGAACCTGCAGTCTGTGAAAAGGCGACCCCAAACACAGTAAGTTAAGCAAAATGAGAAGACAGAGAAACACACAGCAGATGAAGGAGCAAGGTAAAAACCCACCAGACCAAACAAATGAAGAGGAAATAGGCAGTCTACCTGAAAAAAGAATTCAGAGTAATGATAGTAAAGATGATCCAAAATCTTGGAAATAGAGAAAATGCAAGAAACATTTAACAAGGACCTAGAAGAACTAAAGAGCAAACAAACAATGATGAGCAGCACAATAAATGAAATTAAAAACTCTGTAGAAGGGATCAGTAGCAGAATAACTGAGGCAGAAGAACGGATAAGTGACCTGGAAGATAAAATAGTGGAAATAACTACCACAGAGCAGCACAAAGAAAAAAGAATGAAAGAATCGAGGACAGTCTCAGAGACCTCTGGGACAACATTAAACACACCAACATTTGAATTATAGGGGTCCCAGAAGGAGAAGAGAAAAAGGGTCTGAGAAAATATTTGAAGAGATTATAGTTGAAAACTTCCTTAATATGGGAAAGGAAATAGTCAATCAAGTCCAGGAAGCACAGAGGGTCCCATACAGGATAAACCCAAAGAGAAACACGCCAAGACACATATTAATCAAACCATCAAAAATTAAATACAAAGAAAAAATTACTAAAAGCAGCAAGGGAAAAGCAACAAATAACGTACAGGGGAATCCCCATAAGGTTAACAGCTGATCCTTCAGCAGAACTCTGCAAACCAGAAGGGAGTGGCAGGACATATTTTAAGTGAGGAAAGGAAAAAACCTACAACCAAGATTACTCTACCCAGCAAGGGTCTCATTCAGATTTGATGGAGAAATTAAAACCTTTACAGACAAGCAAAAGCTAAGAGAATTCAGCACCACCAAACCAGCTTTACAACAAATGCTAAAGGAACTTCTCTAGGTAGGAAACACAAGAGAAGGAAAAGACCTACAATAACAAACCCAAAACAATTAAGAAAATGGTAATAGGAACATGCATATCGATAATTACCTTAAATGTAAGTGGATTAAATGCTCCAACCAAAAGACATAGACTGACTGAATGGATACAAAAACAAGACCTGTATATATGCTGTCTACAAGAGACCCACTTCAGAACTAGGGACACATACAGACTGAAAGTGAGGAGATGGAAAAAGATATTCCATTCAAATGGAAATCAAAAGAAAGCTGGAGTAGCAAGTCTCATACCAGACAAAATAGACTTTAAAATAAAGACTATTACAAGACACAAAGAAAGACACTACATAATGATCAAGGGATCGATCCAAGAAGAAGATATAACAATTGTAAATATTTATGCACCCAACATAGGAGTACCTCAATACATAAGGCAAATGCTAACAGCCATAAAAGGGGAAATCGACAGTAACACAATAATAGTAGGGGACTTTAACACCCCACTTTCACCAATGGACAGATCATCCAAAATGAAAATAAATAAGGAAACACAAGCTTTAAATGACACATTAAACAAGATGGACTTAATTGATATTTATATGACATTCCATCCAAAAACAACAGAATACACTTTCTTCTCAAGTGCTCATGGAGCATTCTCCAAGATATATCATATCTTGGGTCACAAATCAAGCCTTGGTAAATTTAAGAAAATTGAAATCATATCAAGTATCTTTTCCAACCACAACACTATGCGACTAGATACCAATTACAGGAAAAAAAAACCTGTAAAACATACAAACACATGGAAGCTAAACAATGCACTACTAAATAATTTGATTACTGAAGAAATCAAAGAGGAAATGAAAAAATACCTAGAAGCAAATGACAATGGAGACACGACGACCCAAAACCTATGGGATGCAGCAAAAGCAGTCCTAAGAGGGAAGTTTGTAGCAATACAATCCTACCTCAAGAAACAAGAAAAATCTCAAACAACCTAACCTTACACCTACAGCAATTAGAGAAAGACAAAAAACCCCAAAGTTAGCAGAAGGAAAGAAATTGTAAAGATCAGATCAGAAATAAATGAAAAAGAAATGAAGGAAATGATAACAAAGATCAATAAAACTAAAAGCTGGTTCTTTGAGAAGATAAACAAAATTGATAAACGATTAGCCAGACTCATCAAGAAAAAACGGGAGAAGACTCAAATCAACAGAATTCGAAATGAAAAAGGAAGAGTAACAACTGACACTGCAGAAATACAAAGGATCATGAGAGATTACTACAAGCAACTATATGCCAATAAAATGGACAACCTGGAAGAAATGGACAAATTCTTAGAAAAGCACAACATTCCGAGGCTGAACCAGAAAGGAATAGAAAATATAAACAGACCAGTCACAAGCACTGAAATTGAAACTGTGATTAAAAATCTTCCAACAAACAAAAGCCCAGGACCAGATGGCTTCACAGGTGAATTCTGTCAAACATTTAGAGAAAAGCTAACACCTATCCTTCTCAAATTCTTCCAAAATATAGCAGAGGGAGGAACTCTCCCAAACTCATTCTATGAGGCCACCATCATCCTGATACCAAAAGCAGACAAAGATGTCACAAAAAAAGAAAACTATAGGCCAATATCACTGATGAACATAGATGCAAAAATCCTCAACAAAATACTAGCAAACAGAATCCAACAGCACATTGAAAGGATCATACACCATGATAAAGTGGGGTTTATTCCAGGAATGCAAGGATTCTTCAATATACACAAATCTATCAATGTGAAACAACATATTAACAAATTGAAGGATAAAAACCATATGATATTCTCAATAGATGCAGAAAAAGCTTTTGACAAAATTCAACACACACTTACGATAAAAACCCTCCAGAGGGACTTCCCTGGTGGTGCAGTGGTTAAGAAATTCACCCCTCGAACCAGGGGTTTGAGCCCTGGTCTGGGAAGATCCCACGTGCCATGGAGCGGCTGGGCCCATGCACCACAACTACTGAGCCTGCGTTCTAGAGCCTGCGAGCCGCAACTACTGAGCCCATGTGCCACAACTACTGAAGCCCACATGCCTAAAGCCTGAGCTCTGCAACAAGAGAAACCACTGCAATGAGAAGCCCACACAACACAACAAAGAGTAGCCCCCACTCAATCCAACTAGAGAAAGCCCATGTGGGGCAATGAAGACCCAGTGCAACCAATAAATAAATAAAAATAAAATTAAACAACAACAAAAAACTACAATGAAGCATCACCTGACACCGTTCAGAATGGCCATCATCAAAAAATCTACAAACAATAAATGCTGGAGATGGTGTGGAGAAAAGGGAACCCTCTTGCACTGTTGGTGGGAATGTAAATTGATACAGCCACTATGGAGAACAGTATGCAGGTTCCTTAAAAAACTACAAATAGAACTACCATATGACCCAGCAATCCCATTACTGAGCATATACCCTGAGAAAACCATAATTCAAAAAGAAGCATGTACCACAATGTTCATTGCAGCACTATTTACAATAGCCAGGACATGGAAGCAACCTAAGTGTCCACTGACAGATGAATGGATAAAGAAGATGTAGCACATATACACAATGGAATATTACTCAGCCATAAAAAGAAACGAATTTGCATTATTTGTAGTGAGGTGGATGGACCTAGAGTCTGTCATACAGAGTGAAGTAAGTCAGAAAGAGAAAAAAAAAAGCCTTATGCTAACACATATATATGGAATCTAAAAAAAAAAAAAGTTCTGAAGAACCTAGGGGCAGGAGAGGAATAAAGACGCAGACGTAGAGAATGGGCTTGAGGACACGGGGAGGGGGAAGGGTAAGCTGGGACAAAGTGAGAGAGTGGCATGGACATATATACACTACCAAATGTCAAACAGATAGCTGGTGGGAAGCAGCCGCATAGCACAGAGAGATCAGCTCGGTGCTTTGTGACCACCTAGAGGGGTGGGAGGGAGATGTAAGAGGGAGGGGATATATGTATACGTATAGGTAATTCACTTTGTTATACAGCAGAAACTAACACAACATTGGAAAGCAATTATACTCCAATAAAGATGTTAAAAAAAAAAAAGAAGAAAACAGAAACCTCATTTAAAATGGAGTCAGGAGGCCAGAAGAGGGAGCTCTCACGCCCACCACTTGCCATCAGTTGCAGACCCCAACAGCAAGAAGGTTACTACTTTACTACCCAGCAGGAGGAAGGAACAATTTCTCCCAGCCCAGTGACAGCCCAGCCAATGAGAGGCAGTCATGGCTCAGCCAATGAAAAGCTACTATACTCGGAACTCCCAGTTTCCTCCAGAGGATTCTTTGTTTATAACAGCCCCTCCCAACTTTCCCCTCTCCTTTATGAAAGAATCTTCCTCTCTCTTCTCCCCAAGGGAGGCCAGCAGATGAACCACCCAGGTAATCTCACAGTCTCAACTGTGAGAAACAAATTGCTGTTGTAAATTTTAGAGTGACTTCTTACACAACATTAGAAAACCTAGTATGTTTCTATTTCCATCCTCATACTTGAGAATTTAATCAATACCAACTGACTTTATGCTGAATCGAATTTTCCTCAAATTGGATAGAGTAGTTGTATTTCTCTGCAAAGCAATCCCTAACTTCCATTGGAGAATTGATTTGCGTATGGGTTAATAGTGATAATAGCACTTTTTAGAGAGATATTTTACTTATGTAGCCTCATTTCACCTTTACCCACAACCCTGTGAGATGGAATAGGAGTTACTATCCTTAATTTTACAGATGAGAAAAATAGGTTCAGAGTGGTCATGTCACTTGCCCAAGGAAACATAACCAGTAAGTGCTGAAGTCAGGACTGGAATACAGGTCCTTTCTACTCCGTCAAGGTGCAGCTAGTGTCATGGGCCTCTGTGGGGAACACGTGGCTTACCTGCAGATGTCAAACCGAAATTACATCAGGAAGTGTTCTAATGTTCTGAATCAACTTTGGTTGCTGTGAATGTGAAAGGGGATTTATGGGGATCCCCTTATGAAGTAGGACCCCACTTTATTCCATTTGTCCCTCATTTTTTTACATGGGTATTGAGCTGAGTGTGGTAACCATGGGTCTCAAACAAGAAGAGTTTACAGGGGAACTTAATGTCAGTCTTCAGATACGCTGGTCTGATTGAAAGTTGTCTAGTCATTTGAATCTGCACAGGGCTGCTTTAGAACAGTAGAAGGAGAAGAGATGTTGATTGAAAATTAGAGTGAAAAGTAATTGAATTACAAAAATCCTTGCTTTGGGCCTCCCTGGTGGCGCAGTGGTTAAGAGTCCGCCTGCCGATGCAGGGGATACGGGTTCGTGCCCCGGTCTGGGAGGATCCCATATGCCGCGGAGCGGCTGGGCCCGTGAGCCATGGCCGCTGGGCCTGCGCATCCGGAGCCTGTGCTCCGCAACGGGAGAGGCCACAACAGTGAGAGGCCCGCATACCGCAAAAAGAAAAAAAAAAAAAAAAAAATCCTTGCTTTATTTTTCTTGGCCATTATCACCACCTGAAGCATATTTATGCTTGTTTACTGATTTTCTTCCTCTCCTAAAATTAAGCTCCATGTAGGCAACCAGTAAATATTTACTGATTGATGAATGGATGGATGGATGGATGGATGGATGGATGAAGACCAACCAGAGACAGTGTACTACCACTGATCTGTATGATATGCTACTTAACCTCTCTAAGCTTCACTTCCTCATCTTTAAAATGGAAGTGATATACATACCTTGTAGGATGGTTGTGAAGATCAGATGAGAATAATACATAGAAGGGCTAGCCTCCTGTCTGGTAGGCCCTCAGGAAATGTCAACTGGTGGAGAATTTCTGTCATTAGAGGTCTTTTAAGAGAGAACAGATATGCTTCTGCCCTGCATGGTTTAATCCTTCATTTCACTAAAACCCCTGGGGTTGAATCAGGTCATTTCCCAAGGCCCTTTCTAGTCCTGTGACTCTGAGATAGGATTCCTTCTTCAGAGATGTTTCCACTGTCAGGGAAATGAGAAGTGTCTTCAGCAGTGGCCCCCTCAAGGCTTGCTCTGCAGGCAAAAACCAGTTTGGAGAGTTTCATCATCTGGACGCACTTCCTTCTGCCACAACTGCAGTTTCATTTTGGCTGTGGTTAATCACAGTGAGTAACCCAACATGAAAAGGCCGCTGACAGGTTTTCAGCAAAGGACACAGCTAAATAGCTACGAAAGGATTAAAGACCAATCTCACCACCCAGAGAGCCTGCATGTAAAACGCATACACAACTCAGCGATGATAATCAAAGAGCTGGGAATGGTTCTATGGTTTCATGGACCAATAAAGAAAATGTAAAGCAATTTCAGGCCCTCTGCCCTCTTCCAACAGCCTGTCCGCCTCACATGGAGATAAAAGGGCCGGTGATGGCTGAAAGAGAAGGGTGGAGAAGTGATCATTCTGCAGAGAAGGAGTCCGCTGAGCCACATTTCCATCAAAAGTCTCATTCCCAGGGCGACAAGTGGGATTGTTATCCATTTTGGGAGAAGACAATGATAACTTTGGAAGCGTTAAAAAAAACCTTTAGAGGTTTCTGAGCAGAAACGGCTCAGAAAGCTTTTGAAATGCACCATCTGAAACCATGGTTGGCTATAGCCGAGTAACGCTGACTCATCCTATGAAACGCCTTCCCCAGTCTGATGGGACTTTGCTCTCAAATTCAATTAAGGCTTATAGCACCTGGAGTCAGGAGGATGAGAGTTAAATTCAGGTGTCCTGAGTTGAAGTTATGTTACCCAAAAATCACAAAATGGCTAGGCCAAAGGAGCAGACCCCATCTCTTCAGATCTAGATAACTGAAGGGCATCTCAGTTCTACTCGCCTCCAAACTTTGTTCCTTTTTCCTAGGTTATTTTATTCTTCTTCTTGTCTCCAGAAATAATTCCACAAAGGGAAGAAAATAAGATATTGTTTTCTTCTTTCTCATCAGCGCTTGATCCACTGCAGTTACTTTATACCAGTTGTTCTGTAAATGCTATTCTACGTGAGAAGAATTTTTTAATTTATTTATTTATTTATTTATTTTTGGCTGTGTCGGGTCTTTGTTGCTGTGCGCGGGCTTTCTCTAGTTGCGGCGAGCGGGGGTTACTTTCATTGCGGTGCATGGGCTTCTCATTGCAGTGGCTTCTCTTGTTGTGGAGCACGGGCTCTTCGGCATGTGGGCTCAGTAGTTGTGGCTCTCAGGCTCTAGAGTGCAGGCTCAGTAGTCGTGGCTCATGGGCTTATTTGCTCCACGGCATGTGACATCTTCCCAGACCAGGGCTTGAACCTGTGTCTCCTGCATTGGCAGGCGAATTCTTAACCACTGAGCCACGAAGGAAGTCCCTCTAGTGATCTTTCAATGGCTAAATCCAATGCATCCCTCTCACACTTAAACTCCCTGACACCTCTGACTCACTTGATGCTGTCCACTGCCTCCTTCTTACAAAATGACATCTTCATTTAATTGCCATGATCTCACACCAGGCTGGTTCTCCTTCCAACTTCTCAGTCCTCTTCAAAGACATTTTTTCTTCTGCCGCTCCTTCAGTGTAGGCCTGCCCGGCTTTCTTCTCTCCCTGGGAGATCTCATCTACTCCTCCTGCTGCCTGTATGTTTATGCCTCTCAATCTACAGCTGTCCTTGACTTCCCTCCTGACCACATTGTCAGCATTTCCAACTGCTTCTGGGCAGGAGTAACCTATTAATATTTTAAACCCAGCATCTCCAAATCAAGACAGGTACCTTTTCAATCTGCTTCTCTTTCTGCATTCCCAACTTCAGTTAGTGGGAACTCACTAGAGTTGTCTCTAACTTCCTTTTCTTTATCCCCAGCCCCATCCTCTGAGTAGCCAAGACCTATTAGTGCTACTCCCACATCACCTCCTGACCCATCCCTTCCTTCCCATCCCCACCACCACTGCCTTCATTTAAGCCCTCACTTCCTCTTCCTTCATTATTGCAATACCCCATCAGTCTGCTGCTTCCTGCCACCAGAGTGATCCTCAGCCACAGCGATGAACAGTTCACCCTCTCTGCAAGCCAAAAAAAACCCATTTTTTTCCAATAGTTCCCCATTGTCTTAAAAATAAAGTTCAAGTTATTTTAGCTGGGCTTTCAATGCCTCCTAGAACCTAGTCTCAGCCATCATTTCTAATCTCCTATTACTCGGCTTCTATTCTCCAAACACAGTCCTTGCTTCTAGGTAGGAATCCAGTCGATCCCCCGCTAGATGCTCTGCCTGTAATTGTTCCCCTTGGATGCTCTGCCTGTAGTTCTCATTCCATTTTCACCTGCCCAATGCTGTATCCCCCAAAGCCTTCCCTCCTAGTCCTCTGCTCACTTGAAGTTAGAACAAGTCCCTCTTTTCTCTGTATCCTCATAGCATTTTTCATTTTGGACCCCAGTTGTAACACTTACACCTTTTTACCTCATATTGAGGTGAAATGGGTTCATTTCTCCTCCAGATTGTAAGATTCTTCAAAGTCCACTCCAAAAGATTATGAAGTTTGTGTTTTTTAAAATTAAGCATCGTAACAGCAACTAGACTCAGTGTAAACTGCAGCTCTGGGACTGGATCTTTCTAGAGGGAGAAGATGATACAGAAGCATAGAGCCACTGCACTGTGTGGCAGGAAGTGGGCATGTCTTACCGCCATTTGTTTCCCCTAGTCTAGGACTTTGCACATGTCAGAAGAATGGCATGTTCTAGCTGGAAGGCCTGAAAGATCATGCAGTCCAATCTTCACGTGCCCTAGCATAGGGAACTGAGATCACTGAAGTTAGGGACTCGCCCAAGGTCACCAGATCAGTGAAAGGCCAAGTCCCAGGGCACACTCTCCCACACCCCTCTACAGCCCCTCCTTCTTTGCACCCAAGGGATGGGGGTAAGGTGTCACAGTTATTAATCAGTGTTATGAATATTCTAAAAGTAATACAATGTAATCAATGGATATGTCTGGGCTGAGTGTCCAAAGAAATAGGGAAGATCTTGAAGGACTTGCAATGTTTCTCCTTTCATGAGTGCATCATTTCCATAAAAGTCCTCTCCACTCCATTGATTCTACGCAGCCTGAGGGATCCTAGTTCCCTGAATAAACCCGAGCCCTCGGCAGTGAAAGCATGGAGTCCTAACCACTGGACAGCCAGGGAGCTCCCAAGAGTCAAATTGTTCCATGGTTAATTAAGTGTTCAGTCACAGAAAAAGGGAAGACTGAACATTTTAAAAGGTCTCATTCCTGGATTGGTGCTCCTCCTGTAAGCCATTAGGAAAGATCCAGAAAAACTGCCTAATTTTTTTTTCTCTAAAAAAAGTTACATGATTGAGATAGGATTTTATTATTTTTTTCCAAAAGGTTTCTCAAAATCATTGCTTTATTCTCAATAGGACTTATTTTGTTTTAATTAAAAAAACTTTTTTCAATAGGACTTTAAACAAAAGCCTCATTAGAAGTCTCTCAAGAAATTTTATCCAGAAAAAAAGTTCTCTTTTAAAACTGCCTTTGTCCTTCTCTTTATAAACCACTCATGTCAGCCAAGTATATTATACTTATTCACATTTTTTTTTTTTTTTTTTTTTTTTGTGGTACGCGGGCCTCTCACTGTTGTGGCCTCTCCTGTTGCAGAGCACAGGCTCCGGACGCGCAGGCTCCGCAGCATGTGGGATCGTCCCGGACCGGGTCACGAACTCGTGTCCCCTGCATCGGCAGGCGGACTCTCAACCACTGCGCCACCAGGGAAGCCCTATTCACACATTTTATATACATATTTTGAAGAAGTAAATGAAGAAATCTTTATTTCTTTTTTCCTGCATTAAAAGCAACCACATAACCTGTATAGATTAAACAAAATATACTCTTTTATTATTATTCCTACTTTAGAAAAGAGAATGTCAAGGTTCTCACCCATTAGCTGGGGCAGAAAAAAGGAATAAAGAGTGTTATTACTGTCCAACGAATACCCCTAAAAAAGTCTCTCAAGGTTCTTCAATTAACAACTTGATTAATTAGCCTCTTCTCCAACACAGCCAGGAGGTAACATGAGTGCTTTCCCTTTTTTTTCTTTTCTTTTTCCCCCTAATTAGCAAATATATCTTACTTATACTTGCTTCACTGAAACCGGCACTGGAATAAGAACCAGCCTGGAGAAGAAATGGATACATTATAGGAGTTTGTCAGAATGTAATTAAGTAATGGGTAAGAGAAAATAGCTGTTCCATCTTGCTCATTCAAACCACAAAGCTCTGCCTGCTTCCAAAGAAAAAGTAGTTTGGTAGTAAATCATTGCACAGCATTTATCTGAGCATTCAGAAACAATAGAATCCCATAATAATTCATCATCATAAATATTAGTAGTAATACATTTCAACATGGATTCAGCATTCCACCAGTCATGTCCCCTAGAACCTTACAATAGAAGACAGAACCCTAATAAAGTGTGGTTTACTCCACCCTTCTGAACACTGAAGAAATCACACTCACTCCATCTAGACATCATTTTTAACCAGGGTTACTCTCCGTAGAGCTAATAAATAGTACTTTCTCCAAACAATAACACTAACACTACTAACTTAATCATTGGATTGTAGCTTGCAGATGACCAAGGTCTGTAACCTATGCTTCTGTGAAGTAGTGGAACGAGGAGGAGGAACTTGAGTTGCAGAGAGATTAAGAAGCATTTGCTGGTCACCTAGCTAGCAAATGACAGGGCAAAGAAGAGCACGGTCAGGCAGAAAGCAAGCTTGGGCTTCAGGGTCAGGCAGACTTAGGACTTGATCTCAGCTCACCTAATTCTAGCAACACTAACCTGGGCAAGACATGTAACCTCTCCCAGCCTTTTTTTTTTTTTCTTTTTAACTACAAATATGTATAATACCCACTTCACAGATTTATGAGAATAAACAAGACAAAATGTGAAAACCACACAACAAAATTTCTGGCACATAAAAGATGTTTATTGTTTATTTGCTTCCCTCTGTTCACACATCTGCAGAAAGGGAGTAATAAAACCTACCTCAGTGTGGGACTTAATGAAATAATACCTGGAAAGGGCTCAGCACTGTTAGTTTTCTCTCTTTGTCCTCTTCCCGGCACCCCCAAGCCCCCTCACCCCCAGAGCAAAGCTGTCTCCAGGGAAAGGGACAGTCAGCATATTAAGAAAACTTTAGAGATAGGAAGCTTATCTTCATATGTCAACAAGCATTTGACTTACCTACTGAATTTATAATTGTTTCTCAGGGAAAAAAAAAAAGACCAGAATTAAATATTTTTAAAAGACTTCCAGAGTCACTAGACAATTTCAGTATAGCTAGAAGCCCTCAAGGTGATAAAAGTATGAGAATGTCCCAACCTCAATCCCTCCCATTCAACCATCTAAGCATTTCCTTTTTTTTTTTTTAAGGCCACAGTGTCACTTTAACTGAAAGTTAGATGGAGTGAGAACAAGGGGGTGGAGGTGAGAGGTACAAAGAGAAGGAAAATGAAAACACGACGCACAAGACACCTGAGAGGAAAGGTAAGTTTTCATACAAATCTGAGTTCTCTTTCTAAAAGATCATTGCCACTGACACATTACTATCTGCTAGATGCTATGAAGCTCCCACACGACCACTCTTGATAAAACAGGATGTTTCCAATATGGAATGTCCTTTCTAGCACCGCCATCCACACTCTTAGTCAACAGCACAGGCTGGCTTGGCCGCGCGCTCTGGCAAACGTGTTCCCAAGTGTCAGCTTAGGGCCACCTTCCTCCAAAGCACGGTGTCAATTACATTTTTCATCAATTCCCAAATGAAGGAATGCAGGAAAAACCTTCCGCTCATCTTAAGGGCTGTTAGTTAGTTAGTTAGCTAGTTTTGGAAAGTTCTTCTTTGGTTAAGGTTGGATTTGTTTCAGTATTTACGTCCCTAATTTACCCACCCCGCTGACTGTGGCAAATCCTCGTTGTTTTCGCCCTTTGAGGAGTTCAGAGTCTGGTACAGTTTGTCTTTGAGAAGTACAGGAAGAGTTTCATAAGCATCTTTCAGTTGCAGGCACACAACCAACAGCGGGGGTGGAGGGGGTGGAAACAACTAGAATGTCAAAATTTTTTTCCCCCCCTAAAGCACTCATTTCTTTTTCCTAAGATTTAGTTCTGGAGAAAAAAAGAACCAGATTGCAAATGCAAACCACCTCCGGAGGGAACCTTAGAGCAGACTCCAAAAGCGCGCGGCGCAGCGGGAGGGGTCCGGGCCGGCCTAGCGCTCGCTAACAGGCCCCCTCCTCGGGCTCGCTGCTGGGCGAAGGCGCCGACGAGGCCTTGGACTCGCCGTCGCTGTTGCATTCAGCCCTGAGCGAGGGGCCGGCGCCGGCCGCGCTCTCCTGACCCCGCGCGTGGCGCTCCAGCAGCTCCTGGAGGTGCTTGATGTAACGGATGGCGGCGCGGAGCGTCTCCACTTTGCTGAGGCGCTTGTCCGCCAGCTCGCGGGGCAGGTGAGCTCGGAGGCGCGCGTAGCCCTCGTTCACGCAGCGCACCCGCTGTCGCTCGCGTTCGTTGCGCTTGCGGAGGAAAGCGGGCTCGAAGGCGCCGTCCAGCGGCAGGGGCAAGTACGGCCGCCGCGGGGCGCAGCCACCCCGCTCCCGCTCCCAGCACGCGGCGTCCAGACGCAAGGAGACCCTGAAGGGGTCCCGCAGGGGAAGGCGGGGCAGGGACCCAGGCACGCCCATGGGGCCCGGGAGCAGGTGGTACGGCAGGGTCAGCAGTCCAACCTGTTTACGTTTCTCCATCATCCGCCGAAAAGCTAACCAATCACCCCAGAGGTGAATCTCTCAGCAGAAGACTGAAAATAAATCTTCAAAGCGGAGGTGCTGGTCCATTCACACTGCCTAGCACAGCTGGTCTGCTTCTGGAGAAGTTTCTGGATCCGGAAGCTAGGTTCCAGAACAGGCTTCACGGAAACGTTGCATGATTCCCTAAGTTCATTGTACTCCTCGATCTTTTTATAATGATCCAGGCGGAGGTGATAGGCAAAGATTTAGGAGACCGCCCCCCCAATCCACACTTCAAACCCCGTCTTCCCTTCTGATCTTATTTCAAAAGATAACAAAAGGGGTTCCTCTACTCGGTCCCCTAGCCTGGAAATGTGAGCGCACACCAAACGTATAGTAATCTTACAAAACCACCAAAGCTTTTCAATTACTGTAATCCACCGCTCTGTGTCTTCATGAACATAGGAATCGTCAAGGTTTCAGAAGAGCTCCTCCCAGGAGCCAACAGTTTTCCTGGCTGCTGAGCGAAAGTTTACCAGAGGCTTTCTCCTTGAAAATCAAGACTTGACTGCCCTTTGTGGTTTCCGGCGTCCAGGGCTAATGGGAAGAGTTTTTAGGCTGTTTGCAAACTTACACTTGCTCTTTCATTTCTGGAGAGGTGGAGAGAAGACCTCATCAAAGGGAAGACTGCTCCCTTGTGGTTATAAAATGTGTCAAGTTAAGGAGGACCCCAGGGAAGGCTTGAGGGTTTTCTAATCCAAAACCAAAACTTAAAAAAACCCAAGTAGACGTTATTTGAAGAGAACAGAAAAGAAATATACTTTAGCAACAAATATAAGAGTCTGCATATCATTATGTTGAACACGGGGCCGTGATGTATTTGTGCTACTTTTTAAGAGCACATCAAAAGACTGAGCAGTAACAAACACTTTTAGCCAGAGTTATTTCTCACAGTGCTTACTGTAAACACAGCTTAAGCACTGCTTCCCGACCTCTCTGATCCCACCCAGGATATAAGGACATCAGCTTTCCATAGTGTAAAGAGTATATTTCTATTGTATTCTTTTTGTCTTAAAAAAAAAAGATGTAATTTATTTTCTCCCTTGGGGGTAAGAAAGCAACATTTGAAAGGTGGAGAGCCCTACTTCCGAGGAGAAAGGATGATGGCTTTGAAGATTTGTCTTTTTAACACACAACCAAAAAATGAATAATTAATCCACCGTGTTGGTGAAGGGCTTTGAAGATGAAAGTGGCATTAAAAATCCAACTGTACTGGTTAATGTCAAAGAATGTATCACACTGAAAATCAGATTTTCTGTTCTGCAAACCAGCACATTAAAGGCAGCTTCTACTTTAAAAGTCTGACTTAAAAACAAGAGAAGCAAAAACCCCCTACGTTTTCAATCAGACTTTCTGCCTATTCCTCGGGAGCCAAGGTGTCGCCCTAACATGTTTTTTCGACAAGTCCTACGCTTCCCTGTTTACTCTGATGATCTGCCTGAAGCAATTGGAAAAACACTTCCATCAAGGCAAATAAAATAGAAACAATTATTCCTTTCAGGCATAAGTTAGTCACATTTTAAAAGGCGTAGCTCCCTCTGAGGCTTGTACCAGTAAACAAACATATGTCATCTTGATTTCTCAGTAGAGTTGAGACCTATCAGGAGGAAGCCCTATTAGGCGAAAAGCCCACCGGAGAGGCAGACAATTAGACCACAAGGAGCTTTTTGGCCATGTCAAAGATGTCGGCCATTACTCTAAGAGTGATGGGAAATAAATGAGGTGTTTTGAGCAGAGAGGTGACGTGGTAAGATTTATTTTTCTAAAAGATCACTGCAGAATGCAGAATAGATTGAAGGGGAACAAAAAAGAGAATAGTTAAGATACCATTTTTCATCCTCAGGTTGGCAAAAATGTAAAAGATTGCTAACAAGGATTGGCGGAAAGGGCAGAAGCATAAATTGCTGCAAGCTTTTGGGAAAATATTAATATTAATAGTGCACATCACATATCCTTTGACTCAGAGTTCTCTACAATTTTATCCTGCAAAAATAAATGCACCAGTATGGATTTATATGTACAATAATATTTATTGCAGCATTGTTTGTAGTGATTAAAACAAGAGAATAAATGGAAATAGCTTGAGTGTCCATCAATAGGGAAAGGGCTAATCCTTTTAGCATATTGTCTTATTAAAAATAATGAGTTAGATCTATGTGTAAGAACTTGCAGAGATGTCCATAACACGTTAGTGAAAAAAAGCAAATGGTAGGGTAACATATGCAGCATGAACTTAAACTATTCTGCATGATGTCTTTACATGAGCACAGGGAAAAAAGTAGAAAGACACACTCTAAACTTTTGTCATTGGTTGCCTAAAAAAGGTGGCATTGGGGATGGGGGAGCGGTTCATTTTTCTTTATGGATATTCCTACTATTTAAAGTATTACAAAGAACAAATATTACTTTTGCTTTTCTCTGATCTAGTGAACTTTAAAATACTAAGATAAAATATACGGAAAACTCAAATGATACCCTGATCTGACCTAAACAAACAGATTTATCATTATAATTTAAAGTTCTTGGGCCAAGTTTTCTGGCTTCTTATAAATTCTGTCTCTGAGGAATAAATATCTACAGGATTTTTTCCCCCACTACTAATACCACAATCAACAATGGCCAGACCCTGATCTTATAGTGGTCTTTTTAGAGGGTCCAAGTAGTGTTTTGATTACTACATGATCTATATGGTCACAAAGAATGCTGACACTCTTTCTTACACTTTTTGAAGGTGCATGTGCGTTGGAAATAAGTGGTTTTCCCGGTGAGATCCAGTGAGAGAAGCATCGTTTTACTCGCACAATGTGCGTGAGTGTGTATGTGGGGGGGGGGGGCATGGGGGGAGGGGCTGCCTTCTTTCTTATATAAGAGATCAAAAGAGGAGATTCTGACTCCCCATCACTCCCCAGTCAGTTTTCATCCAGACAAATGTTCTCGCCAACTTTAAAGATGTCTTTCTTAAGACTGGCTAGATCAAGTTACAGATAGGCAAAACCGCCAAGAGCGTTTGGAACTAGGTTTGTGTAGTCCTACTTAGATCTGCTTGTAAAAGGGGGAATGGGATTCACCAAAGGTCAGGCTCAGGAGATTTAAAGGTATCTCTAAGGCCAAGGAAAACTTCCACCCCTAAAACTCAGACAGGTCCCTCATCACTTGCTTGAAATATGTGAGATAAAGAGACTTAGACTGGCCCTTCTTGTGAAGTATTTGATATCACATTGTAGATTTTGGTATCCTAAACCCATGGCACAGAGGGCTGCACACCCACTGGCCCCATACCTGCAATATGCATCAGCTGCCACTGATGGGGGAAACAGGGAAACATGTATTACCTCATGATCCAAGTAAGATTTATCACAGGTGTAGTTACATAAATCTCAAATTGATGAGATTCTATCCAATTAGTTCTTTTCTATATAGCCCAAGTATAAAGTGTTTGTATTACCATGTGCAGCATTCACCAGGAGTCTTCTCAGGCACAGCTAAACTTCAAGATTCATTAAGACTACCATGGGCCACATTTAGCATCAGATTCATTTGGAAGGATTTAGGTCAGGAACAATAGCTCTGAGCAGGGCAGAATTAGGTGTTACACCTCCCTGGGAGTCCTTGCAGTAATCTATGCAGAAATCCACATAGCTGCTCCCCTTAACCCACCTGCGGCCAAGTGACAGCTCAGGTGCAAGGCAAGACCACTCACATCAGACCAGTGTGGCAGCTGCCCTGACTTAGAAGTCTGGTACCCCTCGGGAGCCAGTATGTCTTGTAAAGACCCCACAGGCGTAGCTTCCAGGGACCTCACCACGGCCCAATTAAAGAGTCTTCACACTCAGGAAAGCCCAAAGCTGTGCTCCCCCACCAGCTATAGTTGTGGCAACCCAGATGCAATCTAACAATCAGGTAATTGCTTTAATATAAGTCAGGCTGCCTAACAACATAGCTGACATTCGATCTTTATTAGGTTTCAGAGAAACAGATAACAGCAAGTTAACTGAAGGTCAAATTGTTGTTCAAGAAGAGGAAAAGTTTTATTAATCCTTTATCCACACCATTACATTCTGTTTTTAAAGATAATATAATTTACAGCAAGATTTAAAGAACCACATATATTTAGGTACAATTTATTACTGTTTTTTTCTGAACTTTTCAAACACTATTTGCATTTTAACCTTGTCTATGCAGTCTTTTATTGAATAGAAATCTAAAACTTTGATGTAGTTAAGTCCATTAACCCTTCCCTTGTGGTTTTTGTCTTTTCTCTCTTGCTTAAGGCTACCTTCTCCTACCACACATTTACAAGGCCTTTCCTTGTCTATGTGGCATCTTGGTGTGAATCAGAAAAATGTATCACATTCAAGGCTTGGAGAATGGATGGTTGACTTTGCAATTTATCTGAAAGAACTATTGAGCAAGGATGCCCAAATTTGGAAAAGAAGAGGAAAGTAACGTGCACGTTTAAAAAAATTTATTTATTTATTCATTCATTCATTTTTGGCTGCATTGGGTCTTCGTTGCTGGGCGCGGGCTTTTCTCTACTTGCGGCGAGCGGGGGCTACTCTTCGTTGCGGTGCACCGGCTTCTCAGTGCGGTGGCTTCTCTTGTTGCAGAGCACGGGCTCTAGGCACGCGGGCTTCCGTAGCTGTGGCTCGCAGGCTCAGTAGTTGTGGCTCGCGGGCTCTAGAACACAGGCTAAGTAGTTGTGGCTCACGGGCTTAGTTGCTCCGCGGCATGTGGGATCTTCCCGGACCAGGGCTCAAACCCGTGTCTCCTGCATTGGCAGGAGGATTCTTAACCACTGTGCCACCAGGGAAACCCAACATGCACTTTTTTTTTTTTTTTTTTTTTTTTTCTTTTTGCGGTATGCGGGCCTCTCACTGTCGTGGCCTCTCCCGTTGCGGAGCACAGGCTCCGGATGCGCAGGCCCAGCGGCCATGGCTCACGGGCCCAGCCGCTCCGCGGCATATGGAATCCTCCCAGATCGGGGCACGAACCCGTATCCCCTGCATCGGCAGGCGGACTCTCAACCACTGCGCCACCAGGGAGGCCCAACAACATGCACTTTTAATATCCATGAGAGAGGAAAACTTTGGGATTCTAATTGGGATTGTGTTAAATATACAGATTAATTTGGAGAGAATTTACTTTTTTTTTAACATTGAATCTCTCCTATATGAACATAGTACAACTCATTTATTCAGACCTTCTTTTTGCCCTTTAATAAAGTTTCATATGTTTCTTCATGTAGATCTTACATGCTTCTTGTTATAGTTATCTCAGGATGTTTTACAGGTGTGATTGCTGCTGTGAATAGAATTTTTTCAAAGCTATTGACTTATTTCATGTTAATTTTTAATCCAGTCATCTCATGATCTCTCTTACTAGTTCTAATGATTTTTAAATGAGGAAAAATCTACATATAGTTAAACTCTCATATATTAAATACATCATTCAATGAGTTTTGATATATGTATACACTTGTGAAACAACATCCCACTCAAGATAGTTCTAATAGGTGTTTCGGGGGCCACACCACACAGCTTGTGGAATTCTAGTTCCCGGAGCAGGGTTCGAACCTGGGTCCTCGGCAATGAGAGCTTGGAGCCCTGACCACTGGACCACCAGGGAATTGCCAATAGTTTTTGTTTGTTTTTTGTTTTTTTGGCCGTGCTGCAAAGCATGTGGAATCCCAGTTCCCCAACCAGGGATCGAACCTGTGCCCCCTGCCCTGGAAGCACAGAGTCTTATCCACTGGACCTCCAGGGAAGTCCCCCAATAGTTATTTTTTAAAGATAGTTTTCTAAAATTTCTTAAACTGTAATCAGATAGTCTACAAGTAATGATAATTTTGTTTCTTCTTTTCTAGTGTAACTCATTTATTTTTTCTTATTGAATTTCATTGCCTAAGATCTCTAGTCTAATGCTAGCATCCTTGTACTTTTTTATGGGAAAGCATCTAATGTTGCACCAGTTTAGCTTTTGCCCCATTAAAATCTCTAAAGTAGATCAGAACAATACATTTGTTAAATAAACCTCAAAGCTTGGTGGTCCCTTGGCCAAAAGCACATTCTTTTCCTTTCTCTAATGAAAACCATTTCAGTATAGCTGGCCAGAGATTATGCAATCAAATAAATTATCAGTAGAGTAATACTTCAGATTTTAAAATTTTATTTATTTATTTATTTGGCTGCATCCGGTCTTAGTTGTGGCACATGGGATCTTTGTTGTGGCATGCGGGATCTCTCGTTGCGGCGTGAGGGCTCTTCTTTGCAGCACGGGCTTCTCTCTAGTTCTGGTGCACACATGCAGGCTCCAGGGTGTGTGAGCTTAGTTGCCCTGTGGCATGTGGGATCTTAGTTCCCCGACCAGGGATCGAACCCACATCCCCTGCATTGGAAGGCAGATTCTCAACCACTGGACCACCAGGGAAGTCCCCAATACTTCAGATTTTAAAAAGCACCCATTATCAAATTGCTAAGGATAAATTAAAACCCAAAGTTTAAATAACCTTACCCTATAAGTTTAAATTCAAAGATATCAGCATCAAAATTTCTTTGGTTAAACTCCACAGATCATTCCCCCCAGTTTCCGATTCTGCTCAGTCTCAAATAGAGGGGTCATACTGCCCAGTCTGAGCAAAGTCAGGGTTCCTTCAGCAGTTTTAGCCTAGGTGATCATCTACTGAAATTCGTGTAGTCTCTTCAAATCTGAGGAATTGAATTAGTTTATCACCACATGTTTTCTGCTTTTTAAGTCCATAGAACACACAAGATTATCCCAGTTCTAGTCCCATACACACTCCATTTAGAAAACAAGCCATTCTGCAGCCCTTAAAGAAGTTAAACCAAATACTTGGAACTTAACCCAAGAGAAATAATGTTCCAAATACCAGTGGTTAATCTTTTATACCCATGTAACAGTTTCCAAAGGTCAAAGCAGAAAATCAGTGGTATCCAAGAAAAGGAAGGCAGCCTCAAAATTGCCATCAAATAAACCACCCCAAGACTCAGTAGCTTAAGAAAATAAGCATTTATTTAGTTCTTGAGCCTGAGGGGCAATGATTTAGGCTGAATTCTAGTATATGTCTAACATGGGAAACTCAGAATCAAGGGGCAGAAAAAACTTTTTTCTTTTCCTAGGATGAGCTATGAAGTCCCCTTGTAAAGGGCATGGTTACAAGAGGAGTGAAGAACTGGGGCCAGTAACACAATCACTGTAAAATAATTACACAATTTGAACTAGGGACATTTCAGGGGCTCAATGACCACACGTGACTAGTGGCTCCCATATTAGACCGCCCAGTGCTAGTGTCACTGGCCTCCTTGCAATTCCTCAAACCTGTCAGGGATTCTCCTGCCTCGGGGCCTTTGCACTTGCCATTCCCTCTGAGTGAAACACTCTTCCAGATGTGCACATGGGTCACTCCCTCCTCTCATTTGTTTCAAATGTCACATTTTCAATGATGACTTCCCTGTCTACCCTGTTTAAAATTGCAGCTCCTATCTCTGAGCACTATCTATATTCCTTGCCATACTTTTAATGGTATTTATTGCTATCTCATATACTTTATATTTTAATTATTTATTATCCCTCTCCACTATAATGTAAGCTCCATAAAGACTGGTATCTTTTGCCTGTTTAGTTCACTGTTGTCTCCCCAGTGCCTAGAGTAATAGTAGGCACTCAACACTAATTTGTTGAACAAACTCTAGCCTTTCCATGCCTTTCTGCAAATACTAAATAAAGAAATAAGTCCGTTAGAGTTATATTTGATAATTATAATTTATTATATCAGATTGTAAATCATAAGTCTGATTTACAATAAATCAGGCTTATGCATGAGAATCCCAAGAATTCCAAAGAACAGGTTTACCCACATAAGAAGTCGTATTTCCAGACCCTCCCTTACATGAGCCATCAGAAGCAGGATTTGAAACCTTAATTAGAGTCAATTGAAAGAAAAATATCCTAAGAAGCCCAGTCCAGGCCCAAACTTACGCATTACTGTTCTTGTCTTTAGGGCTAGAACATACGTTTAAAAGTAATTTGCATGGCTTCCCTGGTGGCGCAGTGATTAAGAATCTGCCTGCCAATGCAGGGGACACGGGTTCGAGCCCTGGTCCGGGAAGATCCCACATGCCATGGAGCAACTAAGCTGGTGTGGCACAACTACTGAAGCCCGTGCGCCTAGAGCCTGTGCTCCACAACAAGAGAAGCCACTGCAATGAGAAGCCTGTGCACCACAACGAACAGTAGCCCCTGCTCGCCTCAACCAGAGAAAAACCGGCGCACAGCAACGAAGACACAACGCAGACAAAAAAAAAAAAAAAAAAAAAGGTAATTTGCTCTCTGTTTCTGTCTTTGCCATCCAGCAAAATATTAATGCTTGCTATCTGGCTTGTCTTATACACAATTATCTCTAAGGTTTACCTTTGATTGCAACCCTACATCTTTATTCCACAGTCTTTCTAATACTTGGGTTCTAAAAGAGCAGCTATGCTCTTCATTTCTACTTGTCTAATTGGTCAGTAATTCTCCTATTGTTTTTATTGTCTCAGTGGCACCTTGGTGTCTCCTAAGTGGTAAGTCACCCTAAATCAGCTCCTTAGACAACTGTGGGCATCCATTTTACTGTAGGTCTCCAAGTAAGTAGATATTTGAGTCAATAAGCATAGCTTTGATTTATGCCGGTTTGACTTTCATTCATTTAACAAATATTTACTGAGAACCTAATATATGCTGAAAATTGTGCTATGTCATATAGCATTAAGTAGGATAGACATGGGTCTTGTCACCAAAACTTAAAATCTACTTGGTGAGACAGAAAATTAAACAATTAATTACAATGAAGATAAGGACGGTGAGAGAACATATGGTGGACCTAATCTGGTCTGGGGAATGGGGTTAGGATGCTTCAATTTTTTTTTTTTTTTTTTTTTTTTTTTGTGGTATGTGGGCCTCTCACTGTTGTGGCCTCTTCTGTTGCGGAGCACAGGCTCCGGACGCGCAGGCCCAGCGGCCATGGCTCACGGGCCCAGCCACTCCGCGGCATGCGGGATCCTCCCGGACCGGGGCACGAACCCGTGTCCCCTGCATTGGCAGGCAGACCCTCAACCACTGCGCCACCAGGGAAGCCCTGGATGCTTCAATTTTTGATGACCCTGACATCATTTTCTTTTTAAAGCAACTTTTTGAGTGTTTTTTTTTTTTTTTTTTTTTTTTTTTTTGCGGTACGCGGGCCTCTCACTGTTGTGGCCTCTCACTGTTGTGGCCTCTCCCATTGCGGAACACAGGCTCCGGACGCGCAGGCTCAGTGGCCATGGCTCACGGGCCCAGCTGCTCCGCAGCATGTGGGATCTTCCCGGACCGGGGCACGAACCCGTGTCCCCTGCATTGGCAGGTGGACTCTCAACCACTGTGCCACCAGGGAAGCCCTGTTTTTTTCTTAAAAGAAAGAAATGGAAAATTTTATTCAAGCCAAATTTGAGGATTATAACCCAGGAAGAGCATCTATCTCAGAAAGCTCTGAGAACTGTTTACTCAAGGTATTTTTACATATAATAAAACTCATCAATCTCAAATGTACTATTTGATGAATTTTGACAAATGTATGCAGTCATATACCCACTCCCACAATCAACATAATTACATCACCCTTAGAAGTCCCCTCATGCCCCTTTGCAGGCAGTCTCATTCCTCCCATTCATCCTCAACCCCCGACACTTACCTGCTTTTTATTACTACAGTTTTGCCTTTTTTAGAATTTCATATAAATGGATACACATATTATGTAGTCTTTTGTGTATGGTTTCTTTTACTTAGCTTAATGCTATTGAGATTCACCTATGAATAGCTTTTTCCTTTTTATTACTGAATAGTATTCCGCTATGTAGATATACTCTAATTTGTTTATTCATTCACCAGTGGATGGACATTTGGGTTATTTCCAGTTTGAGGTTATTATAAATAAAGCTTCTATGTACATTTGTGTACATGTCTTTGTACATATGTTTGTATTTTCTCTTGGATAAACACCTAGAAGTGTTAATTACTGAATCATATGGTATAAAAATTGCTAAGTTCTTTTCAAAAATGGCTACAGCATTTGCATTCCCACCAGCAAAGTGTGAGGGTTCCAGTTGTTTTGTATCTGCACCAACACTTGTTGTAGTTGGCCTTTTAAATTTTGGCCACTCTAGGATGTGTGTAATGTTATCTCATTGTGTTGTGATTTGCATTTCCCTAATCAATAATAATTGCTCATCTTTTTGTGTGCTTAATTGCCATCCATATATCTTCTTTGGTGAAGTGGTTGTTCAAACATTTTGCCCATTTAAAAAAGTTGGGTTGTTTGCCTTCTTATTATTTAGTTTAAAGGGGTTTATATACATTCCAATAAAAGTCCTTTGTCAGATATTTGTTTTGCAAATATTTTCTCCCCATCTCTGGCTTGACGTTTCATTTTGTCAACAGTGTCTTTTCAAGACCGAAAGTTTTAATTTTGATGAAGTTCAATTTGTCAAATTTTTAGTGGTTCCTGATTTTTGTATCCTGTCAAGATTACAAAGATTTTCTCCTATATTTTCTTCTGTAATTATTATAGTTTTAGCTCTTACATTTATCTGACCTGATTTTTACATACACTTCTGAAATTAATAAAATTGTTCAAAAAGAATAGGCATGGAAAACCAGAATGAAATTATTAAGCCTTTGTAAGACGTCATCGCTCCCTAGGCCCCAGGTTTGATGTGACATTTTAGGGAATATTGTCTCTCACTTAGTTGTGATATGATGACTTTCTTGATTTAGGTTTCTATTGATATCTGTTGTCAACGAGAGCAAAACCAACGTGACTTGCCAGTGTTCAGTGAATAGTTCCCTCAACTTGGAATGTTCTTTCTCCTTCTGAGAAGTAAAGGAAGGGAGACATTACGTGAGTTGACACCACTCCAGGCTCTCCTCCAAAACATTGTATGTGCCTCTATCTTTCACAGGAGACTGAATTTTCAAAACTCACCGGTCCCTACTACATTGCAAGCTGTTGAAAGTCAAGACCTGCGTGTTATTTTGTATCCTATGTTTGAGATGTAATTCAGTAAATGTCTTCTGAATGAAAGGAGGAATTCCTAGGTCTCTGCTGTTCTGCTGGTGAATGGAAGCTACCAGGTAGTGTGTGTTGTAGTTTCAATGTCCAATCCTCATGAACTTGGACCACTTTCCTTTAAAGCCATCTCAGTATCCCTAGGGCTTAGCACAGTGCCTGACATGCAGTAGGGAACGAACGGCAAAGAGAGAAGGGGAAGGAAATTTGTACAAAATCCCAAACACCACTCTTTATGACTTCAAGCAAGGAAACTGAGCAACCTTCAGATGTAACGTATGACGACAAATATTCGGGATATTCAACTCCTCCTGGGCAACACCACCAACACCTCTAGGTTAAGTCCCTTATTTCAAATCTTGTGGGTTTGCGTGGACCCACGCTTTCCTACTAGGAGAATGCCAGGAAGACTGAAATCCTGAATCTGGTGGATTTATAAGACTCAGAACTCACTCCCTGCGAGCACATCAGCCCTGGTTACTTAGCAACGGGATCGATCGCTCGGCGCTCGACTCGACCCAGCCGGACTGAGATGAGGCGTTCCGGGCCGAGCCTCTCACGGCCCGCCCCCTCCGGCCCGGGTCCGCGGCGCGCAAGCGCGGAACGGGGTGGGTTGGGGGAGGGGGAGTCGGTGCGCTGGCGCCGCTTGCGGGCCGCGGCGGGGAGGGGCGCACGCACAAGGGGCGGGGCGGCGGGCGCCGAGAGTGGCTGAGGAGCCGGAAACGCGCCTTGGAGGGTGCGGCCCTGAGGAGGCTGCGGGTTGGGCCTGGCCGGGCCGGGCGGGAAACATTAGGCGAGCGGCCCCCGGGGCGGGGGGGTCGTGCTGGCGGGGAGGGCCCCGAGGCGAGCTTTGCCCGGATGAGGAAGAAAGCGGTGGGGCAGGCGTGCGCGACCCCCGCGCGGCCGGCAGGTGGGCTGCGCGCGGGCCCGGCCAGGGCGGGGCGAGGGCGGCCTGCGGGCCCCATGCCGGCGAGCGGGCAACTTGGCCGCCCTTGGGAGGCAGTGTCAGCAGGCCCGGGTTCTCTGGCGGCGAGGGGACGGGGGCTGAATCCTTCCAGTGTTTTGGTGACCGCCCTTGTCCTCCCCCTTAGGTTAGGTAGCCCCCCTCCCGAAGCTTCTGGAGGAAGGGCCCCGGGTGTCCCCCGGCATGCCTTATCTCGCGGCGGGGTGCGCGGCCGCCGGCCCTCGGGAGAAGTTGGGCTGCCCCGGGCGGCCCCGGGGACGAATGGCCGCGTTTGTGCAGCGGTTGTAAGCAAGATGCGGTAGCACGTGACCCTGGAGCGCAAACCCTGATGCCGGTTCTCCACCACCCGTGTGCGCTTTTCTCTGACACTTGGCCGCCAGCAGATGCATCACAGGTGAGTAGCTTGGTGGGCTCAGCGTTCGTGACATCTTTGGGAGACATTTGGCAAATGAGACTTAAGAGTGCTTTTGTTCTTGGTGCCGTTGGGCAGGTTACAGGTGCGCTTGGCAAGTGGGTTTGTCCCAAAGGGAACAAGACATCCAGAAACCAGTATTGGGTTGAATATACTCTCATTAAACTTGATTTACTCCAAATGTGAGTAGTTGTTCCGAATAGCCATTACGTCGATTGTTGGCTCGTTGGACATCTTTATCCTTGCCTTTGAGTTATTTGCGCGTTTAATAATATTTTTATCTGGATTTCGAAGTGTGTTGATTTCGAAGTGTGTTTTTAGCTCATCACCATGTTTCACCTTGAATTTTGCTGGTTACCGTCTGGCTTGGCTGGTAATGTAGAGAAATTAAGTTATTAATTCTGCAGGCTTCGTGTTAATGTTGAAAGTACTTTGTGGTACCATGCCACTACAGTACAGAAGTGTGCCAGAGAAATAGTTACATTTGTCCATTCTTTATGAGCCCTTTCGTAGGCTGTATGTTGAGGATAAGGAAGATAAAAAAAAGTTCATCCAAATTACTGAAACTGTCCATTGCATTTGCAAAGTGGCTGCATTTCAGTTAGCTTCTTATATGTCATTCTAAGAAAAAGTCCTAAGATAAACAAATGGTTCATACATAGGTCACATAAACTAGAGAAGATGAAGGATATGATTCTACAATGAATGCATAGGGAAGAAGAGCGAGCTTAGTATCTTGATTCTGGCCCTTCTCCTAAGATTGCTTCCTAGCATTCCATATGAGAAAAGGAGCTAGAATAGAATTGCACTTTGGAATGAGGGAGTCTTTTGAGGCTCATACTGTAAATTCCCTTCATCTGCTTTCTCTCTGTGGGATACTAGTTACCTTTGGTTTATGGCTGCTGAGATCATCACATTTTAGTGACTCACAACAAAGCAGAAATCTGCTGAGCCTCTCACATTAAACTCCGGTTTGAACTGGTTTGAGAAGCCCTAAGAGTCAACCTAGAAGCACCGTTTTGATTTTTATCTTGAGATTAGGGGCACAGATTAATACTCAGAAATTTTCAGCATGGAATTTGAAGTTACAGACTTTCAATTGTAAAAAATTATCGTAACCAGTTTTTTGTAGGCCATTACTTCTCCAGTGGTTCTAAAGTTTTAGTTAGTTCTAAAGTTTTAGTTAATGTTTGTAGCTATAAAAAGTCACAGGAAAAGTCCGTTTTAAACCACCCCAAACCCAGAAACCTTCAAAATTGTTAGCTATCGTTTCTTTAGGCTATAAGGATTTTTGCATTCTTTTATAGCATAATTAAATACTGATATTAATGTGCTGTCTTTCATAAGGTGTGCCTCATTTGCCATGTGATGCTAGTTGTCTTTCTAGTAAAGATGAGTTTGCATTGCTTCATCCAAATCAAATACATATTTCAGAATGCCTACTCTATATAGGGTATCGCCCTCAGCTTTGTACACTTTATTAACGTCTGGGAGCCTAGTTGTATGAGACACCTAGCCCGGGGTAAGGTTGAAGCTTATGGATAGAGAATAATTCAGGAATAGGTCTATGTGGGACTTTAAACATACTCCACAATATAAATACACAGATCATAAGTGTTGGAACTGTAAAAGGCAAAAAGTTTCTTTTATTGTAATTGTCTTTTTCTAGTCATAGTTAAGAGTTTAGATTTCTTAAATTAGGCAGACCTGGACTTAACTGCCAATTCTGCGACTTACTAGTTTCTTAAATTAGGCAGACCTGGATTTAAATCCCGACTCTGCCACTTACTAGTTAATGTAATTTTGGGTTAAGTTTCTTAGCCTGAGTCTCAATTTTCTCATCTCTAAAGTGGGATTAAGAATAATACCTACCTCACAGTAGTTATAAGGATTAGGTGAGGTAATTACATGTTATCACTTAGTCCAGTGCCTAACACCTAAAGTAAGGGAGTAATAAGTATTAGTTATTATTATTTTCATGTTGATTGGTAGCTGATATTGCCATTTTTCAGATTAAAAACCTATTAAGTTTTGCCTTCACTGCTAAGGAGTGTGTAGACCGATTTGATTCCCCTTCCTGTTCTTCACCCCTCCCATGTACATAGGTGCACATGCACGAACTTGCATCACTGTGATAACTCAGTATAAGCATTGGAGGTCACTGGTGACCTCCTTTGGATAGCCTGTTGGCTGGCCTCTTGGAGTTGTTTATAATATGGCAGTCTCTAAATTCTGACATAGGAACTAATACTTACTGATAACAATCTCTAGTAGTGTCTTATTCAAATCAGTATACTCTTATTCTGATGACTTTGTTAATGGCACTACAAGATGGATTTTATGGAAAAAGCAGTTCTCAGATTCTTCAGCCAAAAATGGTCTCTAGATAAAAAAAAGTTTGGTGTATTGAAAAACTTTTTGACAGTATTTTGCAGCATGATCTGTGTTCTTTCATTTCATTGCTGTGTGATTTGGGGCATATGACAAGCCCTTTTTGAGCCTCTGTTTCCTTGGTTACCTTATTTTGAAGAATTGGTGAGCAAATATGAAGTAATTTTTTATAAAGTATCTAGCAAAGCTTACCTAATGAACCTAGATATGTGGAGGATATTACTAAAATTATTGATTAATTATTAAGGTATCTATACAGAATTTTAATAAAATGTTGATCCATGGAGAAGATATGGTGCTTCTTTACACGATTGGTAATCTAATTCAGACCCAGTATCACTTTAACTCCTGGTAAAAGGAATTAGTAAAAGTTCTTTGAGTAAGTTAAAACAGACTGTCTATAAAACTCCTGGTTTGAAGTAATAAGCCGGTTGGAGAAACTAAATACTGTGACGGAAAAAACTTAGGTGAATTTAAAAAACAAGCCCTCGTTGCCAGTGTGCTCTAAGGATTGCAAAGTTTGCTTTAGATAGTGTGCTTAGGGTTTGGAGCAAGGCACACCTGAGTTAAATCCTGTTTCTGCTATATGACGGCTGAGTTAACATCTCTGAAACCCAATGACACTAGTTATCAGGGAGCTGTGAGCATAGAAATGAAGTCATAGTTGGTTAAGTCCCATTTCCCCACCTCCATTGTTTCAGGTTCTTCAGTACCTTAAGAGTCACTGAGGTAATTTTTTGCATAACTGGTTGTGTCTGCTCTTTCTTAGGATGAATGAAATGAACCTGAGCCCAGTGGGGATGGAGCAGCTGACTTCATCCTCTGTGAGCAATGCCTTGCCAGTCTCAGGGAGTCACCTGGGGTTGGCTGCCTCACCCACTCACAATGCCATCCCGGCCCCAGGTGAGTGGTAAGGGAGAGTGACTGAATTTCAGCACTTAATTGCATTATCAGTCCTAAATGGAGCCTACAGGGGGGTCAAAGCCCCTTTAAGAGTGGAAGGGAGAAGCCCAGCAGGTCTAAATGGTGGTTCCACATGTGGCAGCAATTTTTCTAGAGTACTGAAGCCCTAATGGATAGAATAGGAGTAGCGGTTTTTTTCTGGTTGTTCTCTTCTTGGGTTAGTGGCCTTTTGTCTAGAGCTGTAGTTGATGTGGCATTTTATCTAGGGTTACCCCTTCATCTGTTTTCCCCCTTGGCATTCTGTCCCTGGGTTATTAGGAGAGAATCAAAGTTACTGTAATAACTATTCCTAGAACACATGGGAAATTCAGCTTTATTTTCTATGATATCAAACTGGCAACAACTGCAAACACACCAGGCGTAGAATTATGGTCAAAGAGGAGGTTTCAGAGTTGGAGCTCCTACATAGAACTTCCCCTGAGCCTCAGTACTGGGACAGAATAATAGTATAGGAAAAGCTCATTTTTCCCCATCGCTGTACTTTTAAAACCTTTTTATCTGGCTAGTTCAATTTTTTCTTTCTACTGAAATGGAAACGAAACAAGTAAGCCATTGAGTCTTACAGTGGCAAGATAGTGATTCTTTGGTCTTTGACATTGTAATGTATTGGATTTTATCAAAGTAAGAGTTAATGTTTAAGAGTATTTTAAATCTATTAAGTTGTTTAGTTCTCTATAGAGAATTACCTGCTTAATTACTAATATGTAGCCGTTAGATAAGGTTTGTCGAAACTAGGGTCTCTTCACATTTCTTTTAGTGTCCACAAAAGAAATTTTTTAAAAAATTTATTACTTCTTAACTCATTTGATTATCTCTTAGGCATTCCATTTAGTGGACACTCTTATTGAGGAGGAAAAACCTATTAAAAAATACTGCCACTGGCAAAAATAATGTGAATCAGCACTGCCCAAGTTGGTGATTGTTCATTATGATACGTAGGCACAGGGTCACTTTAGCACTTGCGGATAGATATAGTCCAAGGTAAATATAAAGTGCAAATTTTTAAAAATCATTAAGTACAGCATATATACAAAAGATTATATGAAAATATGTATGTACAGTTTTACATTTAGCTTTACATTAATTTCCAAGTAGAAGCATTTTTAAAAAATTAATTAATTAATTAGTTTATCTTCTTGGCTGCATTGGGTCTTTGTTGCTGCACCCAGGCCTTCTTTAGTTGCGGTGAGTGGGGGCTACTCTTCGTTGTGGTGCACGGGCTTCTCATTGAGGTGGCTTCTCTTGTTGCAGAGCACAGGCTCTAGGCACACGGGCTTCAGTACTTGTGGCACACGGGCTCAGTACTTGTGGCTTGCGGGCTCTAGAGCACAGGCTCAGTAGTTGTGGCGCATGAGCTTTGTTGCTCCGCAGCATGTGGGATCTTCCCGGACTAGGGTTCTAACCCGTGTCCCCTGTATTGGCAGGCGGATTCTTAACCACTGCGTCACCAGGGAAGCCCAGAAGCATATCTTTAAGTGAAACGTTTTCACCATATAAAATGGAAAATATAATAAAGTGCAAAAATAAATTTAAAAACTCTGGGGACTTCCCTGGTGGCACAGTGGTTAAGAATCCGCCCGCCAGTGCAGGGGATACGGGTTCGAGCCCTGGTCCAGGAAGATCCCACATGCCATGGAGCAACTAAGCCAGTGCTGCGCCACAACTACTGAGCCCGCACGCCACAACTACTGAGCCTGCACTCTACAAATACTGAAGCCCGTGCTCCGCAACGAGAAGCCACCGCAATGAGAAGCCCACGCACCACAACAAAGTGTGGCCCCCGCTTGCCACAACTAGAGAAAGCCTGAGCGCAGCAACAAAGACCCAAATAAATAAATAAGTAAATGAATAAAATTCTAAAAAAAAAAAAAACAGCTGTTCTATCACTACTCAGAGACCACTCTGAACTTTGATATATTTCTTTGAACTTTGGTATGTTTCTTCCCATTCTTTTTATCTCTAAATAATTTGTTTTCTTAAATTGTATTTAAACTAGGTGTTTAATTGTAATTAAATGCTTTGATACTTAAGAGCGATAGACAACTGGATGATCAAGTTGGCATTTTAAAACTAACTTGACTAAATTTAGGACTTGTTTGTGGATGTCTGCACAACACTACCTATCTGGGGATGTAAAGGGCTGCTAGGTGAGATTTTTGCCCATTGCAAAAACCTTCCTAAGAGTTGAGCAAGTGATTACAGAATTTTAAAGTACTTACTTTAAAAAAAATTAATTAATTTAATTATGGCTGTGTTGGGTCTTCGTTGCTGCGAGCGGGCTTTCTCTAGTTGCGGAGAGCGGGGGCTACTCTCCATTGCGGTATGCGGGCTTCTCATTGCAGTGGCTTCTCTTGTTGCAGAGCACGGACTCTAGGCACGCAGGCTTCAGTAGTTGTGCCTCGCGGGCTCTAGAGCGCTGGCTCAGTAGTTGTGGCACACGGGCTTAGTTGCTCCCGCGGCATGTGGGATCTTCCCTGACCAGGAATTGAACCCATATCCCCTGCACTGGCAGGTGGGTTCTTAACCACTGCGCCACTAGGGAAGCCCTGAGATACTTACTTTTAATGGAGGAAAAAAATTTTTTTTTGTAGGGCTGCCAGTGGCGATTCCAAACCTGGGTCCCTCCCTGAGCTCCCTGCCTTCTGCTTTGTCTCTCATGCTCCCAATGGGTATTGGGGATCGAGGGGTGATGTGTGGGTTACCTGAAAGAAACTACACCCTACCTCCACCACCTTACCCCCACCTTGAGAGCAGTTACTTCAGAACCATCCTACCTGGTAAGTGTTATAGTTATTCAGGAATTTAGAAGAAAGAATTCAGCCAACTCTTAACTTCAGTTCTTCAAGACTTGAATAACACTTTTTTCTGTTTGTCACTATTAGATATTAATCTATGTGGGAAAAAATTGTTCATATTTATGTACTTTTCCTCTTAGAACATATAGATAACATATTAACATAGCAGTTTGACTAAGCTTAATTTCTTAATGGCACATAAACAATTTTTCTCATCTCTATCATCTCCTTGGTTCAGTTTTTATAATTCTGCAGTTGTAATTCCTATCAACCACATGTCCTGCTTACAGTGTCATTGTTTATTATAAATTAAGGTTTATTGAATTTTTATGCTAGAAGTATTATATATTCATTTCAAAAAATTTAGCAAATAAGGAGGAAGGAGAATCATCCATAGTCCCATCGTCCATCTTTTTGGTGTACTTCCTCCCTGTCTTTTATTTTTATGTATAGGTCTTTACTGTTTCTCATAATTAACACTATATAGTACTTCCTATACAATTGTGTACCCTTTTTTTTTACTTAATATTTTTCTCTATTTTTACATAGTTATTTTTCCCAACTGCTATGTGGTTTTCATAATTATGCTTTTTAATGATGCATTATATTCTACTGAGTGGATATTCCATGGTTTATTATATCAATCTTTATTGTTGGACAGTTTTTTCCAGTTTTTTTAATTACCATATATGAATGTCTTTGTGTATAATATTTACGAAATGCATTTAGGGGAGATTACCGTAAGTGGAATTTCTTGTGCAAGAGGGTATGAACATTTTTGAGGTTATTATAGATACTTTCCAAAGAGGATTTAGAAATTTAGGCTCCTACTGGCAATGCAGCAAGTACCATTTCACCACATCTTCGTAAGCATGAGTGTTCAAATATTTTTTTCTGTTTTAATAAAGCAGGTATAATTGTGACTTGTTTTAAATAGAGCCTAATGTTTTATGATAGTTTAATAAGTTAAAAATTATATTTAATTTTTATTTTTCACATGGAAAATCTGCTTTTAAATGATTTTACCTTTTAACTCTTATAGAGCAGATTTCAGCATCTTAAGACTCAGGAACTCCAGCCATGTATATATTAAAGGCAGCATTTATAAGTGATTAATTTCTAGTGACTTCAAAGGAACATAGTTAATTTTTTATGATTTCTGAGTTTCACAGGAAAAACTGAATTGTGGTATATGTATGTTGCTATTTATAAAGTATATAGATAGCAAACCAAAGAAATAGGTAGGAGATTATTTTAATTTAGTTACATTTGTAAGGAATTTGGAATTCTTTATATTTAACAATATACTGAAAAATTCCTGATATCTCATCTTTTCCTTTTCTCAGGCATTTTATCTTATTTAGCTGACAGACCACCTCCTCAGTATATCCACCCTAACTCTATAAATGTTGATGGTAATACAGCATTATCTATCACCAATAACCCTTCAGCGCTAGATCCCTATCAGTCCAATGGAAATGTTGGATTAGAACCAGGCATTGTTTCAATAGACTCTCGTTCTGTGAACACACATGGTGCCCAAAGTCTTCATCCCACTGATGGCCATGAGGTGGCCTTGGACACAACAATCACTATGGAGAACGTCTCTAGGGTCACCAGCCCAATCTCTACAGATGGAATGGCAGAAGAGCTTACCATGGATGGTGTTGCAGGCAAGCATACCCAAATCCCAAATGGCTCCAGAAGTCATGAACCTCTGTCTGTGGATTCTGTGAGCAGCAACCTTGCAGCAGAAACTGTAGGACATGGTGGTGTGATACCCATTCATGGGAATGGCCTGGAGCTCCCTGTGGTCATGGAGACAGACCACATTGCAAGTCGGGTCAACGGGATGTCTGACAGTGCCCTCAGTGACTCCATCCACACTGTGGCCATGAGCACCAACTCTGTAAGCGTGGCACTCTCTACCTCACACAACCTCGCCTCCCTAGAATCTGTTTCCCTCCATGAAGTTGGCCTAAGCCTAGAACCTGTGGCTGTCTCCTCCATCACCCAGGAGGTTGCTATGGGGACAGGTCATGTAGATGTGTCTTCAGACAGTCTTTCTTTTGTACCACCTTCACTGCAAATGGAAGACTCCAATTCAAACAAGGAAAATATGGCAACCTTGTTTACAATTTGTGAGTGTGCTTAGCCTTTTTCTTGTGGAGATATTGATAGAAAGGGCCATCATCCTTAACAGGTTTAGTCAGGTGTTAAGGGAGTATAGAAAGTAACTAGACTTTGGAACTTTTATTTGCCTTTGTATTGTCCTTTGTATTAATGTGGTGCCTTTTCCTCAGGTAAGCCAAACAGTATATAGACATTTTGTTGGTTGTTATAGCATCTTCCTGAAGTAAGGAAACAGTCATTTCTCTATTTTACAGGTAAGCTTAGCCTAATAATACTTAAGGTATTTCCCAAGATTTCACAGATAGTTAATTATAGAAGTAAATTTCAGTAAGGTATTCTGTGTGACATGCCATTTGCTTTTTCAACATAAGACAAATTTACTAGATCATGTGTAATATAATTCACATATGCATTTTAAAGTGTACAATTTAGTGGTTTTTAGTATATTGACAAGGTTGTGCAACCATCACCACTGTGTAATTCCAAAATTTTTATCGCCCCATAAAGAAACCCCATTAGCAGTCACTCTCACCCCTGCCCCCCATTCTCAGGCAACCACTAATCTACTTTCTCTGGATTCACCTATTAGACATGTCATATAAATGGAATCATACATTACGTGGCTGTGTCTGGCTTCTTTCCAGCATAATGTGATGGCTCATCCATGTTATAGCATGTATTAGTACTCTATTCCTCTTTTTGGAAGAAGAATATTCCATTGTATGCATATACCGCATTTTGTTTATCCATTTATCTTTTATGAATATTTTGTTGTTTCTCCTTTTTGGCCATTCAATGCTGGTAGGAACATTCATGTACAAGTTTTTGTATGAACATATGTTTTTAATTTTCTTGGATATATATTAGGAGTGGAATTCCTCGTTTTGAGGAATTGCCAGACTGTTTTCCAAAGTGGCTGCACCATTTTACATTCCCAGCATCTGTGTATGAGGGTTCCATTTTCTCTACATGTTTGCCAAGACTTTTTTTTTTTTTTAATACCCATTGTAGTGGGTGTGAAGTGACATCTCATTGTGGTTTTAATTTGCATTTCCTTAATGACTAATGATGTTGAACATCTTACATGTACTTATTGGCCATTTGTATATCTTTGAAGGAAACCTGTAAGCATTTTTTGCAGTATGAAATCTGAATCTCCTTTGTTTGAAGAGTTAACATCGTTTCTTGTTAAGAGCATTGGAGAATAAGTTCTCATAGAGTGTAGGGGATCTCTAGTCTGATATTCAAAGAATTTTTAATCAAGTAGTACTCGAAGAAGTAATATATTATTACTGCTTTGGTTAAATATGAAAACTTACTGATATTTTATGCCGTTTAAGTGGTAATTTCTAATGGATTGCTTAGGAGAAAAAGGCACTTAGAAGGCTGTGATTCTAAGGTTTATGTATTTACAACTATTTTGTGAATGAATTTGGAAAGTTTGAACACAATCATTGACTAAATAGGGTCATGAATACTACTGTTAAGGTAACAGCGAGAAAGGAAAGTAAAAGAATAGAACAAAAGATTTATAGAGAAGGAGGACACTCCTGAGCTTGTAAAAGTGAAGTTACAGTAAGCACAGAAAACAGTATATGAATTCAGCATTTTTTCTGACAATGCAAAAAGACCGCATGAACAATAAGAATTAAGAATGTTAAGGAAATATGTCTGCAAGAATATGATTCACCTGCTCTTACAAAGAGCAGGTTGCATATTTTTTTTGTCTTAAGAGCTTGTCATCAAAGTGTGATCAGCCAGTTTGTTAATAGTGAAGCAAAAGAGCAGTGGTGCAGCTGGCTCTGACTTTGTTGTGCTCTATTGTCATCTCTGTTTTGGCTTTGCATCGCTACAGCATTTCAACTCAGTTTCCTCTTATAGTTTGGTAGAATTGGAATCTTTTGGACTTTAGAACATCATATCTGAAGGTATTACTTATCTACTCAATGTAACGAATAATATACTTGATTCTTGAAGTAATGTAGGCTTATTTTTTGATCAGTCTTTCTCTTACGCACTGAATAGAAAACTTGTCCAGTTGGATCAAAAGAAAAATATCAAATGTTGCTGAAGAGAGATATAACAGTGGATATATATTTTAGTGTAAGAAAGTGGTTCTTTGATCAGAGAATTTCTACTAGAACCTTGCTTCGTACTGGTTACATTTTAGTGTATTTAAATAAAAAAGCAGCTGGTCATTCATTTGCCTGCTAGAACTGACCCCATTTATGTCTCGAATTTCCCATCTGCAGGGTGCACTCTCTGTGACCGAGCCTATCCCTCAGACTGCCCAGATCATGGACCGGTGACTTTTGTTCCTGACACTCCAATAGAGAGCAGAGCGAGGCTTTCTCTCCCAAAGCAGCTTGTTCTCCGCCAGTCAATTGTGGGAGCAGATGTTGGTAAGACCCTTGGAACCATAAAACCCCATCAGAGGTTCTTCTTCCTTTGTAGGGTAAAGTTGTAAAAGTGGATGTGTATAATTTAGTGATTATTTGGTTGACCCAGAAGTCAGTTTATAGCTGAAGATTTATCCTTTTATGGAATGTTTGTCTGGTCCAGTGGTGACAGCAGTACGTCAAGTTGAAAACTTTATTGGGAAAGTTCCCCCTTCTTAGAATCAGAACTGAATAGAGGAGAGAATCCTAGCCTGAGTCTTTGAAGACTTGACTTTTATTTCCAGCTGGATCATCCACTACCAATAATCATGACAAAGCACTCCTTGAAACTTAGTTTCTTTTATAAAACATTGAAAATTCACCGTTGATAACTTTTTTATCACTAAAGATATTTACATCAGGTGTTTGTAAATTGCCTAATACTCCTTAGGAAAAGGTAATAAGAAATGTAGACTGCCAAAGTATGCTTATCCACATCGGAATTTCACATGGTATCTGAATCACTGTGCCATTCTTTGAAAATACAATACTAGGTTCGTTATTCTTTCATGTGTAACTTAGGCTTGGGTCAATTGAAAGCATTAAACAGCTTAGATAATAAAGAGCAGTGCTTTAAGCACAAGTGAGCTTAGAAGTTTGATTTATTTTATAGTAATTGCTTTACTTTTTTATGATAGAATGATGTTCTCTAGTCTTTTTTATGTATCAACTCCAAAATAACGTATTTGGAGGGACATGGTTTGGTTCCTTGTGTATAAAAATGGGTTCAGGAATTTCTGATACTGCTTCTTACTCTGCTTATTTCTTCTGAGCCCCTATGAGCCCGTATCTAATCTGTTTATTACTTTTTCCTTATTTATAGGATAGAACCCATAAGACTTATCTACCTCTCAGGAGTGCTAGAATATCAGTAGTACTTAGGTTCATTGAAAATAAGATTCTTTGCATGAGTTAAGCTACTCTCTTCTCTATCTGATTAGATGTTTAAATCATTGATTGTGTAGTTCATGTCCTTCCACTGATAGGTGTATGGACTGGAGAAACCATTCCTGTGCGGACTTGCTTTGGGCCTCTTATTGGCCAGCAAAGTCACTCCATGGAAGTAGCAGAATGGACAGACAAGGCGGTTAATCATATCTGGAAGGTCAGTGTTTATGAAACTTCTCTGTGACTTTTGGATGCTTTTACTGTAATGAGGTAGTTAAAAGCAATGTAAAAGTCAAACTTAGCCAAGATTCATACAGTGCCTTTCACTTATCAGTCGTTTAATAGTACATTCTTTCTGTTCTTGGTAGCCAACTTATTATACATAGCAAAACATCAGGTATTGAATATGGAAGATAAACTGTTTTAGTCTCCATTTTGTTAGTTAACCCAATGATTATTCATTTTTATTACTTGTGGCAGCTGAGGCCATGGACTTTGTTTATATGTTGAAAGTCTTATTTTGTAATCAACTAAAACATTCCTCAAATATTTAGCTTGGGAAACAATTCTAGAATTGGAAGCTAAGATTATTTCTCTAGTTTTCTAACGGAAGGGGCTAGAAACTTAAGTTTTTTATATAAACAGCTATTCCTATAACATGTTTATATACAATCTTAGTCAATAGGTTGAGAATGATGCCTGCAAAAATTGAAGTAAGGGGGAAATGGGTCTTGTGATAGTTGGAAAGGTAGAGTGCCACTGGCATTGGGGACTTTAATTGTGGTATCCAGGAGTAAACATAGAGGAATGCTACGTGCATTGGAGAAATAATGAGAAGAGGTGGTTCTCTGACCTTAATGTCCATTCATGTGGTAGGTGGTGAAGACAAGTAGACTGTTTTTTATGTCTTTTCCAGTGAAGCCAAAATGTGAATAATCAAGAGCAACATGATTCTATACACTGAGCACTAACTGTAGGTCTCTAGTGGTCTTTATTGTATTGCTGGAAATAGGGGGACTGGTGAAATGACAAACATGTGAGAAGACAACCATGTATTTTCACACTGACTAGGAAAGTTGGTACCTGCTGCAAAGTAAATGAGATTATTGCTAGACTAAACTTAGTAGCATTGTGTATCACTTGTCAGTTCATCTGATGTGTGTGTTTGCCTTTTGTTGACAGATATACCACAGTGGTGTCCTAGAATTCTGCATCATTACAACTGACGAAAATGAATGTAATTGGATGATGTTTGTGCGCAAAGCCAGGTAAGAGTAGACTTGGATGAAAGAAATAGTTACCATTCGGATGTTTTTCAGTAGGAAGCTTTGAATAAAATAGGAAAGAATCGAAGAATCCAAATCACAGTGATATCTGAACATACCTTAAAGCCTAAGGCTTTTCACCTTCTTCACCCCAGTAGTTGTTGACTAAGGGTTATTATAAATCAAAATATAAGAAACTATCCTTGTTTTATGAACAGTTTATTCAACTTACTAATGCAGTAAGGAATGGTACAATTACCATTGACCTTGCAAGTGGGTACCTTTTCTTTATATTAGCTATTAGTGAACCCCTTAGGCTGCTGTTGTGGTTAATTCTTGTTCAGCTGTCTATTTCTGTGTCTTTGTCATATTGTTTTAAGACTTTATTTATTTTTCTTCCAGTAACAGTCTGTAGTATTTCTGACTATAAAGGACGATATTGAAGTAAGAATTCTGTTTCTATGCAAGTTACTCCTAATAGGTAGTATAGGGAATTAGAGAAATGACCCAGAGAAATAGTACATCTAAGTTTTCATATAGGATTTTGCTGTAGGGATATGATGTGTTTAGTATATATTTCAAAATTAATATGCTTGATGGGAGTTCCCTGGTGACCTAGTGGTTAGCATTCTGGGCTTTCACTGCTGTGGCCTGGGTTTAATCCTTGGTCGGGAGACTGAGATCCTGCAAGCCGTGTGGCACAGCCAAAAAAATTTTTTTTAATTAATAAAATAAATTTAATATGCTTCATCTGTTAAATGTGATAACTTAGGAATCGGGAAGAGCAGAACTTGGTGGCTTATCCCCATGATGGAAAAATCTATTTCTGCACCTCACAAGATATCCCTCCTGAAAATGAACTGCTTTTTTATTACAGCCGGGATTATGCTCAGCAGATTGGTAAGTTTATGTAAGACTTGTTTGCTATGAGTCTAGCATAGTAAAAGCACCAAGGACCAGTAGTAAAGTTTTGGTAATGATTTACATGTAAGCTGAAACAAATCACATACCTTTGTGTATGTAAAAGCAGGTGTATGTTAACCCTATGTTAAAAGTGTTAAAATCCGTGAGATTCTTCATAAGCTTAATTGTTATTGACCAGGCAGTATGAACTTTTGTGTTAGGACTTTGATTTGGGGAATTTGAAGTTCCTAAGTTCCTTTTGAACCATTACAATTTAATTTCATAAAGGACAGCAAAGCTTCTTGAGTTGGTTTAACCTTCATAGGCTTTTTCTTGCACTGTGTCATGATGACAAGTGATGTTTAGGAGTTTGTGTATACTACAAAATCTTAAGTTTTTTGCCTAGGAAAGGTGCCTTATAATCCAGTATTTACCAAGTGTTCCCTATGTATGTGCCTGACACACTATTTGAGATGCTGGGACTAGAGCATTGAACAAGATGTTTTAATTTTACAGGTAGTGGGCAAGCTGGAAATTTTGGTAGAAGGGAGAATTATAAGCAACAATTACTAATATCAACAAGTTTTAAAATTTAAGTATCAGGAGACATTGAATAATCTTTCTCTTAAGGTGTTCCTGAACACCCAGATGTGCACCTCTGTAACTGTGGCAAGGAGTGCAGTTCCTATACAGAGTTCAAAGCCCACCTGACCAGCCACATCCATAACCATCTTCCTAGCCAGGGCCACAGCAGCAGCCATGGGCCAAGCCACAGCAAAGAAAGGAAGTGGAAGTGCTCCATGTGCCCCCAAGCTTTCATCTCTCCTTCCAAACTTCATGTTCACTTTATGGGTCACATGGGTATGAAGCCCCACAAGTGTGATTTCTGTAGCAAGGCTTTTAGTGATCCCAGCAACCTGCGGACCCACCTCAAGATACATACAGGTAAGTTGTGTTGGACCATCAAAGTGGAATTTTGCAAAATTAGAAATTAGTAAGGCCTTGGCAGCAAGATAGTCTTGCAGGTAGAGTTGAGATCAGATGTTAGAAAGAATCCAGCTGGCTGCCAGCAGGACTTTGTGGGGTCATAAATCTTGGGATAACTGTGCCTCCTCAGAGAGTATTACTTCTCATTATTAAGATGCTTCACTTTCCAGGTGTCCCCACCATAGTTTGAAGGTGACTGGAAAAATGCAGTTAATAATCAGGAAGTTGATGTATGTGTTTGGACCTAAAGGGAATTCAACAGAAACAGCCTGAGCCTCCCATTAGAGCTCACCCCTGGTCACCAGCCACAGCCAGTTTCTTTCCTTTGAATATTGCTCAGTAAACACTGCCAAAATTTGTTGAGTTTCTATTTTCTAAACTCCATACAAACCAACCCCTTTCTCTTAGCACTTATTTTTTTCACTTACTTTTTTACTTTGCTAAAAATTAACTGTTTTAGTTTTCATTTTCTTGGCTGGGTCATTCATTCTCCAAATCTTTGAAAGTAAAACTTTTCCTCATTCTTTTCCATTAAGACTGAATAGTCGCAGCAGAGACCATATAGCCAACAGAGCTTAAGATTCTGACTGGCCTGTAAGAAAAGGTTTGCTAACCCCTGACTTAGAGTAACTTTATTTCTATTTATCTATCTATCTATCTATCTATTTATTTATTTATTATTTATGGCTGCGTGGGGTCGTTGCTGTGTGTGGGCTTTTCTCTAGTTGCGGCGCAAGCGGGGGCTACTCTTGGTTGCGGTGTGGTGGCTTCTCTTGTTGCGGAGCACGGGCTCTAGGTGCACAGGCTTCAGTAGTTGCAGTGCGTGGGCTCAGTAGTTGTGGCTCGCGGGCTCTAGAGTGCAGGCTCAGTAGTTGTGGTGCACGGACTTCATTGCTCCGCGGCATGTGGGATCTTCCTGGGCCAGGGCTTGAACCCGTGTCCCCTGCATTGGCAGGCGGATTCTTAACCACTGAGCCACCAGGGAAGTCCCTATTTCTGCATTCTTAAAAGGATTTTATTTCATCCCTGGTTTATGAGGTTATATTAGATGTTTTAAAAAAGAATACTAAAATGTAGGTTGTAAAAATATGTTTGCTTATAGGCAAGTACTAGATTTCATGAGTTTTTAAAAAAAAATAGTTGAATTAAGTTGGGCACTGGGGTTATAAGTGATTTTTTTCCCCAGAGTTTATATCATGTGTTAGCTATAAACATTAAAAAGTGTGTGTGTGTGTGTGTGTGTGTGTGTAGGTGTAGGTGTAGGTAAGCAGTCCTAGGAGGTCAGATTTGTTACCTTCACTGGCTTTGGTCACAGAATATAAATTCAGTGGCTCTGAGTGGCTCTGGGTAGACAGTCCCAGAAAGTGAAGTTCCAGTTTACAGTCAGTTCTGTTTTATTCCTGCCTCTGTCACATACCCATACAATGTGCCTCTTCATCCTGAGAATGCTCATGGCAGTTTTATTCATGGTGTGGTAATTCGGGTTGATGTGCAGGTCAGAAGAACTACAGGTGCACTTTGTGTGACAAGTCTTTCACCCAGAAGGCTCACCTGGAGTCCCACATGGTTATCCACACGGGCGAGAAGAACCTCAAGTGTGATTACTGTGACAAGCTGTTCATGCGGAGGCAGGACCTCAAGCAGCACGTGCTCATCCACACACAGTGAGTCGCCTGCATCCCAACGCCCCTTGGGCGGGGAATGAGGCTTGTCAACTGGCTCCTGCCTTGGCATCCGTCGGTGCCTCCTGTGTTCCGCGTAGCCAAGCAGAGGTTGGAAAACTAACGTTTTGGTTTATCCTGGAAGATTTCACTTGTTTGTTTTTCTTATTTTTCACCTCTACTCTCTGTATTTCCTTGTTTTTCATATTTTCAAAACATCATTTCATTAATTTAACAAATTTCTAAGTACCTCCTTGATGCCCAGCACTGTGCTAAGTGGTGAAAATACAAAGATGAGATGGTCCTTGGATTTAAAGAGCTCGGAGAGCATTAAGAGACAGAAGAGTAATTGCTGTACTGTGTTGCAGATGTCAGGGTAAGCGCTGGGTCCTGAGAGACCAGAGGGAAGGCCCCAGCCCAGCCTGCAGTGTCCTGGGAAAGTGTCCTGGTAGTTGGAGCAAGCATTAAAGGAGATAAATTAGAGTTATTCAGGGAGACAGTGAAGGGTAAGGGATGAGAATACTGTTCTAGACAGATGAAACAGAGTATGCGAAAAGGACTGTGAAATGCGAGTGGTTCTTTTCTTTTCTTTCTTTTTTTTTTTTGGCTGCACTGTGCGGCATGCAGGATCTTAGTTCCCTGACCAGGGATCGAACCTGTGCTCCTGCAGTGGAAGCACAGAGTCGTAACCACTGGACCACCAAGGAGGTCCCGCTAGTGGTTCTTTATAGTTAGAGCATTGGGTGTATATGAGAGCGAGGGAGAGAGAGGCAGCAGCCAAATCATGAGCCTTTTATCCAACTAAGAAAATTAAATTTCATTCTGGAAATAATGGAGAGTCACCGAAGCATTTTTCCTGCCTATGTACCAGGAACTATTCTGTGCTTTGTGTGTGTGCATGTGTATATTTTAATTATGGCATAAAACACAAATTTTACTGTCTTAACCATTTTTAAGTATATAGTTCAGTAATGTTAAGTGTATTCACATTCTTGCACAGGCATTGAAGGGTTTTAAGGAAAAGAATGTCATGGTGAGATGTTCTTTTTTTTTTTTTTTTTGAGATGTTCATTTTATAAAGATTACTCTGGCAGCAGGAAAGGGTGATTGAAGGAGGAGAAGGCCAAGTATTGGGAGACCTATTAGGATTTTATTGCATGGATCCAAGTGTAATTAATTGCCCAGCCTGTGTTAGTTACAGTAGTAGTAGAGAGAAGAGAACAGATTTTGTGGTCCAGAGCCTTTAGCAAGTGTTAGAAGAGGGAGAAAACATTAGCTTGAATTATTATTTAGAAATCCATAAAAAATGGAAACTTTATGTTCTTATTATGGGTTTTAGATAAATATTTTGCTTTCATATCAGCTCTTTTATCTGATTCATAGCCACAGTGCAACCTGAAACAGTAAAACATCCAAGGAGTCTGAATCTATATCCCAAACTCTCAAAATGACCTTTTTTTTTTTTTTTTTGCTGTACGCGGGCCTCTCACTGCTGCGGCCTCTCCCGTCGCGGAGCACAGGCTCCGGACACACAGGCTCCGCGGCCATGGCTCGCGGGCCCAGCCGCTCCGCGGCATGTGGGATCCTCCGGGATCGGGGCACGAACCCGTGTCCCCTGCATCGGCAGGCGGACCCTCAACCACTGCGCCACCAGGGAAGCCCTCAAAATGACCTTTTAAAACAAAGTCTTCATTAAGTGGTTTCTTTCTTAGTATGAAATTTTAGAAATTAGACACACTAATTATCAAATATTAGATATGATTGTACATAATTAGAGCTGAAAGAGATCTCTGGGATCATTTATTCTAGCTGCTTATATTAGCTTGAGCTGCCATAACAAAATACCATAGACCGGGTGGTGGCTTAAACAAAAGAAATTTATATTCTTAAACTTCTGGAGGCTGGAAGTCGAGATCAGGGTGCCAGCATGGTTGGGTTTTGATGAGGGCCTTCTTCCTGGCTTGCACATGGCTGCCTTCTTGTGTCCTCACATGGTGGAGAGAGCGAGCAAGCTCTGGTCTCTCTTCCTCTTCTTATAAGGGCACTAATCCCATCATGGGGGTCTCATCCTTATGACCTCATCTAAACCTGATTACCTCCCACAGGCCCCCACCTCCAAATACCATCATGTTATGAGTTAGAGCTTCAACATACCAATTTAGGAGTGGGGATGGGGGATGACAAATATCCAACCAATAACACTGCTCATGATAATCAGCTGGGAAATGTGAAAAACAGTGATTGGTGCCAGGGCCCCAGCTCCAGGGATTCTAATTTAGTTGGTCAGGGGTAGAGCCCTGGCCTTGGTATTTTAAAAAGCTCCCCAAGTGAGTCTAATGTCCAGTGAGTGTTGAGTGCTACTGAGTTGATCCAAATGAAAGACTTGTTTCACAGTATCTCTGGCAAGTGGCTATATTGTTACTTCTTGAAAACCACACATAAAAAGGAGTTATTCTCTTCCTTGACCTTGACTTTCTATTCTTTCAAGTGATGCTTGAATTTGCACTTGCTTTTATGGTAGCCATTTTACAGCATAATGAAATAGAAATTATTTTGAGATTAGTCATAACTGCTTATCTCCTTTTGGGTTGGAAATTGGCTTTATCAGATATTGACCAGTGAAAACAATTTTCTTAAATGTGGATCTGGACACTTTCTCATGATGACAAAATATAATAAGCCTCTGCCAAACTCCCATGGTATAAAAGTTGTTTTCGGACTGTCAAGACTTTATGCTAGTATAAGTCATTCATAAAAGAAGCACCATTCACCCAATATATATATATATATATATAAATATACATTTTGGTTGCACCACACAGCTTGCAGGATCTTAGTTTCCCAACCAGGGATTGAACCCAGGCCCTCGGCAGTGAACGTCCTAACCACTGGACTGCCGGAGAATTCCTCAACCAATATTTTTGGGTTTTTTTTTTTTTGGTATGTGGGCCTCTCACTGCCATGGCCTCTCCCGTTGCGGAGCACAGGCTCCGGACGCGCAGGCCCAGCAGCCATGGCTCACAGACCCAGCCGCTCCGCAGCACGCGGGATCCTCCCGGACCGGGGCACGAACCCGCGCCCCCTTCATCGGCAGGCGGACCCTCAACCACTGCACCACCAGGGAAACCCCCCAACCAATATTTTTGAATGAGACTTCCTATAGAGATCATTGGTAGAATTTTCAGATGTTTGTATCTTTACTTTTAGGCATTTCAAAATGCATATATTAGTATTGGAATTCATTCTGTTTATCTGCTTAGAAAAGAACTATAGCCCCTAAAGCCAAATGTAGGAGTTGTTCCTCTCCCAGTGTTCCCCTGGTAGTATAAGGCATGGGACTTTGGCCTTCCTCTAAGAAAGGAACTTGAGAGTAAGAGTGGGGTGCTTATTCCTTAGGTTGTTATCTTAGCCCTGTGGCTTTGTGATTTATATCTCCAACCTTATATAACTAACCATTCACTCAGCATCTCTGAGTTCTGGATGTCCGCTAGGCAGTTCAAACCTGATATGTCCAAACCTCAACTCTTCGTATTAACCCAACAAATTTGATTTTCCCCAGTGTTCACCAGCTCAGAAAATGATACCACCATTCATCCCAGTGGCTCAAGCCAAACACCTTGGAGTCATCCTCAACTCAGTCTTCCATTCTTTCCTTCATTCAGCTCTTGCCTGGTTGAGACCACCAGCATCTTTTTTATGGACAACTTCAGTAGTGTCCCAGCTGGCTTCCCTGCTGCTCTTCTCTCTCCTCATCCATTCCCCAACACAGATATACACACAGGTGCCACACACACATGCTGTATTCGTCCATAGTGGCCAGAGTGATATATTTAAAACATAAGTCAGATCGTGCATATCTCCAGTCGTGATTCTTCATTGACTAGAAGTCCCTTCCTGATGTGGTAATGGTACTTGGCTACATGTCCCACTCCATCTTTCATTGCTTTTCTCATACTATTCTATTTTACCCACATTGGGCCTCCCCTTGCTACTACTTCAGCATACTGAACACAGTATCGGGGCCTTCGCACTGTACTGCCTCTGCCTAGAAACTTCTCCCTCTGGATATCTCCGTGTCTTCCTCCCTCACTTCATTCAGGTTTCTGCTTAAGTTCGTCATTTCCTCAGAATGGCCTTCCTTGATTATCTCATCTAAAACAGGACTGTGTCACTCTTACCTGGCTTCATTTTTTTTAATAGTATTTATTACTATCTGATATCACATTATATATTTTTAATTTGTTTATGGTGTGAGTCCTCCACTAGAATGTAAGCTCCATGAAGGCAGGGACTGAGTTTTCCCTGTCCTGTAGCTCCACAGAATTCTTCTCTGCCACATCCTGCTGGGAGAAGGTGGTAGAAATGCTAAGGAGACCGGGCTTCAGAACTTTCCACTGCACCCTCACACTCCATCAAGGATTTTAACCCCCTTTTATTTGCTTCACATATTGGACTTTCATTAAGACATAGGGTTCAGCTGCTCAAAAAAAGAGTTAAAAAATTCCTGCTCTGTGTGATCCCTAAAGAGCTTTCTTTTCAGCGCTAAGTGTCTAGGCCAAGTTTACTCCCCCCTTGACACTACTGGCATCTTGCACCGGATAATCTTTTGTTGTGGGGCTACCGTAACACCAGAGTTAGGTACCATTGTGTGTTGGTCAGTTGGCACATGTTTTCAAATTTGAGTTTTCCAGTTGGTAAGAATGTGGGGCAACGGGAACTCTCAAATGGCTGTTGACGGATGTGTATATCAGTACAGCCATGTTGGAAAACAGCATAGCATTATCTAGTAAAATTGAAGATGTACATATCCTTTGATCCAGCTATGCCTCTCCTGAGTATATGCCCTAGAGCAGCGGTCCCCAACCTTTTTGGCACCAGGGACCGGTTTCATGGAAGGCGGTTTTCCCACAGGTGGGGGACGGGGATGGTTCAGGCGGTAATGCAAGCGATGGGGAGCGGCCGATGAAGCTTCTCTTGCTCACCTCCGCTGTGCGGCCCGGTTCCTAACAGGCCGCGGACCCCTGCCCTAGAGGAACTGATGCGTATGCAAATCCACACACCAGTGTAGAAATGTTCATAGCAGTCTTGCCTGTGGTGATAAAAAACTGGAAACCACCAGAATACCCATTAACAACAGACAGACTCAGTGCCACAGATAAGTTGTGGTATATTTGTAAGTAGCTTACAGCCATGGAAGAGAGCGAACTACTGATACAGGAACTTGATTGAAATTCAGAAACATCATATTGAGTGAAAGAAGCAAAACGAGAGATACATACAGTACGATCCCACTTACGTAGAATTCTAAAACAAGCAAAATCAGTCTATGGTGTTTAAACTACAAATGTTTTATGACTCTTCTATATGATACATCCGTAAAAAAAAAAAATTTGATTCTACACTGGTAGAGCTTCTCTGACAAAGGTCTGAGGTTGTGCAGAATAAGTGTGTGCCTCAGTTGTCATTTGTAACCCCAAATCAAATGTTTTTTTCTTGTGTTCCTCTTAGAGAACGCCAGATCAAGTGCCCCAAGTGTGATAAGCTGTTCTTGAGAACAAATCACTTAAAGAAACATCTCAATTCACATGAAGGAAAACGGGATTATGTCTGTGAAAAATGTACAAAGGCTTATCTAACCAAATATCATCTCACCCGACACCTGAAAACCTGCAAAGGGCCCACCTCCAGTTCATCAGCGCAGGAGGAGGAGGAGGAAGACGACTCGGAGGAGGAGGAGCTCGCGGACCCTGTGGGGGCCGAAGGCTGCCGGGTTAGCAGTGCTGTGTATCCCGCAGACGAGGCTCTGTCTACACATAAATGAAAGAAAAGGAAGCCAGCTGGTTCGGATGGCAAATACAAAAGGGAAAAACACACATGACCAGTTATCCACTACCGTGGTTTTTATATAAAATAATTTCTGATTTCCTTCCAGCCAACAGTCAAAACAGACTAAATGGGAAGGGATAAAGCACTTATAGAAGAGTATCCTATTGAAAACACTTTAAGTAAAGATTGAGAAAAGAGCATGTATCCTATTTTTAAGTGGTGTATGGGGAGGAAAGTGTCAACTTTTGAGATCTATTCTTTACATAATTGGGTGATACATTTATGCCTGAGTCAGAGCTGCTCTCTGCCCAAACAAATCAGATTTATTTTAAATTCTTTCATTATTCCATTTTT